>NW_026294595.1:80462040-80839540 GCF_007827085.1 Peromyscus californicus insignis
TTGCTTTTTCTCGGTGCTGACGACAGGCCTCTAGATACTGCGGTCTCGCCTCTCTGACAATCAAACGACCCAGGAGATTTAGGGCTCCTCTAACAAGCTGTGCTTTCTGGTGACTCTCTGGGGAAGGAGCGGCGGGCAGAGAGTGGGAAGAATTGCATCTGAAGTTTGTTCGTTATTCATTTGTGCTGTTTTCTTCCTTTGTGTGCCCTCCACACACACACACACACACACACACACACACACACACACACACACACACACACACACCATCCACCCCCCCAGAAAGCTCACAGAAGGACCACTAAACAGCACAAAGCCTACAGAACCAATTGGCTGGAAAAGAAATAACAATCAAATCTCACAACGTCAAGCCTTCACAGCACCCACTTATGCTAACAGATGTACAAAGTTCTAGCAAAGAATTAACTGTGTGATTTGCTAGAGGATTTTTTCTACAAGCTTTGGTTTTTATTTTTGGTATATTCGATACCCAACATACTCCCTTCAAAACCAGTACCCACATAGGTGAGAGGTACCATTAAGAAAGACCAAATTCAAGGCTGTGGGGCTCGGAGGGGCCTTGCAGTCAGCAGCTTGGGCGAGCTCTGATGTAGCACCTTACTGTGTCATCTCTCCTAATTTGTGTACCTAATTGACAGCTTGTTAACAGTTCATTAGGAACACTGAAAACCATGTGGCAAAAACAGATCTATCTAGCAGAGAATATGCAGTCCTTCTTGTTTATTGAAAAAAAAAATATGCCAGGAACAAAACAGTGAAGCCAAACCAGCCCTCAGCCTCCTTTGAAAAGGAGGTTCTTCTGTCCCTAGATGCTGAACTCACTCCTGGCTGGGACTTTGATCTGGCAGACTGGGAACCCATGGGCTTGTGACGGACCTCACAAGGGTCCTCAGGCAGCCAAGGGAATACTCATTCATCCGTGAAGACAGATGGACCACCTTCGAGGCCCTGGGGATTGCGGCTGGCAGAATGTCTCCCATCTTCCCAGCCCTCCCACTCACCCCATGACTCCAGAGACCTTTGTGGGAACTTCAGGTGAAGCCAGTTACAGTGAGACATCCTGTGCCTTGCCCTGTAGGGGAACTTATTTCCCCCTCTTCTCCACATTCATCACCCTTTGCTGCTCCAGCTGCGGGGTGAGACCGCGGCACTATGCTGTGGTTGCTGAGAAGTCATACCGGGGCTCTTGTGATTTCTCCATCCCCATCACTGGGAAAGCCCAGGTTGAGTTGTTGGAGTCATTGCTTTCTCGTGGCTGTCTTTAAGCATGGCATTCTCAGCCACTCCCGCACCCCCACTACCACCTCCTCCTCCTCACTTCAATTCCAGCCATGCAGAGGACTTGCAGAACACACCAAAATACCTCAAACTGATGTGTGTGTTGTGATTCCATTGGCTTCTATGACATGAATTTCGCTCTAACTTCATTGCGTCCAGTGTACCAATTACCTACTTTGTTCCAAGTCACGTGGACACACTAGTGAACAGAACAGACTGACACAGACTCTGTCTTGGGGTGTCTACGATTGTTGATTACAGTAATTGCTACAGATTATAAACTTGGGGAGAGTGATCCATTTTTTTAAATAAATGTGGTATTTTAAATTACCCTGGAGCAGAAAGGCACCGAGGAACACGCTCCAGTGCCAAGAATTTTCTTTCTTCAGAGTCTCTCACTTGCTTTGTTAGCCCTCAAGTTTTTTTATGCACATGGGACAGGACAGACCTGCCACCAGAAGAAGCATAAGAAAACAAATAATTTAAAGGACATTTCACAGAAACTGGACACCCCAAGCTTCCGGAAGTCATTTTACTAAATGTTGAAAGGTACGTGCAACCTCATACTCATCAACGTTTACTCGCACAGTCTTTGTGTTAACTAGCTGATGGTGTGAGCTTTCTTCATAAAAATCCGTCTGCAGTTTTTCATTTCTGTGAGGCATTGCTGTTTTCCCATCCCTGGTTAATGTGCAGGCTTCTGCTCTGGCAGTTGAGGGACTCCCCCCAGGATGGATGGTGTGCTAGGCGGACTCCATTATGACAGTTCTTTGGACGGATTGAAATTAATTTGGGGTGGCATGGTTGAAGCTACTAGAGAATTTAGCAATTTCCTAGTTGAATACCCATACACCAGGCAAGATAAAGAAACGAGCTTGGATGTGTCATGTTGGTTGTGGTGGACATTTGTCAGGGCCTCTTGGATATCTACTGCCAGCTATTTACAAACCTGGATTTTTCCTTCACGGTATTCAGTTTTCTTCAGATTTAGCTATATAGTTTGGCTGGAGTTAACATCTCCTCTAGCTCCTGAGGTGGCCTAGACCAACTAGAGAAACTAACAATCACTTGCAAAGATTGGCTTAGAGGTGCATCTGTGAGTGACCCAGTCCTGGCCAATAGCAGAATGTGAGCCCAAGGACTTGTAGGAAACTAGTGGAAGAGGCACTGTTGTCTTATGCTAGATGGAGCTCTCTGGTGCTGAAGCTGCCTTTCATATAAATGTGTACTTTACAGTGCCCTTACGGTGACTTCTTCAACTTCCTGCCAGAGCCTTCCAGATCTGGAGGCTGACACAGTACCCATTGCCTGTGATCCAAACTGACTGGAACTAGTGTTTCGTCACTTGCAATTAAGGACTCCCTAACTGCTAACTGGACGAATGTAAAGTGAAAACCCATTGTAACCAATAGGGCAGGGATTGGTGACAGATGGGATTAGCAAGACACACCTGTGGAAGCATTTGGGTAGGACCACACGGGGTGGGAGAACCGACAGCTTCTTTTCAACCCTCTAGTAAGTATTGACAGAGGACCCCAGGCTAGTGATGCTCTGTGGGTCTTGCAGGCTGGGGTGCTGCCCTGCTCTCACATGGGTCACATGTCATTATATTGAGCCTGTTCCTTGCCTGGCATAGAACAGTCCACCCATCTGTGTTAAAGGGCAGCCTGAGGCAGAAGACCCGTAAGTGACTTGGGCCACTGTCCCCTGGGGAAGGGAGCAATTCTGAGTCTGAACTTTGCTTTCCCTAGAGGGATAACTAGACATCCTGGGCACATGTCAATCCACTGGAGTCTTAAGTGCTGTTTGGTTTGGTAAGTAGCCAGGAGCCCCCTATGGATGCTGCTTGTGCGAATTGAGAGGTTCAGGAAAGGACAACTCAGTCATACATACTCATATGAAAGACACGTCTAACTAAAAATATTTGGGGTGGATTGGGTTAAATAAAATACATTATTCATATTAATTGTACCTATTTCTTTCTACTTTCACTACTGAGGCTAGTAATATAGAAAAAGGTACATTGTGTTGCATATGGTGGCTCCCATTTTATTTTAACTGCATTGCACCCCCTAGAGGACCGAGATCGTATTTTCCTTGCTTTGCCTCTGGCTTAGAGAGTTTCCCACTTTGTGTTTTGAATAATGAATCATGACTTGAAATGGCCATTAAGAGGCCCATTGTCACTCACCCATGGCCTACATTTCTGCTGTGGGTGAGGGGCCTTGAGAAGAGTTTGTATACTAATGTACTGGGTTCTGAAAAAGGCCAGAGCTTCATGAGTAAAGGGATATTTCCCTTCAAAAAGGCGACCTTCCTGAGGACAAAATCCAGAAAAGAGGGGGCATCAGACAAGCAGGGCGTGGAAGGCAGTCCTTGCTGGACCAGAGGGGGAATTTCTGTCTTTCTCCAGACTTCATCTCTTTGGATCTGGACAGAGAAAGTTCTAGATGCGTCTGAGGACACTTCTGGAATGCATGAGGGATACAGCTTCTGAGGCTGGGAGCAGGTGAGGAAAGGGACTCGGGGCCCAGTAGGTGGTAGGAGAGAGAGCTAATACTCATACCCAGGCTGGCTAGGCATGTGTCATTCTCTGAGTCCATGAGCACAGCCTAGTCTACAGGTTGCTGCCGGGTCTTGGTTGGGTTGGGGATCCTGGTCTAAGTCTGACTGGCCAGTGTGGTCACTGCTGTAGAGCTCTGTGAGCCCCACTAGCCAGTGTGGTCACCGCTGTAGAGCTCTGTGAGCCCCACTAGCCAGTGTGGTCACCGCTGTAGGGCTCTGTGAGCCCCGG
Source organism: Peromyscus californicus insignis (assembly GCF_007827085.1). Taxonomy (NCBI): domain Eukaryota; kingdom Metazoa; phylum Chordata; class Mammalia; order Rodentia; family Cricetidae; genus Peromyscus; species Peromyscus californicus. The sequence continues at coordinate 80,466,134 of NW_026294595.1, forward strand.
CTGTGCCCCTGTGCAGATGCTTGCTCAGCAGATCAGAGTCTGCTGCTTTGGCAGCTGGTTTTTAAACAATCCGTCTCTGAGGTATGTCCGTTGTGCACCATGGTGATGAAATCAGCAAGCGATCAGATGGTGAGGACAGACATTCTCTAGCCTGGATTTGCTCAATATGTTTTGCATCCAGGCCCATGCCAGGACTAGTCTAGGGCATCCCATGACACATCCCACTGGGAGTTGGGATGTCTTCTACGTCTCGGTCTAGTGAACTCTGTTTCCCCTTGAGTTGTTGCACCTACCATTTGCTGATACATTTGTCAGTGGCTCTGTGCCCTCCGCCATGCTGTGTACTTCTGAAGGTCAGATTTACACTGCCCTGACATAGTGTTGATATCTATCTAAATCTATCTATCTATCTATCTATCTATCTACCTATCTATCTATCTATCATATATATTATAGATAGATAGGTAGGTAGGTAGATAGACAGATAGACAGACAGACAGATAGACAGATAGACATTTGCAATGCTAGGGACTGAACCCAAGATGGTATGCATGCATGTAGACAAACCGTCTACCACTGAACTATACCCTCAGGCCCCAAAATGTTTTTTTGTTTTTTTTTTTTTTTTTTGAGACAGGGTTTCTCTGTGTAGCTTTGCGCCTTTCCTGGTACTCGCTTTGGAGACCAGGCTGGCCTCGAACTCACAGAGATCCACCTGGCTCTGCCTCCCGAGTGCTGGGATTAAAGGCGTGCGCCACCACCGCCCGGCCCCAAAATGTTTTTTAAAGAAGGTAAACAGGCTAAGAACATGAGATTTATATAGGTAGACATGTGGACATATAGATACTCTTAGGCTTCACTCTTTGCTAGCTAGTAGGCTTTTTTAGTCTCCTTCAGCCTATTTAGAAAATGGTTTGATGATCCCCCAAAGCCTTTTTCTTTCATTCATCAATTTGGAGTATTTTGTTTGCATCCAATTCTTAGCTTGGTGCTGGGATTCAAGAATGTAAAGTGCTTAGCTTCGTCAAATGTATATGCACAGCATGCGCACATCTGCGTGTGCATCTCTGCATGAATGACCCTCTTGTCCTCAGTGCTCTTGGCCCTCTGTTCAGCTCAGAGTGAGGAAGCACTGCCTTCCTGCCTCCTTAAAAACACTGAAGAAACCGCGTATGTAAACATATTTTCCTTGCCCAGTCCGGAAACGGAGTCAATGTCAGCTGAATTCAAGATGCTGTGTCGTCTGTGTCTGCCATCCTGTTGGAGCGACAGTTGAGCACAGGCGGGTGCTTCAGTTGGCTGGGTTGTCCAGATCTGCCTACACTTTAAAGCTTGACATGGACACATGACTGACCCATATCACAATCATGAGAGCTGTGGCACCACATCCTGCCCCCACGAATTTGAACGGGTCTCGTACCTTCTTTGCAGCCTCAAGCTCGAGGAATGGATGAGATGGGTTATCTTTCAAGAAGAAGATTTAAAACAAACTAGTGATTCTTAGCTGGATCGTGAAAGTTACCAGCTTCCCAGGATGGCGATGTACACGTTTTTCTGGATGGAAACACTGTAGGTTTGGGCATGGATGTGACAGGCTTTGTTTCTTTGAGAGCTTTAAGGACATCAGGGCTCCATTCTTACTTTAAAAGTACACTTCAAGTTTGACATTTTCTACAAATTACTTCCGAAGTTAAACAATTCAACGTGGCTTGTCAGGGAAACCTTGGGTGTCATGGATCTCTTAATCAGCATCCTGGTAGTGCTCCCGGCACCAAAATTTCCAGAAACTATGAGCAAGAGCCAGGTGTTTACTTTCTGAGGAGAGATGTTGGAACTTGTAGCTTTCTGGTTCACTGGCAACACTCACCAAATCAAGAGCTTTAGGGATGACACTAAGAAAGATTGACAGTTTAATAAGAAATTGCATCGATTCCCAAGATCAAATCAACTGCTTCTGTCATTTTTTTTCATCCATGCCCAAAGACCTAAAATCAACCCCAAATTCATTTTAGAGGCTCATTCTTCTCTTGCCCAGGACTGTCGGTCTTCCTTGATTTGCTATTTTAGCCTCTGTCCATTTCCTATCCAATCTGTCAGTTTCCAGCTTTGTGACTGGGTGGACACACTTTTCCACCCTGGGAGAAATCTCATTGAGAAACCGCAACATGGCTTTCTGAAATCAATGACCCTGTCTTCCAGTCTGACTTGCAGCCTCCGAATTCTCCCTTTTTCCTGGTTGATACTGTTCTGATCTCCTCCCTCTGCAGCCTTCCCTTCTTGGAAGATGTGCACTGTCCTCATTAGGGCTTAGAACTAGATGTGATGAGCTTGGCGCCTGTCAGGAAGTGTTTCCTCAGTTTTGGAGCCTAGGCTGTTTAATGATCTGTGTGCTCGTGCATGGGTGTGTATGCTATGGATAGAATCTAGGGCCTTGTGCATGCTAGACGAGCACTTACCACTGAGTTAACACCCCTCCCTGTCTGTCCTCCCATTGTTTTCTTAAGCATCAAGTGTCAAACTCTCTTTTTGAGACAGGAGGTGGGGTAACCTAAGAATTTTTGCAAATTCAGGGTAGAGGTATTGCTTTATCTTGTCTGGCAACCTCACAATGTCTGCATGATCAGAGTTGAAAAATGTTTGCTTTGTTATAACCTTTCTTTGTCTTTTTAAAAAATTTGTTGTTTTATGTCTGTGGGTGTTGCTTGCATGACTGTGCACCATTGGTGTGTCTGATGCCTGTGGAGGCCAGAAGAGGGCACCAAATCTCCTGGAACTGGAGTTAAGCTGATAGTAAGCCACTGTGTGGATTCTGGGACGTGAACCCAGGTCCTTTGGAAGAAGAGCTGGGGCTCTTCACCACTGAGCCATCTCTCCAGCCCATTTGTTTTTTTTATTTTTATTTTTTGATGGTAGCCAATCTGCCTGGGGTAAGACAAAAATCTTAATGCACTTTTGATTTGCATTTCCCTGATGGCTAAGGATATTAAATAGAAATGGCTAACTCACTGGCCCATTTATTGATTGGGTTTCTTTTTAGTATGTGGTTTTAGATGTGTTTGTTGTTTTTGTGAGTATATGTATATGCCTGTGTGAGATTCTGTGTACCACTTGTATACAGGAGCCCTAGGAAGCCAGAAGACTGTGTTGGATCCCCTGGAATTGGAGGTACAGGGGTTGGAAGCCACCTGGTGTCGGTGCAGGGAACTGAACTCAGGCCCTCTGCAAAAGCGGCCAGTGCTCCTAACCTCCGAGCCATCTCTCTAGCCCCACTTCTTTCTTGACAAAGGAAAAATCATATCCGACCAGCCTTTACTTTCTAGTATTTGCAAGACTCTATCTCAATATATATCTGAAGAACAGCAGCCAGGGTGTGGTGCCGTGGTGCACTGTCCTGTGGCTCTGGGGAGAGCTGGTTATGCTCTGAAAGCATTGAGTCCTTCTGTACTACCCAGGGGCAGCTTTTGTGAGTGTTATTTTTTTTATGCATTTTGGAGGACTTACATACAGAAAAGAATACAAATACAGAATTAGATCCAAAATCTTGAAGGGAGCCCCACTAATGAGGTCCCCCAAATTAGGCTTTAATGGCTTTGGGTACGACTGTCTCTTCCCTCCCAAGGATGAGTCATGTGAGATGCGGGAAGACCTGAAGTCCTAGATGGGCACATTAAACCCGAGGCTGCCAATGGCTGCTGGCCCCTCCTCTCCAGTGGCTGTGCACTTGGCAGAAAACGGGGAATTGCAAAAGATGAATTTGAGAATGAACACCAAGATGTTTGCTAATTATAATTTGTGTTTCATTACACTGTGCAAAATGTCAGTGCTAAAATCATTTTTAAGTTAATAAAAATGCCAAGAAGTACTACATAATTTGTTTTCCATGTGCAATTTATCATCCTTCTTTAGAGGCATTTAATGCCATATGTGGTCTTTCAGAATAACTTGCAAAGTATTCATAATGTAACACAGTATTTTACCCTGGAGCGTGACTTCAGGGTCACTGTGATTTTTAGAATACTGACAGTGTTTCTGTAGAGGACAGAGCATGACTGTTTCTGTGAATTTCTACGATAGCATAAATAGCAGAAAGCTGATTTTGAAGATATTTGTTCAAACTCTAGTTTTCAGATGTCTTATCTGACTGTTTTCATCTTCATGCTTATATTGGCAAGTTAATTACCATCAGCATCTTCTTAACTACTTTTAAATTTTGGATCGTATATTTCTCTTCTCCTTGAAAACAGCCGTATATGGATTCTGGAGTCTGTTGCTTTGGGCTTATTTTGGTTACCGTTGAAGGAGTTTAAGAATGATATTCATTTTTCCCTTTGATACATGCTCATGATAGGACATTTTGCTAAAGCCCCAACATACTAATTTGGCCTTCAGGTCAGCACTGGGTCCAGCTGTTAGAGAATGATAAAGTAAGGTTTCCCTCATCCCTCCTTCCTCCTTTGGGCATCTCTTCAGAGACCTTATGTAGACTCCACTGAACAGCAGTGGCTCCAGTCTGGATCCTGCTGCTGTGTTTCAGACTGCCTGCTTATAGCTATTGTAATGTATAACTAGCACCGAAACTCATTTGGATAATACAAGAATCATCATAGAGCACTAAACAGAGCAAATAACATTTCAGACTGGATTTAATCCCAAATGCCTAGCACTCAGAATCAGGCACAAAAACCCAGAAGCCAAGATCATGCTTCATCTTGGTATGGAGGACTAGAATTATAGATATAAATCTCTGTGTAGACCCACGTTGCTCAAATCTAGACATTAGTCAGGGCTGCATTCACAGTCGGTAAACATTAATGTAAAGCTACAAAGAGCTGGGGTAAAAAGATAAGCCTTCTAGGCTTACTGTAGTGACTGAACACCTCACCAGGCTGGCAGGTAGCAAGAGGGACATTCAGAAAAGGTGGGAAGACTGAAGCCCTCAGGAGTGGGAGTACCTGGGGGTTGGAGAGTACTTTAAATTGTAGAGGACAGCTGCTATTTTGATCTCCATGTGTCACCTTCTTCACTTAAGAGGGGAAAACATGTGGATAAAAATAATATGGCATGGGGAGATGGCTGTTAGTAAAATGATTGCTACGTAAGTATAGCACCTGAGTTAAAGTCCCCAGACTCGATATATACAGCCAGGTGTGGCGACATAGAATTCATTTGTAACCCCATCTCTGAGGAGGCAGAGACAGGTGGATCTTTGAGGCTGGCTGACCAGGGATCTCACCACCACCACTATACCACCACCACCACCACCACCACCACCACCACCACCACCACCACCACCTACAAGAACAGGCACACATATCCACACAATAAATTCTTGCTCATGTTCCTGGGCAAGACATCAATGCTTCTGCTCCAGATAATAAATACTTTAGACTTTCACAGCTAGGAGTGAGAAAAGGGAGGAATCACATGCCCAAGTTCACACAGCCACAGGCTGCTGCACAGGCCTCCATGCCACAGTTACACTTTCAGGATGCTCTGTGCACCTGTGCCTGGCCCTGCTACACACACACACACACACACACACACACACACACACACACACACACACACACCAGGTATCCTTCCACTGACCTTTGTGGAGGTTCAGTCAGGCCTTGGGGACTCCTTAGAGTGTTCAGTATCTCGTTTACTGTCCCAGGCACCAGAGAGACGTCAGGCTGAGAAAAGAGGGACTAACCGGCTCAGGCTTCAGTGGTTTCTCCGCTCACCTGGCACTGTTGTTGGGGCCTTTGGTGAGGAATTTTCTGGAATGACAGCACAAGGTGGAGGCAGTCACTTACCTCACTGTAGCTGGAAGGTAAAGAGAGGGCAAGAGGTCTCAATATTCACCTCCCCTGCCCCAGGACATTCTCCAGAATGATCTAACTTCATGCTACTGGGCCCCAACATATGAGCCTGGGGGAGATAGTCACCACCCAAGCTTCAGGCTGCAAAAGCTGACAAGTGTAAAGAATCTGGGAAAGAGCAGGGACAGTTCTGTCATCCGAGGAGGAACCGGATTTCCTTGAATAAATCCAAGCACCTTGGTCTAGAGATGTGGAGAACTTAAGAGAGCATGAGAGACCCAGACAGGGACTGCTGCATAATAAATAGATCTCCATTGCTTTCTCTTCCCTGTGCACTCACTAAGGCTATGTGCAGAGCTGAGAGCTGCTGATGGTTTATTAATTACATTTTCTGAACGGAATGGCAGCTGAAGGGGTGGCTTTCTACCCGAAATAGACACTGGAGATGCAAAGTTGCTCAGGGGTCAGTAACTGACCTTATTGTTTTTATCTTTCCAACTAAGCTGGAGAAGGCTGCCAGGCAAGGGAGGGGGAGGAACAACTGGCAGGAATCCTTGATAACTAATTCCAGCCTCAAAACTGCAATTCTCATACAATCCCATCCAAAGAAATCAACAACTCAGGAGTCTTCCCAGTTGATTTCTTTCTGTCTCTCTGTGTCTCTGTCTCTGTCTCTGTCTCTGTCTCTCTCTCTCTCTCTGTGTGTGTGTGTGTGTGTGTGTGTGTGTGTGTGTGTGTGTGTGTATGTTGGGGTCTGGTTGTACATATGTATTGTGTATACAAATGTGCACATGCGCACACACATGAGCCCGTCCCTAGGGAAGTCATCATGTGTCTTCCTCTGTCACTCTAGGATTTATTTACTCAAGAGAGGGTCTTTCATTAAGCCTGAAGTTCACCCTTTCAGTGAAGCCAGCTGGCCAATGAACTCCTAGAGTCCATCTGTCTGTGTCCAACCTCTGCTGAGGTTACAGGTGCCTGTGTTCATCTTTTTTTTTTTTTTTTAATGTCAGTGCTGGGGGCTTGAGCCCAGGTCCTTCCTTGCACTTTCACAGCAAGCCATCTCCCCAGCTCCTCTAGTTAATTTTCAACAGAGCTCAATGGGGATAAGATAAAGATGCAATCCTTTGTTTTGTATCAGACCATTTCAAATTCTACATGCTAAATGGCATCTTCAGTGCTTGGAGGGGGCCTTTTCCCCATATAGCGTCCTCTAAGCTGGATGGGACTTCAGCACATGGTGTTTTGATACCCAAAGTAAGTGGGTATTTTGCAAGGTTTAAATATGTAGGAGGGTGCTTTTTGCATCATTTTAAAAATCTTTTAATAAGCTTGTGAACTTTCGGAAGTAAATCACTGGCCTTCAGAGGTTGCTAGGAGTTATTATTTTTTGTTTGCTCAACATGAAGAGAGTTAATCCTTCATTCAGCACATCACATCACGTGTGCTTTCTCCTCTTGGCTTTAGGGTATTAGTCCTCAGCACAATGTATCATTATTAGCTCCTTTTCCAGTTTTCATGGTGTGTGTTTTAATAGGAGAAGGGGATTTTCAGATGATTAGGAAGGAAAACAGAGTAAGAAAAGTTCTTATTGCATAAAATGATTCTTTGTGTATATAAAGAGGATTCTCTGGGGATTAATTGGAAAACAACAAACAGGAGGTAAGTGTCCTAGATGTTTACAGGTTCACCATTCCACAAGTGACTGGGAACCAGGCCTCCCTGGCAGGCTCAGGAGGCTAATTGCCGCAACACCCGAAATGCCATTTTCCCCAGGGCCTACAATCACACCAGGATAATGCTTACCCTGAGAGAAGTGTCACAGTGGGGACTCCGTGTAATTTGCTGATATGATATCAAAAATAGCATTAAGGTAATTACACTTGGCACTTGTAATATTTCACAGGCAATAATACAGTAGAAATTGCACTTTTTATTTTTTTATTTTTAGTAAGCTGGTCATTTAAAAATTTTTAAATGGAATTGCATCGAATCTGATATATTCAATGGGTTGTTGTTTCCTAAATGTATAGTCAATTTATAAATGCATAAATGCAGCCATTATTTCAACCATCTGGCCAGAGTTAAAAGACCTCGAGTCATAAATGGGAACTGTTTCAATGCACATAAGAATAAAAAAAAATCTTTTAAATTAATAATAACAGAAAAATGAAAAGCGATAAGGGCCCCCGCTGCCAGGGCAGTTTGTACTAGCAGAAGCGCTGCTTGCAGAGGCCAAAGCTGGGGCAATCCTGGCTCTCCTCTTCCCCCTTGCTGTGTGAGCCCCTGAGAGTTATCAAACCTCTAGTAGCTACTGCTTCAAACAATGCTGCATGGACTGGTCTCTTTCAGACAACCACACTTACAATGTCCATGGCTCTAGTGAGAATTCAAAATATTCTTTTTTTCCTGTCTTCTTCCAGCAGTCCTGGGGATTGAACCCAGGGCCTTGTGCATGGTAGGCAACCACTCTACAATTATAGCCACGTGTTGTATAACATTTTCAGGGCCACCTGTGGTGATATATTGTGTCCCCCAATATATTGTACATCCTAATAAACTTATCTGGGGTCAGAGAGGGGAGAGGGGAGAGGGGAGAGGGGAGAGGGGAGAGGGGAGGAGAGGGGAGAGAACAGAACAACCACTTGATATAGAGGCCAGAAAATGGTGGTACACACGCCTTTAATCCTAACATTCCAGAGGAGAGATCCATCTGGATATCTGAGAGTTCAAGGCTACACTGGAAACACCCAGGTGTGGTAACACACGCCTTTAATCCCAGGAAGTGATGGCAGGAAGCAGAAAGGTATTTAAGGTATGAGGACGAGGAACCAGAGCTGGTTAAGCTTTCAGGCTTTTGAGCAGCAGCTCAGCTGAGATCCATTCTGGATGAGGACTCAGAGGCTTCCAGTCTGAGGAAACAGGATTAGCTGAGAAATTGGCGAGGTGAGGTAGCTGTGGCTTGTTCTACTTCTCTGATCTTTCATCGTTCACCCCAATAACTGGCACTGGATTTGATTTTATTAATAAGACCTTTTAAGATTTGTGCTACAGTCACCAAGAAAGAATCCAGTGTTTTATTGAGGGTTTTTTTTTTGGGGGGGGGGGTTGCTCATTGAAATGACAGATGACTGATGTAACCAAGAGAACATGTTTCCTTCACTCATGGTTTCAGTCTGTCACGGCAAAGTGTGACAGAGCAGCTCACATCACAGTCAGACAGGAAACAGACAGGGAGACAGAAAGCTGGGGACAAGACACAGCTCCAAGGACACACCCCTGGTGACTTATTTCCTCACGTTAGGCCCCACATTCTAAAGTTTCTAGAACCTTCCCAAACAACATCATCAGCTGAAAACCACTTCAATATGTGAACTTCAATGGGTGGGGCTCATCACATCCAAACCAGAAAGAGAATATGACAGCCCTCTAAATTATACTGTATTATAAGCTTATACTGTATTTTAATTTTATGAGGGCTTACTTCCCAACATTTGATATTTTTATTTAGAAAAGAAATAAAATGAAAAGATAAACAAGTGCTTGAATAATTGACTCTTACTAATTGACTGTTTTTCTAGATGACTCATTTCTTGACTTATTTCTCCTTTTCTTTTTAAAAAATGTTTTTATTTATTTATTTAATTTATTGTTTGCACGCACCTACCTGAGTTTGTGTACCTTATGCATGCGACTGCCTGAGAAGACCAGAAGAGGGCATCAGATTCCTTGGACCTGGAGTGAAGAGGTTCTCTTGGGATAAAGTGGGTCGGTTAAAGTCGTGTATTAGCCCCAAATCTTTGTCCCAAATGTATATTCACACGAAATAAATTATTAAGCAGGAAGCCAATAGCGAGCAACGTCCAGGGGCCAGAAAAGCAACATGAGTGGGGCTGAGTCTCCTGACCAGAAACTTTGGGGTGGCAGCTGACAGTGGTGATCTAAGGGACATCCGTGAGAGATGACGAGGATTCACAGTGCTCCCCCAGATACAGTCTGCCGGTGAAATTTGGGGGCTAGATCGTAGCTCCCTGACCTATGAAGACAGGCTGAACATTCCCAGCCTCTCCTGGAGGTGGTATGACAAAGTTTTTCACCATCAGGGCTCTAGGCACATGAGCCGAGGTTATTTCATGGAGCATGGCTGCCCTGGGTTTTTGCAGGATGTTTCTCACCATCCCTGGCCCTCCTCAGTGGCTGTATGTCAGGTTTTCAATGCTGTGATAAAATGCCTGAGAAAAACAACTTGCCGGAAGGAAAGGTATATTCAGGCTGATTGTTTCAGAGATTTTAATCCATTATCCCTCAGCCCTGTCACTGTGGTCTGGTGATACCCAACACCATGGTGAGAAGCACACAAAAGAGGAAAGCTGCTCACCTACCTCATGGTGGACAGAAAGCAAAGAAAAGGGCCGGAAATAAGATATACCTTTCACTGACCTATTTCCTCCAAACAGGCCCCGCCTCCTAGTAGCCCATTGGGCTAGTGCCCTCTTGATCCAGTCACCTCCCAAAGCACAGCAGCCCAACCAGCCCTGTCCTTGTTCCCTTTCTGTTGCTGTGATAAGGCACATGGTCAAGGTAACTTACAGAAGAGTTTATTTGGGGCTTACAATTTTGGAGGATGAGTCCATGACCATCATGGCAGAGAGCCTGGCAGCAGGCATGGTGCCGGAGCAGTAGCTTACATCTTGATCCACAGGTACAAGGCAGAGAGAGCACACTGGGAATGGCTTGGGCTTTTGAAACTTCAAAGCTGGCCCCCAGTGATACACCTCCTCCAGCAAAGCCACACCTTCTAATCCTTCCCAAACAGTTCCAGGGACTTGGGACAAAGAATTCAAATATATGAACCTATGGGGGCCATTTTCCTTCAAACCACCACAAGGCCTTTAGATTCAAATTGGAACAAGTTGTAACAACCAAGCATGTCTCTAGACAGCTATTCTCCAGGTGACAATCAGTACCACTGGGCTGAACACAGAGACCAATAAATAGGCATTCTGCCATGTTGGCCCCTGCCTGGTGATTGGATAAATGGTTTTTCCCTGCCAGACTGGGACAGAGCCCTGAAATGTCACTGGAGAGCAGATGGCAGGCAATCCTCACAGAGTCCACTGCAAAGCTGTCGAGGAAAAGGGAGCCAGCAACGAAAGGCAAGCGGACAAGTGAAATGATAGCCAATCAGAAACCTCAAAAAAAAAAAAAAAAAAAAAAAAGGATAATCACCCAGCCAGGGGAAATCAACAGGTTAATCATTTGAAGAACTGCTGGATTGGAAGAGGGTAACGAATTCACTCAGCATGCAGCACAAATAGAGAGAATGTTCAACCAAATAAAACAGTGGAGATTTTCCTTTTAAACGTTGAGCTGCAGATACAAGGTTAGAGGCTCCAACAAAGGAAATGGCACAGTCACAGCGGCTGACCAGAATGAAGACACACATGGACCTTTAGATAAGATAGCGATGCACGCCAAACTCAAAGCAGTGACAAAAAAGAATTCACAACTACACATGTCAGAGTAAAACTTTAAAGCACAGGGCTGGGGACGTAGCTCCACTGGCAGGGTGCTTGCTGAGTGTCTTAGTCGGGGTTTCTATTGCTGTGAAGAGACACCATGACCATGGTAATTCTTATAAAGGAAAAACAATTAATTGGGGTGGCAACTTACAGTTCAGAGGTTCAGTCCATTATCATCATGGTGCAACATGGTGGCATGCAGACAGACCTGGTGCTGGAGCTGAGAGTTCCATATCTTGGTAGGCAGGCAGCAGGAAGTAGTCTGAGACACTGGGTGTGGCTTGAGCATATATGAGCCCTCAAAGCCTGCCTCCACAGTGACACACTTCCTCCAACAAGACCACACCTACTCCAACAAGGCCACACCTCCTAATAGTGCCACTCCCTTTTGGAGGCCATTTTCTTTCAAACCACCACACTGAGCTTACATGAAACCCTGGCTTTAATACATAGCACCACATTTTTAATTAAAAAAATCTCTAGTGCATAAAGTAGCATTACTCTTAAGCAATATTAAAGGCCAGCAGATGCCAAAGTGTTGAAGGAAAGTCACCATCAACCTTGATTTTTCTAGCCTAACAAAACTATTTCAAAGTGAGGGCCTGTGAACTTTTCTTAAAGGGCCAAGTAGTAAATACTTTGGACTTTGGGGCTATATAGTCATTTCACACACTAAGATTTGTAGTACACTGGGGAGGGATATAGCAATACTGAGTGACTTGAAAGAGTTTGCTGTGCAAATACTGTATATAATTAAATGGGTTAGAGTAATATGGATCAGAAAGAATAGAAATATACTCTATAGCTTTCATACCAACAATATAGACTCATACCTGGTGGTTCACAACCACCTCTTAACTCCAGTTCCAAGGAATCTGATGCCTTCTTCTTGTCTTCTCAGGCACTTGTATGCATATGGTACACAAACTCATGTACACACACACACACACACACACACACACACACACACACACACAAAAATAAATAAATAAATTTTTAAAAAAGGAAAGGAGAAATAAGTCAAAAATGAGTCATCTAGAAAACATAAAATAAGAAAACACAAATAACTCAGTATCTCAAGATGTCAGACAAATCCATTAAATGTCAAACACTATTGCATTAGATCAAAATGAAGCACCACAATGCGAAGATAAGCATTGGCACAGAACTCTCCTAAAGGGCTGTCTATGGCAACTGGGTTAGAAGTGACAGAGCTGATATTATTTCTACACTAGCTAACAGCGAGTTCCTGTGGAAGATTTCTTATCTTCGGGTTAAATTCATGTAAGTCAGTCCCCAGTTTTTGATGGTTTGATATACAATTCTGTGATGTTATGGTGTTGCAAACCTGAGACATGGTCAGTACTAATCATTCTTCACTGAACTCTGAATCTTTTCCTGGACTAGTGACAGGTGGTCCAATCCCCTCTCAATATGCTAGAGAGCAGCAAGCCAGGCTATCTCCTGGGTAAACACCTGGCACTCTACAGTGTTCTGTTTGCTAAGCCATGATTTTTGGTAGGTTAGATGCATCTATTCCATTTTCAACTTAGTGATGTTTTCAATTTCTAGGCAGGTAATCAGACATAACTCCACTGTAAGTCAAGGAACATCTCTAGTCCTTTCCACAAGCTGATAGCTCAAAAGGAAACAAATTGGATTAGAAGAGACTTAAGGCATTTCAACTCTAAGATTCCAAGATTTAATGTTCCCACACACATCTGACATCTTCGTGGGCAGGGTTTTTGCCAGCTCTTGGGTACATGAAGGGTGCAGGACACTGGTTATTACTGACCACTTGATGGAGGAGAGGATTGCTGTTTAGACAGCTAACATCTGCAGCGCCATCCCAGTGTCCATGTTGTCACTGGGCTCTGCTAAGGAGCCTTCTCCAGGTGAACAGATGTTGTTCCTGCCATCTGCTGATGGGTCACATGGAGACTGGCCTGTATGAGGCAGCAGAGGGCCTTTTACTCCTAATAGGTTATGAAAGTTTGATCAGAGTGGGAATTTTCTGTCACGGGTGATTAGTATCAGCTCAGATTAATATTCACTTACTGTAATGCAGTATGAAAAGTGCCAACACAAGAACATGTTGTGATGAGATGGAGAAAGATGGCAGAATGATGTTAACACAAGTTCTCATGGCTTCCCACCTTCTCGGCTCTCTGATTATTCTGAGTTTGTTGAGCTATCCAGCCCAATTCTGTTCACAAATACATAGCCTCCATCATAACCAAAATGATGCTGAAAGCAGGTGTGGGGGTGCGTGTCTGTTATCCTAACACTCGTGAGGCTGCAGCAAGAAGACTGTGCCCTCAAGGCTACCCTGGACTTTATAGTAAGAACCTATCTTAAAATAAACCAACGAGGGCTGAGGAGATCGCTCAGTGTTTAAGAAAACTTGTTGCTCCTGCAAAGGACCAGGACTCAGATCCCAAGCACCCACATGGTAACTCATAGCCATCTCCAGCTCCTATGCTGAGTTCTTGTCTCTGGAAATGACTGCACATTCAGGAAGGCCTGCAGGGGCTTACTGTCCTTGAACCAGTGAATTCTGTCTCCTATGAACATGGTTGTGGGGCAAAGGGAGCCTCCACTGGTGACTGAGTTATGACCTGAAAACATGGCAGCTTTCTGTCTGTACACCCACTAGTCCAGAGCAATGGATCACAGAATTGGTGGCCAAGTCAGTAGCAGCAGTGTTGCCTGGAACCTGGTTAGAAATGCATGTGCCCAGGCCCGGCACTTGATCAACTGGTTCTGAAGTTTGAGGAGGAGCCCAGCAGGCAGTGAGCATGTGACCAAGCCTCCTGACAGAAAGGATGCTCTGCCTGGGCTGCAGAGAACCCCAGTGGAAGAGAGACTCTGCTCCTAAACCCAGCTCTTCTCCCTGCCGTTGCCCTTGGCAACTCCTTCTGTGTCTTCTCCAAACCTATCCCTGGTTTTCTCCTTTGCTCTGTCACCTGACAACATGAATGTATTCAACTCGTGTGGGGAGGAAACTGGATGGAACAATGCTACCCCAGATGCTCAGGAGAACTTTATAATATTTAAAGATTTCATTTTTATTCCTGGGTTTGTGTATGCGAGTGCAGTGCCCACAGATGCCAGAAGGGAGTGTCAGACCCACCTCCCCACCTCGATGCCGGAGGTGTAAGTGATTGTGTGCCACCTGACATGGATGCTGGGAACCCAACTCTGCAAGGTCCTCTGCAAGAAAGAGCACTACACACTCTTAACCAGCAAGCCACCCCTCCAGTCCTAGGAAATACTGTAATTTTCTCAAGGGCTCTTAGAAATATTTTAAAGTTCCATAGAAACTATCCCAAGGTATTCTCTTAGTATCAAGAGCAAGAATAGTGTGTATGTTGGGGTGTGTGTATTTAAATAGGATTATCAATCTACAAAAACACACACCTGGTCCGATCTCTGTCCTCACCAGTGTTAATGCTTTGCTGTTTTCTCCACTGCTCTCTCTAAGGCTAACCAGGCAATAACATAGGTTTCCATTGTCCTACAGATCAGGTGTTTGCGGTCAGGTGATTATTGTTCTCACATGGCGTCACTGTTGAGCTAGAGTACTCACTGATCTGTAAGAAAGAACTCAGTTCTCTTATGTTGCAGCCCTGAGTGGCAAAGCCTGGATTCGATTCAGCAGTGTTCAGAGGAAACCGGAAGGAGAGCACGTCCCATCCGGACGGGGATATTCTGGGAAAAGAGGAAGGAGTGTTCAGATAAGGGTCCCTTTAGGAAGCACCTCCCAGAGACAGAAAGATGGTTTTGTATCCACCCAGCTCAAGACACAAGAAAAGAGGGGTGCAATTTGTAGTTTTCAGTCACCGTGAGGGGAGAATTTTAATGCTGTCTTGATTCTGACTGAAGTGAAACTCTGGAAAGCCCCTCACAGGCTCATGTGTTCCCAGCACTTTGTCCCCAGCTTGTGGCAATGTTTTGAAGGCTGTGGGCCTTTAGGAGGCAGGGCCTGGCTGGGAAGATGGCTGAAGGTTTGCCCTGGTTCCCTCTGTGGAGCGGAAAGCAGTGGGCATGTGCCTCAACTACCACGGACAGAGTTCCTCCGCACCAAACCGTCTCCACTTAGACAAACAGCTCTCCAAAACCACAAGCCCAAATCAATCTTCCCACCCTTGAACTGTTTCAGTCTGGTGCTCTGCGTCCAGGGAGGTAGACTTCAACTATTCTAAGGGACTACAGTATCATATAAATGTTAGAAATAGGACTCGGCTTTTTCAAATTTCTTCAGGCCTCCGCTGTACAACTATTGATTCCTCCGTCTGGACCTAATTTACGAACCGGACTTTGAATTCGACACAGCTGAACATAATAGGTCTTTAATGCTACCCTTATAAGAATAGACAGGTTATTGGTTTGTCTGGATGAGAGAAAAATAAAGAGTGTGAAGGGGGAAATTCCTTTTCAAGTTTTATAATTACAGTGTGAAAATACAGTTAATTCTCTTCTATCCTAGCAAGTCATTAAAGACTGGAGTAGGCCCCCGGCCTTTTGTTGTAGGCACAGTCCCCAGAGGTTCAGTGCTCTGTCATCCAAATGGGCCTGACTGCTGCGGCGACTCTCCATCTTCAGATTACTGCTCTCCGTCATTAGCGTTGGGTTATCTTGCTCTTCAGACTGATTTTTAATTTTTATGCTTGCAATTGGAAATGATTTACAGGGACATTCATTGCCCGACCTGTCCTGAGTCATTAAATTCACCTAGGTTGAGTAGCCTGATGTGCACCTGAAATGAACCAAATCAGTGACATTATCTTACTGGGCTTTCCGGAGCTTTTAGAAATCAAGGAGGGGGCTCCCTTCTCCCTCTCAACTCCTGGGCTTAATGGGAAAAATATTTTTAATTGATAAAAGAGCTAATTAGCCAAGGCTAAGAGGTGCACACTAATTGTGCAGTATATCTTATAGGGTGAGTTTGATCGTGGTTTGGAGGACTGGAAGGAGGATGAGAGAGGACCCAAGTGGAGACAGTTTGCTTGTGTTTTACCTTGCAACCAAGCTCTAGAAAAGAACCACATCTGGGTTTATTGAGCACCTACTATGTGCCAGAAATTAAAGTTCTCCTAACAGTCCTCTTTGTCCTCTCTGTGGTCTGTGTTGTGTTGCTCTGATGCCTAGGATGGGGAATTCCTATGACTCATCCTGATGGTGCCGAGTCTAAGTGCTCTCTTACTCCAAGAATGAAGGCTACTGCCTTCCTCTGTCACTGGGGAGGTTGGCTGCTGTCCTCACTCTGCCTCTTGTCTGTTCATTGTAGCTCTTTGGTCTTGCTGGCATCCTCTGCTCCTTTGTTGTTCAGCTGGAGCTGGAGAGCCACTCCAGCCCCACTCCAGCCCCACTCCAGCCCCACTCCAGCCCCGTCGGCCCATCACCTTCCAGCTCAAGTCACCAGCACAGCCTGGCAACACTCCACTCTTCTCCACTGGAATTCTCTCCTGGACAGCATTGTCTCTTATTAGTGGGCTGTCTGCCTTTGAGTCAGGAATATGTCCCCTGTGGCCAGGAAGGACACAGGTTGTTGGAGGAACAGTGTCAGGGAAATGATTATCTGTCTGGTGCATTTGAAGACAAGTGTGATTGGACACAGTACAGAAGCTGATGGAGGTCAAGTTGTTCATTAGAGAGCAGCTGCCAGGTGGTAGAGACAGGAGCGAGGGCCAGGGGAACTAACTCCATTCTCTTGCTTTCTGCCTCTGGTGCCGATTCTGTGACATTGCCATTTGTTGCACAGATGTGTGAGCAGAGGACACTCACCACTCAGGCTAATTGCCGGTGAAGCTGATTGGAGACCTCATGACGGTTGGAGCAGTATAAATAATACCATCTTCTAAGTCTGGTGCTTTTTCTGTGTTTAGCGGCACCTAAATAGCATCTCACAGCAAATATCAGTGATGGAAGGGAAGACATCTTGTTCAATTTTGAGCTTTGGAAAGAGCCTAAAGAATATACTATTGAAAGATCAACTATTTGAGTAAGGCCTTAACACTAGACTCCATGAGGAGAAGAGACCAGAAGTCAGCTTTTCCTCACTGCTGAAGGATGGAGACCCGGGCCTCTATTTACTGCCTCTAGCAGGTGCCAGCTGTGTGTCTGAAAAAACCGCTTGACTGTCTTGAACACTGTTTCTTCCTCTGTGAGATTAGGGTAATAAATTGCCAGAACCGGAGCAGCAACAGGTGTACTAAGTGCAGCTTCACACACACACACACACACACACACACACACACACACACACACAAGTGTTTATCCCATGACTGTTAATTCACCATCCTCCCCGTCCTTCAGAGCAGATGACAAGGACCTTGTCCAAGCCATAGTGTTAGCACTTGTTCTAGAGCTAAGAATGCTCTTGAAAATCACAGTGATTAAGAAGCTATTGCTTTGGTTTTTCAGCAACCGTTCCCTCCATTTGGTAAAACCACACCACCTTATGGGGTGGTCAATACCTCTTCTCTTCATGTGACCGTAACAAAGGCTGTCAGTTTGGTGCCACCCAGGCCTGCACAGGTGCTAGACCCAACTCCTTGACCTCCCTGATTGGACCAAAGATGGACACATGACTAAAGACGAGCAAATGGGAACTTATGTTCAGAAGCGGGCATCCTGGGGGAGTGTGAAGTGACACAGACTTAGTGACTTCTGTTGAGGTTCCTGATTATGTCAACAGGAAGCCACCGGAGGCAACGGGGTGGAGAGCTAGAGAGGAATCAGGGCTTCGATCCTCAGAGATCTTGGCACTGCACTTGAATGTGCAGTACAGGAGCCAGGGGCCTCCCCTTTCTTCTTAAGTTTTTAAAGCGGACTTTCTATCGCTTGAAACTGGGAGAGTCTTCAGGGAAACAGAGCTTTGGTTTCCCCTATTTAGATGCATGGATGAGAAGGAACAATCCGGGTTCCAGTGATGCCCATTCCTCGGTCAAAGCCATTTGGCCATCAGAGGCTGACTGCCCTGTTCTCTGGTTCTGCTTGTTAGTGACCTTCTAGAAACCAGGCCACTACATTCTTCCCCCTCCCTCCCTCCCTCCCTGTCTTCTTCTCTCCTCCCCCTTCCTTCTTTCCTTCCCTTCTTCCCTTCCTCCTCCTTCCCCATTCCTTCCTTCCTTGCTATCCTCCCTGCCCCCTCCCTGCCTCCCCCTCCCCCTCCCTGCCCCCCCCTCCTCCTTCCTCCCTCTCTCCTTTCCTTCCTTCCTTGTGTGTGGTGTGTATGCACATGTGCAGGCCTGTGAGCATGTGGAGACCAAAGGCAGACATCAGTGTCTTGGCCTCTCATTCTCCACCTTATTCCTTCGAGACAGTATCTCTCACTAAACCTGGTGCTCCCTGGGTGGCCAGCAAGCTTCAGTAATCCTTCTGTCTCCACCCCACACAGCATCCTCAGGACCACACCTGGCTCTCCTGCTTGTGCTCGGTGATTAGAGTGTGAATACAGATGGAGTATTCACACTCACAGCTAGCCATCCTCAGCTGTGGCGCTGCACCTCACTGGAACTGTGTTCTCCATCACAAACCACTCAATTGACTTACAGGCATGCTCATACTCACAAGGTGCTCATTAGGACACATAGCCTAATGTGTGCTTGCTGTCACAGGTCTGACTCAGGAAGTCCCCCCTCCCTCCCTGCATGTCCAAGAGTCTCCTCTCAGCTACATCCGTAACCAGTACTTGTGTGTGTGCGCCCCCGTCAGCCTCCCTTTTCCCTGCCTGGCCTTACCCTAGTCATCAACTCCAACTCTGCAGTTTCTCCCATTTTCAACTGATGTTTCATGATCACCCCCCCTACACACACACACACACACACACACACACACACACACACACACACACACACACACCATGTTCTTCTACACCAAATACGCTGTTTTGAATGAGGCAGCCTTGAGGATGGCCTCTGCAGCTGACCAGACTTTAACCTGGAACTTTGTGCCACCAATAACAAGTAAGGCAACTCAAGTGCGGCCCCAGTGTTCTCGTCTACACAATGGAGATGTCTTGGGCTCCCCTCACCCCTCACCGACCCCCAACGGGCCTATCGGGAGATTCAGATACACTTGGCTTGGGAATTTGGCAACAATGCTCTTTTCTCAAATCCATTTACATCTACTATTCTGCCCCAAGACCAAGTGCCTCCGAGGAGTGGCGTTCAGGGAAATGTTTGGAACAGCCAGCATCCATGTACATGTTTGCCGTCAATATGGATTTCACTAATAACAAAAGACGCTTGGCACAGGGTTTGCAAATGGTAATGAAACCTACAACCCTGTGGATTGTAAATTCCATACAGCTAATTGGTTTTCACGGAACAGTGTTAGAAATTGGGGCTGAATTCTTCTATTTTGCCAACCTTCAGCTGCCGTTGACACACGATGAGCTTCTGGAATGGAAGGTTGCTTGGCATTTTTGTTTGTGTTGATGAATGAAAACTGCGTGGTGGAGTTTGAAATGTAAGTTTTTAAGGGCCAGGGGGACAGCCCAGTTGGTAAAGCGCTTTCTTTGGAAGCATGAGGACCTGAGCTTTCTCTCAGAACCCATGGGAAAAGAGCCAAGTGTGTGACGCCCACGGCAGAAGCAGAGACCGGTGGGTCTATGAGGTTCACTGGCCAGCCAGCCCAGCTTCGAAACAATTTTTACAATTTATTTTATGTGTATGGGTGTTTCATCTGCATGTATATCTGTGCACCATGTGCATTCCTGGTGCCTGCAGAAGCCGAAAGAGGGCACTGGATTCCCTGATACTGGTGTTACAGAGGGTTGTGAATTGTGGTATGAGTGCAGGAAATTGAACCTGGGTGCTGTGCAAGAACAGCTACAGCTCTTAACAGCTGAGCTGTCTCTCCAGCCCAGCAGTCGGCCAGCTTAATTGTCAAGTTCCAGGCCACTGAGAGATAGGCTAAACAACAACAAAAGCTGGAAAGCACCTGAGGAGGGACGGCTGATGCTATCACGTTGTCCTCTGGCCTCCACAAGAACACCTGCACACACACAAATACACACAAAAAAGATACGGGAATGCTGGGGGACCATATCTTCTACATTAGACCATCCATGCTACAGACAAGACGTGCATTCAAATCTTATCTGCATTTTAACCTTGTTCTTGGGTCTTCAGCTGAGGGACCAACAAGTCATGACACTGGTCAGCTCCGGCCTGAGCCTGTTTTTGTGGGTGAAGTTCCCTGGACCTTTGTATGCCTGCTCACTTAGGCACAGGTGAGCAGTTGTGACAGAGACTGTATGAGCCACAGGGCCTGCAACATTGGCTATCTGGTCTTCTATAGGAGATGCCTGCTGCGTCCTTCTCTGTTGCTATAACCAGTAAAACAGTCAGTTCACTGATCAATCAGAAGCACTTCTCTGTAATATTTGCGGATTTCCATGCTGGCGTCAATTACCACCACCATGGCCAAGTTCCAGGACTGACTTGTGAAACGAAGGGCTGGAAAGAGCTTTGCAGCATGCAACGGTCTTACTGTTCAAGAACAGTAGATCTAAGTGAATGCAGAGTATATACAGATTAAAGATGTAGTAAAACAGGGGCTGGAGAGATGGCTCAGTGGTTAAGAGCACTGGCTCCTCTTTCAGAGGTGGAGGACACAGGTTCCCAGTATGGATATACAGCAGCTCACAGCTATTTGTAACACTAGTTCCAGGGGATCCAATGCCCTCTATTGGACTCAGTGGGCACCAGGTCTGCATATGATACACAAACATACTTGCAGGTAGAATACCTCTACACATAAAATAAAGATAAACAAGTCCTTTTTAAGTTGTAGGAAAACAATTAGGAATAAAGAGTTTTGGGTGCTTACGACTTATTTCATTTTATGTGTATGTAGTTTAGTTTTTAGTAGTGGTCATATTTAATAACAAGTTGGTAAAAGTTTTGAAAATATATTAGTTAGGTCCTGTGAGTACAGGCTTTTCCTGGGGGAACTATGAATCATTTATCTACCACGGACAAAGGCGTAGTTGTCGATTCTGTTGGAGATGGAAGGGCAGCGGGGTGTGGGAGGGAGGCCAATGGCAGACAAAGAGCCAATGCAGCAGAATAGACCTCCTGAAAGAGAATTCCACTAGAGGAGACTCCACCCAGATTCTGAGCAGAGAGAGCAGAGAAAGACTCGACCACTGTTGCTTCAACAGCTTCAACTGTCTGTCACGATGTAAACAAACCTCCCAAAGCCAGCCACAGCCACAGCCACAGCCACAGCCACAGCCACAGGTGGCACACACTTACCATCCTAGCACTTAGAAGACAGGGGTTGGAGGGTTGTGCGTTTGAGGCCAGCCTGGGCTATGTGAAGAATTCCAGGCTAACCCAAGTATACAGTAAGACCCTGTCTGGAAAACAACAACAAAAACTAACAGAGTTGAAAGGCCGCTTTGCTAAAGGACCCTCTGAAGTCGATGGGACTCAGTCAAATCCAAGCACTTCCTTACCCACAGCGTAGCTAGCAAAGAAAGGACTCTGCTATCAGAGGTGGGTGGTGATCAGTCATGGGCTCATTGACAACATTGCATGGTTGTCAAAGTCATTCTGGGTAAAAAACAACACTGCTTCATCGTGGGGATAATTTTGAGTCTGACACCCAGCAGCAGGTGGTCAATAAGCATCCGGCTAACCTGCAGCTGGCTTCCCTTCTCCTGCCTCTGCCAAGACAGCTGTCTCAGGATTATCCTCTTGGTTGCAGGTAACCTGCCCACCTTCTGGGTGTGTGGAAACCCTGGCTCCCAGCTTTTGAGTCTCACTGATACTGGTGGAGTGTGAAGCCTGCACCTCACTTAGCTTTTCTTACATAACTGTTCACCCCTGAATTTGATTAGAAGCAATGTTTGGTTTTTGCATCTGATCCTTTCATTTTTCTTTTTCTTCCATGGGTCTCACCTCTCGATCCTGGGTGACTCACCTGTAGGCTTGGCTGGGACATTACTGGGGTAATGTGACCCTTTTATATGTGGTCTCATTCTTCAGCAGGGTAGCCTGGACTTATTCTTAGGGTGAAGGGAGGATCAATGTGGCAAGCACGTACACAGGGCCTCTCAGGACCTAACCTTGGGGTTTTTACAGTGTCCCTTCCATTGTTCCTTTGCTCAAGGAATGTCATAAGGCCCATGACAGCTATTCTTGGTTGCCAACTTGACCACATCTGGAATTAGCAAAAACTCAAGCAGCTGAGTACACCTGTGAGGGATTTTTTTCTTAATCAAATAATTTGAACTGGAAAGACCCACTTCTAACTGGGATCTTTGAGGTGGGAGGATCCATCTTTAATCTGGGCCACACCTACTGCTTATAAAGAACATGGGAGGAGGAAGCTTGTTCTCTTTGTCTGCTTGCTGGCAAGTCCATTCCTTCACTGACATTGGAGCCTACTTCTTCGGGATTCTGGCATGTACTGAAAAGTGGCTGAGACATCCGGCCTTGAGGACTCAACAACTACTGGATTCTTTGGACCTCTGTTGGACTAGCTGGATCACAGCTGTAAGCCATTGT
This sequence comes from Peromyscus californicus insignis, assembly GCF_007827085.1. Taxonomy (NCBI): domain Eukaryota; kingdom Metazoa; phylum Chordata; class Mammalia; order Rodentia; family Cricetidae; genus Peromyscus; species Peromyscus californicus. The sequence continues at coordinate 80,488,985 of NW_026294595.1, forward strand.
AACAAGTCACACACACACACACACACACACACACACACACACACACACACACACACACACTTTCATTCTATCAGTTCTATTTTTCTAGAAAACCCTGACTAATACAGGCCTTCCCAGAGCTACAGGAGATGGAAAATTGGGGGTTATGGGGCAAGGGCATGAATGTAAGAGGCTGTTAATGATAGCCATTAATGAATCGTCCTCTATCTACAAAGCCACCTGTTTTGAGCACATAACTCCAGACAATCCTGCCTATGGCCCCGGTTTGCTCTATGATACCCCCACCCCCGCCCCCCATCCCACCCCACCCCGCATTTCTTCAAGCCTCACAAGTCATTTGGGTCTTTGGGGTCTCTTCCCTTTGAGGTTATAAATTTGACTTTCCTCACCAAGTCTGGTTGAAGATGAACTATCTGGGGAGGTCCCTGTTAGAATAATGCAGACTCTGGAGGAGTAGCATTTGGAATCTCATTATTTCAAGGGTGCATGACTCACTGGGGTAACGTGTCCAGGAGCATCCCTCCTCCTCTCTGAGTTTCTTCTTTGCTCCTTGGAAACCGCAGTCTCCTGGCTGTCCTCCCACCTCCTGGTCCCCATCGTCTTGGTGCGCCTGCTTTAGGATGGCTCTTCCCAGGAGCAGACCCAACCCCCACCCTCAAATGTAACATGAATCTTAAAAAGTCTTATTAATAAAAAACTCAGGAGCCAGGTATCGGGGTAAATTCTGAAAGATCAGAGAGACAGAACAGGCCACAGCTAACCTCCCCTTGCCAACTTCTCAGCGGATCCTGTTTCCTCAAACTGGAAGCCTCTGAGTCCTCATCCAGAATGGATCTCAGCTGAACTGCTGCTAAAAGCCTAAAAGCTTAAAACCCTCTAGTTCCTGGTCCTCACACCTTATATGCCTTTCTGCTTCCTGCCATCACTTCCTGGGATTAAACGCGTGAGTCACCATGCCTGGCTGTTTCCAGTGTGGCCTTGAACTCACAGAGATCTGATGGATCTCTGCCTCCGGAATACTAGGATTAAAGGCATGTGCTACCTCTGCCTAACCTCTATGTTTAATATAGTGACTGTTCTGTTTCTGACCCCTAGATAAGTTTATTGGGGTACACAATATATCAACCACACTCAAAAGGCCAAGTTTTATGGAGAAGTAGAATAATCATTCCCTACAGCAAGGAGGGGCCCACAAGTGGGTTGTCCGAGAAGCAGGTTTGATGCAGGCGTTTGGGATACGTCATCTGTTTGGGAGGTGATTTTGGACACATCTGGAAAAGAGTGGACAGGCAAGGTGAGGGAGTGATTGAAGCCGGCACAGGGTCTATTAGCGAGACAGTCGCTGCTGAGAGCACCTGGGGGTCAGCCCCAGTGGGGTCTCCAGGAGCTGGGATGGAGCACTCTTCAGTTGTCCCAGGATAGGCCAAGGAAGCCGTGATGGTTGTTCAGTCACCTCATTCGTCATGGCCAAGGACAGTTAGCCTGCCGTTTCTGGCTCTGCCTCAACCGGAGGGAAACCCTTCTGAGGGTGTCTTAGTCCATTTGTGTTGCTATAACACAACATTCGAAGCTCGGAATTTGTAAAGAAAAGAGGCTCATGATTACTCATGATTCTGGTAGCTGAGCAGTCAGAACCATAAGGTGTTTGGCATCTGGTGGACTTTCCTCTCCACCCTGGCTGCATCACAATGTAGAAAAATAGAAAAGGAAACAACCAAGCAGCCACATGCAGAAGAGACCACGTGGTGAGCCAGGAAACCAGAGGTGGGAGGGGCCGACTACTGGCTCTCAACAGCTCCCTCTGGTGGTGCTTCTCTTCCTGGGTGTTTAGCAGCCACCTTGTAGGTGACCCATCTGAAGCTAGCCGACCACCTGGGCTACCACCCTTTCTTTCCTACCCTGGGCTCAACTCAACTTCTCTCATCCCCAGTCCTTGGTTCGGGTAGGCCTCCACCAGCTAGGCCCCAGCTAGGTATGACCAGAGAGCTCTGGGCTCTTAGCTGTGGTGATTGGCTTGGGGTTGGACACATGACCCAGACCTGGCCAATCAGAGTACCTCACTGTCTGGTTCCAGAGTTCCCAGTCATTAGGTAAGCCAGCTCCAGGAGGGTGTGGGGTTATATGCCTTTTTGTGCCTAGGACCTAGTCCTAGCTCCAGACACTTAGTAACTTTCTGTTGAATGAATGAACATAAAATATTATTTGACCGGCCTGAATACTGGATGCTCTAATAATTAATGCGTCGAGTATTTTAAAAATATTTAATCATCTGAGTGGATTAAAAATGTTCCCTGAATGCTTTTCTAAAATATTACCACTTTCACCGTTAGCAAGATTTCAGAGTCAACCAGCCCTGCAGAGGAAGGTTTGGTAATCAAATCCAAGAGTGGAATCCGAGGCTCGTGAGACTTCACCTAATTTGAACAGATGTGGAATAGACTCCGTGGTCTATCTTGTCATAGCCGTGTGCCCTTTTAAGGGAATCGAGCGAGAGGCATTTGCTAATTACATTAAGTTATTCCTTAATCCTTCTGGTCCTGAGTGGATTCCAGAAATAACAGCCCTGACATCGTGGAAAGTTGCACCTTCCACTGTGCCCACGCTGTCTGGCCCCTTCTTGCCTCTCTTCACGAAGTGTCTCTCGGGTGGATTTGAAAGGCGTTTGAGCCCGGCTGCCCAGCTAAGTGATTCGCTCTGCTCACATGGTGCCGTCTCCTCAGACTGCCTTAGCTTTCGATATATATCCCCCACCTCCCACTCCCTCCACCCCACCCCTGCCCCATGGACCTTAGCAAACCTTTCATAGTGCCCACAGCCTTGTGGCCTTTAAAAGAAAAAAGTTACTTTGTCATATTGAAAAGCATGCCTTTGATTCATTTCATCCACTCAAGCTCATGAATGTAAACTAGTTTCTTCAAATCTCTCCTCACCCAGTTCTTCCTTTTCCCCACAAAAGTAGTTTTATGAATTTGCTAGCATAACATGTTCATTTTCAAAAATTCAGTAAAATTTAGAAAAGGATAAAGAGAAAGTGTATTTATATTGTGTGTGCTGGTTAGGTTTTTGTCAACTTGACATAAGCTGAGTCATCTGGGAAGAGAGAACCTCACCCGAGAAAAATGTCTGTACTAGATTAACCTGTAGGCAAGTCTATGGGGCATTTTTATCAATAATTGATGTAAAAGGGCTCAGGTCATGGTGGGCAGTGCCACGCCTAGACAAGTGGCCCTGGATTGTACTTTTAAAAAGCAAGTTGAGCAAGCCATGAGGAATGAGCTGGTTAGCAGTATTCCTCCATGGTCTTTGCTTCAGTTTCTGCCTCCAAGTCCTTCCTTGAGTCTCTGCCCTGCCTTCCTTTCATGGTCAACTATAAACTGTGAGAAGAAATAAACCCGCTCCTCCTCAGGTTGCTTTTGGCCGTGTGTTTATTACAGCAACAGCAAACAAACGAGAACATGGTTACTAATGCCAGAGAGGCTACCTTCATTAAGAGATCCACATATTTGCTATTCACGTCTTAGTCTAGTTCTCTCCAAAATGTTTTTATCCTTAAAAGACCTCCATGGGTGTGTAACTTGCTTAAAGAAAGCCACACTGTGGGAATTTAGAAAGACAAAAGCAATTCTGAAGTACATGTGTCCCTGTGTTCACAGGTGTGCACATGCAGGTGTACATCTGCGTGTGGAAGCCAGCAGCCAACATCGGGTGTCTTCTTCAGTCATTTTCCAGCATAGTTTTTGAGACAAGGTCTTTGTCTCGACCTGGAGTGCACAGATCTGGCTAGACTGCCTGGCCAGCAAGCCCCAGGGCTCCTCCTGTCTTCAAGTCCTCAGTGCTGGGATTATAGATGGCACCTAGCTTTTTTTATGTGGGTGCTGAGGATCTGAACTTGAGTTCTCATGCCTGTACGGCAGCCCTTGACTGTGAAGCAGCCATCTCCTCTTATAGAAGGACTGACCTCATGGCAGGGACCAAGTAGCCTTGCCGAAAGACCAGGCCTCAGTTCGGTTTCACCACCTCATGGTGACCAAAGATAACCATCCCACCCTGAAGCTGGAAAGTCCCTGACTCCCAACCAATCCCCTGTCCACTCATTGCCACTAGGTTCAAGCCCACCAATCAGCCCAAAAGGTCCAGTCCCCTTTTCCTGGAATTCCCGTTTAAAAGGAGCCTGCACGTTTCTCTCATGGTCATGGCCATCTTACTGAAATGGTTGACCCCTGCATGTGAGAATGTTGTCTTGAGAAATAAAGGCTCTTGTTAATTGCATATGTGAGTGGTGGTCTTTATGGAGTGATCTGTGTGTCCTAACAACTGTGCCATCTCCCCAGTCCCACAGAAGCACCTTTCTAGAGGCTCCATCAATCCTCTGCCTCCTCCTCCAGTTTGGCCCTTTCTAGATAAGAAATCCTGAGTTGGTTCTAGCATGCAAGGGATGCTAAGCCACTGCACTTTCTGCTCTCAACAGTGCCTGATGACCAGGCAGCCCCTTGTTGGCCTGCCTGAATGGCAGGGGAGGCTTTACCCAGACTCATGTCAACATCTATGCTCATTCTTCTCAGTGGGCCCAGGATAATGACCAGGTCTCTGGCCTGCTTCATTTTAAGGACCCCAGCCACTTCCTAATCGTAGCTCAGAGTGTTTGAAGCCTCCCTTATGGAGCAGCCCCAGCAAAGGCAGAGAGCGTGACTGGTTACAGTTCCATGAGCATTTCCCATGCAAGCTTCTCCGACCACATCTTCTCTTCTGGAGCTGTATTTAATGTCGGATTCTGCTTCTCAGCCTCTGAAAAATCAGATTGCTGTCTTCTACATTTACTCTAGCTGATGGTATTTTCCTGTTAATTGAGCATCATGTCATGGTCTTCTTGTTTTCACCCAAAATGTTTTAATGAATTTGCTTCACTCTTTCAATTTTCAAAAAAAATTGATTAAATTCCTTAATATTCTGAACATAGATTTGGACTTTTTTTCCCTTGTTATATATTGTGCCTCTAGAGACATGTTGGATTGTCTTGTCATTTTGACACTGATTTACCAGAATGAACTTCCTGTGAGAATGCGGTTGCAGAGAAATGGGTCTGCTCTCAGAGCAGATAATTTCCATTATTTTGATTTTCCCCAGTCTGGGACCTTATTGAATGCACACTAGAAACTGTAGTAGCTACGGTCTGCAGACAACCGGGTCTGCACACATTCCTAATGTAAACGATTGCTCACTTGTTTGGAGCTAGGCAACTTGGTTTAGAAATATCATTTTTATTTTTTATATTGGTATACTGCCGAGCACCAAGATAAACATAGCTTGGACTAAAGGCTTATTTAGATATTTACTCAATCTCACATCTTGCTAGTCTTTAGTTTTGAGAAATTTTTCTTGTTACCTCTGAGATCATTTGTCCTGTAAATAGAGCCAAAATATGCTCAAGAGCAACACGAAACTAATCAAAGAAAGAAAGAAAAAAAGCAGTGCACTTGAGGTCACACTTGCTTAAAATACGAGGCTGTCCGAAAGCATCCCATTCCATTTCCATCTTCACTGCCTCCCATCCCTTTTGGAAGCAAAACAGCTTCCATACATTTCAAATAAGTTTATTTATCTGTGTGATCATTTCCCTTAGCTGTGGAATAATGTTCTGGAAGAACTTGACCACACTAGACCATGGGATAAGAGGCTAGGCACAGCCAGGCAAAATGATGGGCGACTGAAGCTGGTCTACCAAGTCACAACTCCTTTATGGTGAAGACCCGGTGGGGACATGTGCTCTTCCTATGACATAACTGCTGTCAGCTATGACCTTTGTCAGAGGAAGGCAGCTAGCCAAGAAAAGCCCAGATTTCTTTCTTCTCATCTCTCTTTGAATCTCCCTGGAAGCCACACTTTAGTCTCTACTGTTTCCATCCATCGAATCTGTGGATTTCTACCCTGCCTCTGTATCCACCCTGCCTGTACCAGTCCATTCCAAGAGTGCTGCTGGTCTTAAGGCACAAACATGATTATGCCAATACCTTCCTCCCACAGAATAGTCTCATTCTGTTAGCATAAAGTGTAGTTTGTACAGGGTAGGGCCCAGCTTCCCTCCCCCAGCTCACCCATTTCCCATCCCATCTCATGGTCCAGCTTCACCTTCCTCTTTCTGGTACCTCAAAAGCTCTATGCTCCACTTGTCTCCCTCCAAGTTGGGTCCCTTTATGGCAGCATCTCATACAACTGTAGAGACTGCTTTCTTGCAGAGCACTCTGTTTGTAATGAAGTGTGCATCATCTCTTTGATTATTGTAGGGCCCACCAGAGAAGAAAACCCAATTTTTACCAGGACCAAACACTAGGGTATGGTTAAATTGGTAAAACTTAAGCAGTCAAGGTTAGGCTATCAACTATTAATATCTCCACTTCACAAATTGGTTATGCTTGAGTCTTGCCACCAAGGAATTTACCTCCTGAGTAAATTCCCGTCACAGCAGTGCAGTAAATGTTCACCAAATTCTATTATATTTACTCTATAAATTGCCTTGGCTTAAACTCTGCCTCAGTAGCTGGTCTTACTGTCTTTTGTCTTGGAGTTTGTGCAAGACCCTGGGCTGAGTTCCCAGTGCCACAAAAAAACAAACAACAACCACCAACAACAAATTAAAAGGAGGGGGCTTTTAACTTGTGTGGCTGTGTACCACTTTAGTCCCAGCACTTGGGGGTAAGAGGCAGGTGGATCTCTATGAGTTCAAGGTGTACATGGAGAATTCCACGCCATTCAAGGCTCACTGTGACAAATTATTGGACCTGGCTGATGTAGGGACTATTAGTCTGCCTGGGCTTTGTGGACCCCAATTGTTCTGTGATAACAAGATCCACACAAATGCCAGCTTAGTCTCCGGAGGCTGACAGTCCTGCAGATCCTCTGGGACGCTCCCTGGGGATGCAGCCCTATGTGGGCTCCTACTGCCAAACTTGTGTTTAGTTGAGGGAGGGTGGGGATGGGCTTCCTGCCATCTCCCTGCCCTGGCACTCCAGGTGACTGACCACAGGCTACAGCCTGTTCTCTGTGAATTACAGCAAGTGACATAAATAGCTAACCTCCTCTGAAAGGTGTAGCAGTGCCATCTGCCCGAGGGCCTCCCACTACCTGACAGGCACATGTTCTGCAGGACTGTGTCCTCAGACAAACCAGAAGCCATGTAGGCAGGGCTTCCTCTGAGGGGCTCAGGCAGAACCTAGTTACGAGTTCACTGAAGGAGACAGGAACTTGGAGGAGAGGAGAGTGAGAATGAACCCAGTTGCTGAGCCAGGTACCAGTCTGAGCAGGAGGGTGGGCAGTTTTCATCTGACTGAGCAGCAAATGCCTCTGCCTCGGAGGCTCCTTGGTCCTCAAGCCAGAGCCGGGTTGAGTCATAGGGTGAAGTGGTGAGCAGTCCCACTGAAAAGGTGGAATAGCCCCTTTCTATCTGAGTGTCTGAGGCGTTTGCCTCCTCATCTGGCTTGTTTCCTTATCTGTGTGTGATGCTCTGAAGAGGAGGAAACTGACTCTCATAGTCTCCTGCAGCCTGCAAGGTTCCCTGAAACCGTCCTTGCATCCTACTCAGGAGGTCTGGCAGGATGTCGGGGATCTGTGCATTTCAGGGACTCTGCAGGAGATTCTGATTTGCATCAGGGTTGAAAGCCCCAGTGCCAGATGACCCATCCCCAAAGGCTCTTTCAACTCAAGAATTCCATTGTCTGAAGTGTAAGGAGACAGGCATAAGAATACATGGAGGATCAGCATTCAGCTCATGTGAATCACACACTTCTGGTTGCCTGTTAATGCCCCAGGGAGTCATCAACGGCAAATGAGCTTATGGAAGGCTGGGTCTCTGGGTCACCAAGACAGTATTTCCTCCCATGTTTGATGATCACTTCACCCAAAGACTGGGGGTTTGAAGGACAAAACCAGGCAGGTCGCATGAGTCTGTCAGCCTAACGCCTTCCAAAACTCTGAATCTGTCTGGAGTCAGATGGGCATTGCTTTCCAGTTCTCCACAGACACACCATACTGTATTACTCACAGACAACCCAACCCTCTGTGTTACCTGCCTGAACTGGATTCCAGTAAGCACACAGCCTGGAGTTTCTCCAGGAAGTGTTTGAATATGTAGGTCTGGAGCTCAAAAGACAGGTTTGGCTAGAGATAGGAGCTCAGAGAGGCAGGGAGCATTTAGGCAATGATTCATATCACTTCTTTGAACCTTCCAGTCTCTCAACTCAGCCTCCTCAGTACCTGACTCACTTTCCTTTCTCACTAGCACCAAGCATGGCCATCATTCCTTCCTGCCACAGAGGGAGTCATCAGTCCCTTGTGGAAGCCTGGGAACTCCTATTTTAGGCACCCTCTCCCTCATTCTGTCACTAAACTTTCTGCCAAAAGTCTCTTGAGTTCATCAGACTGTTTTCCATCTTCTCTGTGGCCACTCTGGTCCAAGCCACCAACATCTTTGCCAGGAGAGTAGAGTGGCCTTGTTGCTCTCTCTGCTTTATTGTCTTCCATGGCACCTACTGTTCCATCGCAACCATTGATCATTTTGAAAAGACCAAGCAGATGCCTTAACAGGCTGCTCAGTCTTCTCTCAGAGATCAGGCCTCAATTTCAGTTTCCGGAGACTTGAGCAAGCAGTCTCTGGGAGGGCTGTGAACAAAAGACATAGTCCTTGCAGTAGCTCCCTTTCTGCACGTACTCTGACTGCTCAAAGTTCAGCCAGATGTTTACTGTCTGGGACCCCTCACCAACTTAGAGTTATGTGCATGAGTCAAGGACAGAGCCTGGACCACTAAGCCAGCCCCCACAGTCAGTACATGCTAGGCCAGTCAGCCCCCATGGCGGCTCAAGGACAAAGCCTGGGACTTGTCCTGGACAGCCCCCCAAATGATAATTGTAACCCCCAAGCAGTAAATTCAAAGGTTACATACCCTCACCCAATTAAAAGAGAACAGAGATCTTCAAAAATAAAAATGAACCAATCCGAGTTGCACCCGTGCAAAACCCCCAACCCCCCCACAACCCCCCTGAAGGGCTTGCGGGTTTTTGCCTTTAAATAGCTAGCCTCACAAAGAAAGAGCAACTCCTCCCTGCCTCACTCTATTGGGTGTAGGAATGAGTTCCCTGTCTAGGCTTGTATCTACAGAATAAACCTTGCTGTTGCATTCTGGACATCCAAGGTCTTCGGTGGTCTCTTTGGGGTCGTGATCTGGGCATAACAATTTCACTAACCAATCCCCCTCTTGCCTCTGCCTTGCATGCATGCACTTCCTTCCCACTGCCCGGGGTTAAAGGCCAAGCTCATTCACAAAACCCTTCCCAGTCCGGCTCCTGTCTCCTCTGAAGTCTATGTTCCAGCCGATGGGAACTCCGCTGTCACCACGAATAGCTTTTCTGTCTCTGGCTTTTCTTTCTCCTGGTCACTTGGGTGACTCCTGTATCTTTAACATCTCATTTTAAGCTGTCAGGTCTCTGAAAAGCCATCCCTGTTTCTCCAAGTAGGACCCTCCCCTCGCCCCTCTTTGATGCTTTGACCTGGCAGAAGCCCTGTGCCTAGCCTGATGTTAGTTCATCACATCACACTGGGATTGAATCTGATCAGGGATTTGGCTTGAGACTGACACTGTATGTAGAAGGGCCCTCCCCCTTTCCAGCTGTTTACTTCTTCCTCTTCCTCATCTAGGACATGCTGGGGATGTAATGGGCACACAATTAAGATTTGCTGAAGATGGAAACACAATGTTTGGGGAAGAAGACGATAAGAACAGAAGGGGAAAAGCATGACTTTCCTTTGCAACCACAAGGGAACAGCTAATATCTCGCCAAGGGAAGGGTAACAGCCTATAGGAAGGTTTTATTTGTGGGAACATAAGAAATACCCATACATATATGAACTTTGAGAAAAAGAAAAGCAACACTAGAGCTTCTCAGCCTGCGGCCCCCACCAATCCAGTCAGCCTGGTGTGTGAAGTTTTCAACATGGTGTGTGTTGTTTCGGGGTGAGGACACCGCTCTGAAGTCACAGAAATGACTGCAGTGTAAGGGTTATGGCTGCTGCTCAGTTGCCACACTAAACACACACACACACACACACACACACACACACACACACACACACACACACACACACTGTGGTGCTAACGAAGGTGGGTGGATATGAGAGGAGTTAGGTAGATTTGTTGAGTGATCATCAAAATACATTGTATGAACTTCTCGAATAATTTAAAACATTTTTTTTTTAAATGTAATCCATCCACTGACCTTAGATGCAGACTTTTTTTGTTGTTAGTTTCACCATCTGAAATTTCCAAATGGTAGAGGGAGAGGATGTGAACTTGCATCAAGAGAGCCCAGAGTTTGGGGCCAAGCCTGGCACCTCTGAATGCAAATCCCTCCGCTGCTTTATTTCCCTCCCAGTAAAGTGTAGGTGGTGGGGAGTGGGGAGCAAATGCTGTTTGGAAAGCTGAAGAAAAGTCAGGGAGCAGAGGCTTGCACATCCTAGGTGCTCAGTCGCCGCTGTGTTTCCATGTGGCAGTTTCAATTATTTAAGAGCATCCCAGCTGTGCTCACACGCAAACAAGGAGCTCATGAAATATTTCTGTCCTGGAGGGAAGAGATACTGTTTCTCTGCTCTCTGACAGAGAGGGAAATGTGGCCTAGCCTAGAAAAGCCACAGAGAAGCTCTGGAATTGAAATGGGGCTCTGATTCCCAGTGAATCTTAGAGACTGAGCACAAAGCAAGGCTCTTTTCAGTTAGTTTTTCCTCTGCAATGCCATGGAAGTCTGTGTCGTTCCGCATTGAAATTTATCTTTAGTATGAGGGACTCTAGAGATGGGGCCCATGAAGTTGATAAGGGTGGTAAGTTGATAAGGTGGTGAGGGCAGAGCCTCATGAACAGAATTAAATCCCTATGACCTAGACCTGGGAGAGCACCTTCACTCATGCCCTGCACACATTAAAGATGTCTGTGAAGTAGTGAGTGGACTCTCACCAGACCCCAATCTGTTGGCATCTTGATCTGAGATGCTCTGGTGTAAGCAGAAATTTCTGTCCTTCAAGCCAGTCCTAAGTAACTACACAGAGGCTTAATATTATCTATAAATGCTCAGCCAATAGCTCAGGCTAGTTACTAGCTCTTTTTTAAAAAAATAATTTATTTATTTATTATGTATACAGTGTTCTGTCTTCATGCCAGAGGAGGTCACCAGACCTCATTATAGATGGTTGTGAGCCACCATATGGTTGCTGGGAATTGAACTCAGGACCTCTGGAAGAGCAGCCAGTGCTCTTAACCTCTGAGCCATCTCTCCAGCCCCCGAGCTAACTCTTAAATTTTAAATTAATCCATATTTTGAGCTACCCTCTGCCACATGACTCATGGCTTATTGCCTCATTTTCTACATGTCCTGTTTCCTCTGCATCTGCTGGTGTCCTCTGACTCTGCCCATTTTCCTCCCAGCATTCTTTCTGCCCTAGCTATCAGCCAATCAGCCTTTTACTAAACCAATTTGAGTGACAAATCTTTACAGTGTACAAAAGGATTATTCCACAGCACCCCAGATGTCAGAACAGAATGAAATGAACGTCTTGTGTTTATAAGCCACCGAGGCTATGATACTTTCGTAACAGTACCTGAACAGAAAATGACATGGTATTCCTGAGGAAGATATACAGAGAAGGAAAGCCAGAGACAAGACCAAAGAGCCTCATTTAGATCTTTGAGTCTTCTTTTTTTTCAGTCATTTTAAAACATTTCCTTCTTTCAAAAGTAAATTGTGTTCAGTTGGAAACATTCATACATGCTAAAAGAAAGAGTTGTAAATCTTAGATATCACTGAAAACAGTTTGCTCTTCATCCTTTCAAAGTTTTTTTCTAGGCAATCTGGACATACACTATGTTCTTATGTAACAAAAGAGTTTACCCAGGATGGTACAGTACAACTGTTCTGTAAGGATCTTTCTCACTGGACAGCTTTCCATGTGGGAAAGTAAACAGTATCCAGTGTTTCCCTGGATGACAGGGGTGGACAACAGGGTGACTGAGTACAAGCCCCTCACAGGCCACTCTGAAACTTAGAGTCATCTTTTGTCACTCGACCTCCAGGGAACAATTTGAGAGTGAAACCTTCACAGAACCCATAATTGTTCCTTACAGAGAGTCCTCACATTCATTCTTTGCAAGGGCAATAGGAAATGCTTAAATCACAACAGCAATGGGTCTTCAGTAACTCAGCACAATGCTTTTCCTTCCCATCCTGTTTGACCTTGACTGTTGGTTTATTTTTAGTTCTTTGACAATTTCATCCAATGATCATGTTCACTCCTCCTCCTCTTCTTGCTAAATTCATCTCCCCCTTCTCTTCCCACCCAACTTTGTGCCTTTTCCCCCCTCTAGATAGGCCAATTTGTGCTGCCCAAATATCTTGCCTTCCTTTAGAACACGGTCAGCTTATTGAGGACTACATTCTTAGAGAAAACTGACCTTTCGTTTCTCAGCAGCTAACACTCACCAACAGGCCCTCTGTGAGAGGTGGAATTCGTGCTGAATCCCCTCTCTAGGCTGGAATTTGGTCCTCCAAGCTACGTCAAGTGTCACTTCATTGCTTGTCAACAAGCAAAACATGAGTGAGATTTGTAGATGTAACCAACCGTCTTATTAAATAAGAAACACAGAACCAATGCAAAGAAGAAAGCCAAGAGGTCAGAGCAATAGCTAAGAGCTAAAAACCTTACCCTTCCTCTCGCAGTGGTCCTACCTCTCTGAAAAAGACCTACTTCCTGTGTGTCTGTCTTTATAAAGACTTTCTGTTCTGCCTTCTCATTGATTGTAAACCCAACCACATGACCGCCTCATCACTGCCTGTCTGTATAGACCTCCAGGTCTTCTATGGTTGGTATTAAGATTAAAGGCATGTGTCTCCAATGCTGGCTGTATCCTTGAACACACAGAGATCTGCCTGGCTCTGCCTACCAAGTGCTGGGATTAAAGGCGTGCACCACCACCACCCAGCTTTCCTATGGCTTGCTAATAGCTCTGACCCCCGGGCAACTTTATTTATTAACATACAAATAACATTTTAGTACAAATAAAATATCACCATAGAGATTCAGCCCCTGTTCTAAAAAAGATCACAGTCTAGAGGCAGAGATAAAGGATACAGTAACTTCTTATAGTGGTTTTCTCTCTCATTTAGTGCAGAAAAACCTAACTTTTGATGAGAAGGAAAAACAGGTATGAAGGTTAATTTTGATTGTAAAACTGTTACAGTCTAAAATCGTCTTGGAAGGCAGTCTCAATGAGGTATTATCTAGATCAGTTTGACCTATGGGCATGTCTGTGGGGGGTTGATGTAAGGAGACCCAGCTCACTGGGGGTGGTACCATCCCCTGGGAATGGGACACGATATAGAGCTGAGCACGAGCAAGCATGCATTCATGCATTTCTCTCTGGTCTTGACTATGGATGTGACTAGCTATTTCAAGTTCATGCTGCCTTAACTTCCTTGCAGTGATGGACTATAACCTGGAATTATGAGCTAAAATCTTCCCAAGTTGTTTTTTTTTTTTTGCATGTATTATCACAACAGAAACAAAATTAGACAAGTTGACAGAATTAAAGTAGCCTATTTTAGTGAGGGATCATTATGTCTAGGAACTATGGTACAATAAATGACAAACATTCATCTTTTTAAAAAAGGAGGTTTCATTTTTTATCTATGTATATACTTGTATGTGGGTATGTGCACCTGAATGTAATAGCCACGGAGGCCAGAAGAGGGCAGTGAATACCCTGGCGCTGGAGTAACAGGCAGCTGGAGTAACAGCCACCTGACATGGGACTCAGAAACCAAACTTGTGTCCTCTGGAAGAACATGTGCTTTTAACCCCTGAGCCATCTCTCCAGCCCTAACATTGGCCTTTAAATGCTCATAGTCAGACTATGGAGACTATGGTCCTAGATATCACGTTGTTGTAGAAACTGAGATATAGGAAAGTTAAATAACTTGTCCAAAGGATTTCAGGTAGGAAGTGATGGAACTGGGGTTCCCAAGCTGCTGAACACACAGCCTGTGGATTAGGAGGTGGAGTCGGTGTTGTGGTTACCTAGAGTAAACATTGTGATTTCACTTTCTAGGTACTGTGGCCTGAAAACCAGCTTGCTGACATCCTCCCTGGTGGGGTTCATGGTGACGAATCAGTGCAAGTACCACACACCCATCAGCTTCCCTCAGATCCCAGTGGCTGCCCTGGCTGTGGAAAAAGTGGGTCGCTCCAGTGTATGCTACCGACTGGCTCTGTTTCCTCCTAAACCCACCAAGGAGCTGCCTTCAGTAGATCACGGTGACCTCACTGATGGTTTTTTCTTAGGCCACCCTAAATTAGCACAGTTTGACACTCTGGCATGTACCACAGGGTCTTCAGTCCATGTCTTTGTGAATCCAGCCACTAGGAAACCAGAGAGCCTTCCAGAAGACTTCAGGAACAGTCTCCAGAAACTGATGATTCCAGCATAGCATGGACCGTCTAACACTGTACACAGAATTCATCACATCATAAAATGAAGTTTAGGTTGTTCTCTGTGCATTTTTGTTTTTAATTCCTTAGCATATATTTTTGCCCTTAAAATGGCTGTCAATTCCTTAAACGATTTTATAACAGTCATATAAAGTCATAGTGGAATAACTCCTTGGGTCAGCCCTGTAGCCAGGTACTTTACACAATTTACCACACAGAGCAGCTTACAACTATGCAATGAGGAGGCAACATTCTAATCCTTTTACAGGAAGTGGATAGTAAGGTTTACAGACAGAAGCCATTTGTCTCTGTGAAACTACTGTACTCCTAACTCACACTCTCAACCTTGGAACTGATATCCACCCATCCATGCAGCCCTCAACCTTAAGTAAACCCAGAGTCATAAAGGTGGCCATTTCCACATAATGGCCCTCACTGCCGGCAGGCCAGCTGCTAGCCTCTCTACATCCAATGAAAGTCTTCACTTCTTTGCCAATATCTTGCCAGCTATGTTACCTATTTCCCACGGTTTGGCTTCATTAATCCAATTTGACTCATTAGATGTCCTTAGCTTCTTTCAGTAAATAGACATCTGATTTTTTTTTTCCAATGTAAACTATGGGACTGGAGAACTCGCCTTTCTTTTTCATATACTTAAAACAATAAAATGGCAAACGCGTGATACTTCTCTGCCACATCCTTAGCCTGTATCCACCACCAACGTCATGGGTGGAAACCACCAACTAACTGAATGAAATCAATCTCTGATGCTGAAATATGTGAAGGCCATCCGGCGGCGTGACAGTAAAAACGGCCACCCGTGCCACATGCTGACCATGCCTAATGCTTATGAGTGCTCTAAGGAGCAGACGGTGTCATCACCATTTTCAGATGAGAATGCTGAGCCGCTAAAGATGATGCTGGGAAACGGGAGGGGTTCCAGTATAAGATCTGCCACTGCCTCAACCTGACAGGAGAAATTCAAGGTTTGGTCTCTGGGCCTGTGTCCACATCTGGAAAAGAAGGTCTCTAATGACCTTTCCCAGGTGAATCCCCGAATGCTTTTTAAGCAAATAGAGACTCTTAGTCACCTGTGGAATTGAGTGCCAAACCCTGGCCATGCACGATATACACAGAACACAGAACACATGCTATTCCTTTGTCATTAAAGCTATTCAGTTTTGCCTAGATAAATGGTGTCTACGTTCATGTGCAAGTGTGCATTTGCATATGTGCATGATCATGTGGAGGCCCAAAGACAACCTAATTGTCTTCCTCAGGAATGTCATCCACACCTGTGTCAAAGACTTGGCGCTCACCCATTAGACTAGTCTGTCTGGCTAATGAGCCTCAGGATCCCCCTGTCTCTGCCTCTAGGTGCTTGGATTACTAAGTGCGGTGGTTTGAATGAGAATGGCCCCCATAGGCTGATGAATTTGAATGCTTGATCACCAGGGAGTGGAACTGTTTGAGATGAATTAGGAGCTACATCACTGGAAGTGGGCTGTGAGGTTTAAGATACCCAGGCCAGGCCCAGTGTCTCCCTCTTTGCCTGCTGCCTGTGGACCATGATGTAAGGCTCTCAGCTACTTCTCCAGCACCACGCTTGCCTGCCTGCTATCATGCTCACCACATGATGGTCATGGACAATCCCCTAATACTGTAAGTAAGCCCCCAGTTAAATGTTTTCTTCTACAGGTTGCCTTGGTTATGTGTCTCTTCACAGCAATAGAACAGTAACTAAGACACAAGCCCACATCCTTCTCCCGGCAGTTTTTAAGGGTTTGCATTCAGGACCTTAGGATAATGAGGCGAACACTTTACTGACGGAGCCGTCTCCCTAGCCCTGGACCCATCTTTCTGTCACACGGACTCTTCATCTCATCACAGTGGTCCTGAGTTTCTATGCTGCACCATGCTCTGCCACCAGCTTTTAAACAGTGTGGTGATGGCAGTGTCTTTCACTGAGGGTCTTACGTCAGAGTCGATGCAAAAGAATGACTAAGAGAACAGTTTCCCCTGAGCAAGACCTGGACCTGTATCCTGAGTCTGCCTCCTGTGCAGGAAAACCCACGTCCTAGGTAACCCAGCACAGCCCTGAAGGTCCTAGTGTTGTGACATACCCTCCCCTGACACTTAAGGATCCTAGAATGGGGACAAAAATGAAAAGCAGGCTATGGGTCACCCCACCATGTTTCTTCCTACCAGTGGGCGTCATGTAGCTTGTGTGTGTTTGTTCTTACTTCCATCACAAAATACATCAATCTGGATCATTTATAAAAAATTCTCACTCTTCTCATGGCTGAGACGTCCAAGATCAAGGCACAGGCCACTGTCTATTGAGCTGCCTTCTGCTTCCACACTGGTATCTTGTGTGTCTTCACATCATGAAAGAGCTGATGATCAAAGGGGGCTGACTGGTTCCCTTTTATCTGGTCTCTATGGGCACTGATCCTTTGACAACCATCCTCTAAAGAGCCCACCTTTAATGGATGACATTATTAGGTCTTCAGTTTCAGTGCATGAATTTTAAAGGGACACACACAAACCACAGCAGCCTGGAAGGAGACCCTACTGGCTAATTTTGTAAACTAGAGGTACATATACCTGCCATTCTGCCCACCTTTTGGAAGATGTACTTGAGAAGTGCTCTGGGGTCATTTGGGCATGAATTCTGGGTCCTATGGAGACTTGGAGTGTGGCCTTGAAGGGCAGCACTGACCCTGAGTTAGCAAAAAGCCCAGGGACTCCTCCATCCTGAGGAGAAGCACAGCCAGAGCAGGAATGGAGTGGATCTGTGTAAACCCCAGAATGGACAGAAAAAGTGGCTCAGGATTTGGGGAGATACTGGCAAAAGTGTCTCAACCTGGGCACTTCCACAGTCATCTGTTAACAAGCTGTGTGACTTGAAGCATTACTTCCCTTTGTAACCCCCTGATCTGTGAAATGGGGACAACGGCGGCATGGTGATCACAGTCCCTGCTCACCAAGGTCTGGCAGCGCGACTGCCCTTCCCTGGTTCCTGATGGACAGCCAGCAGCACTTTCCCAGGAGCACTAAAATGCTACGTGTGCCCACTACACACCTTCAAGGCAGAAAAATATACAGCGGTTACATTTCCCTTCCATACTTCTATAGTGAATCAGACAACATTTTCTATTTCATGTGAGAAAAATTACAATGGTAAATAAGGAGCAAGGAATAATGGGATGCATTTGACCTAGTGTGTCCCCTGGAACTCACCAGAATTGAGAGTTGGAAGTTTCTTTGGAAACAGCCCCAAGATTAGGTAAATTTCATGAGCTGAAGTATGCTGACATACTCTTTCCAGCATGAGTCAAAGCCAAGAACATCATGCCACTCACCGGGTTTTAGTGGGCAATTCTAGCACTATAAACTCATCTTAAGGCTGCAGGTAGAGCCAAGTCTCAATTATATGTTCTTGGAGGAAGCTAGGATCTTATCATAAAGGTGACTAAATAAACCCAGAGCCTTAAAAAGAAATCGCTGGCTTTTCACTTCTTCACAAGATGTGGTAGCTGAGCTACGTGTAGCTCTTGTTACCAGGCCCTTCCGAGCAGGTATGACTCCTGTGCTTGCTAACAAGAGACTAACCACATAATCCGAGCAGGTGAAGAAAACCCACAGACAGCACGGCTTTTCTAAGTGCCTTTTGTTACACTCGACTTCATTTGAAAACTTACAGTAAGAGACGAGGTACAAAATGTGTGTTCATGTTCTGCTTGGACAGAATATGGCTCCTAGCAATTAATGCTTTCAGTCACATTAAGCATTAAATAATGCCTTGTGACATTACAGTATTGCCCATTACAAATCAATTTTGTAGTGTTTGTTCATAATAAGACTTGAAATGTTACCTAGAAACAAAATATGTTTTCCTTGAAACAGTCAGACCTTATTAGAAATCCAGGGTTTTACAAATCACCATGTTAACAGTTATGTCCCCTGGCTAAGATTTTCTTTCTTTAAATAGTGTTAAATTCAGCCTCAGATGCTCAAGTCTCTGAGTATTAGTCTTCTTGTGTGCACTGGCTTGAAAGGAAAAACTTAATGCTCCAAATGCACCTAGTGTCCTACTATGCACAACCTAATAAATCAGCCAGGATTCCATTTGCAGGGAAGAATAATGAGTAGTTTGCAAATCAGTTATCACTGTATTTGGGTTGCATGTTACTTTGTCATTTTGTTAAAGTTGGGTTTTCTAGTATTTTAAAAAGTTGGGCATGATGATACATAGCATTTTAGGAGACTGAGGTAGTCAGATCACAACTTGAAATCAGGGTCAGCTTGGGCAGCTTAGTGAGGGCATGGTTTTAAAGAAAGAGAAGGAAGAGAGGGAGGGAATGAGAAGAGGAGGAGGGAGAAAGGAAAAGTGGAAGGAAGGGAAGGTGGAAGGGAGGGAGGGAGAGAAGGGTGTAGCTAGAGTTTTCCTGGTCTTGCCTGGCCCACGGTCAGGACAAATCTCTCTCACCCACCAGTCCCCCAGTCACTCAGACCCAACCGAGTAAACACACAGAGACTTATATTGCTTACAAACTGTATGGCCGTGGCAGGCTTCTTGTTATCTAGTTCTTATATCTTAAATTAACCCATTTCTATTAGTCTATACCTTGCCACGTGGCTCGTGGCTCACCGGTATCTTACATGTTGCTTGTCATGGCAGCAGCTGGCAGAGTCTCTCTGGCTCATCCTTCCACATCCCAGCATTCTCCTCTCTGCTTGTCCCGCCTATACTTCCTGCCTGGCTACTGGCCAATCAGTGTTTTATTTATTAACCAATCAGAGCAACATATTTAACATACAGAACATCCCACAGCAGAAGGGGAAGGGGAGGGAAGGTGTGCTAGATAGTTTTATGTCAACTTGCCAACAAGCTAGAAGAGCTTTGGGAAGAGGGAATCTCAACTGAGAAAATGCCCCCAACAGATAGACCTGTGGTGCGTCCTCTTGACTGATGATTGGTGTGGGAGGGCCCAGCTCACAGTGGACAATACCATCTCTGGGCTGTGGTCCTGGGTGCTGTAAGAAAGCAGGCTGAGCAAACCATGAGGAACAAGCCAGTAAGCAGCACCCCTCCATGGCTTCTGCATCAGCTCCTGTCTCCAAGTTCCTGCCCTGCTTGAGTTCCTGTCCTGATTCCCTCAGGGAGAGTCTGTGATCTGGAAGCCTAAAATGAAATAAACCCTTTCCTCTCCAAATTGCTTTTGGTTATTGTGTTTTATCACAGCAACAGAAGAGAAGGGAAGAAAGAAAAGAGAGAGGGAACAAGAGAGAAGGGAGGGGAGAGAAAGGCAGTGAGTCAGCAGGAGAAATAGCCTGTGTCTAGCTCAGAGGAGTCAGAAGCTTCTAGCCACACAATCATAGTCAGCAGGGAGCAAAGATGTAGACAATACACAAGAACCAGAGACAGTGCAGGACAACTCAATGCTAAATCACTGAGATTTTTGGCACTTAGACTTTAATTTGGCCCTGACAATGTCTGGTGTGCAGACTCCACTATTTCAGGTCCTCAGAAGCAGATGACATAGACCACTGCCCTCAATGTGCTTCATGTTTGAGCTTGGAGGGTTGGGTGGGGCTGTCAAACAAGGTGATATCTAACGGCACAGTAAGTAGGGTACCTACGCCCCCCACCCCAACCCTTAGAGCCCATGTATGTGACCTTATATGGAAGAATCTCAAGATGACCCAGGAGAAGTATCCTTGTAAAGGATGTATCACCGAGGAAGAAGGCCAGAAAAGAGAGGAAGTCCGCTTGAAGACAGAGGCGTGACTACAGAGCCATAAGCTACAAGACCCCCAGTCACCGAAGCTGGAAGAAATGGGTAGTCTGTCCGGAGCCTTTGGGAGTTGTGTGTGTGTGCACGTGTGCATGCATGAGTGAGCATGGCGGTCACAGACGACCTCCACTGCTGTTCCTTAGGCTCTGTGCACCCTGTGTGTTGAGACAGGTTCTCTCACTTGCCTGGAACTTACCAAGTAGTCTATTCTGGCTGCTGACAAGCCCTGGGGTCTGCTTCCTAACACGGACATGAAGAGCATGTGCCAGCCCGCATTTAAAAACAGAAGCACACATGGGTTCTAGGATGAACTCAAGGGCAAGCACTACCAGCTGAGTCAACTCTCTACTTGCCTGCTGACACTTTCACCTGACTCTGGCCTCCAGAACCATGAGGGTTAAGTTTCTGTCCCAGCAAACCACCTTCGCTGTGGTAATCTGGACTACAGAAAATATAAAATTATAGCACATCAAGACATGAAACATCACAGGACGTGGTAGGGAGCTAGTTGGGGCTTCTATATTGTAGAGTCTGAAAGGCCACATTGAGGGAGAACCATGCTTGTTACCCACAAGTGTGGGAGGAGATGGGGTTGGGGTGCATGTCTTGAAACTGAGGGGGCAGCAGGTGCAAAGGGCCTGACCTGGGAAGGACCTCGGTGTAGTAAGGTGTTATCCTCAGAGCCAATGGCCTCCATCTTCACCCGATCAGCTGTGCCTACTTGGGGGAGTGCGTGAGGATTCTGGGAAGGAGGGGGCAAAGAGCGTCAGTGGGCCCTCACCTGAGTATCCAGCTTCCGGTCATTTGTATGCAATTCTGGCCTAACTGAAATGTGGCCTTGGGGTTTTGGTCTTTGCGGCTGTGAGAAAGCTATGCTGGGTAAAGATTCTGCAGCATGGCTGCTTTAGGGTCATCCATGTTCTCGTCAGTACCCCCTCATTCACGCTCTGCATGCAAGCCCAGGAGGCTCTTTGCTTCCCCACGGTGAACTCTGGGGGAACTGCATGTTGGTTTCTCATTGGGACACTGCTCCTCTCTCACCCAGGGAGGGAATCTTAGCAACACTTCAACGTGTTTGAGGACAACAAAATCAGTGGGGGTGGAGTATGGAGTGAAGGGTGGGAAAGAGAGTAAAGGGACGATTCTCAGAGGGAGGCAGGGCTGGATCCCGTCAGGCAGGCCTCACAGGCAATGGTAAACGGTCTGGATTTTCCAGTTAATACCTGTCTCAGAAGATCCTACTGTGACAATGACATCGCGTTCCCTCACTGCAGAGGACATGAAGTTCACAGTGATGAAATCAGCAAGTATGGATGGGTTTTGAGCTTGCTGATAACCTAATCCATTTCAATCTGATCCATGGACTCCTAGCACTGTTTAACTCGAGAGGAACAAAGAAAGCACACTTTCTATGAAGTCAAACACCGCAAGACACACAGGGAAATCAAGGGTATCCTTTATTCCATCTGCCTCCTGTTTACAAGGTGGAATTTCATCTGGAAATTGTTACTCCAGTTAGTTTGGTCAGTGGCTTAGATTATCACCTGTCCTGTTGCCTTGGCATAAGCTGTGCTGGAATCAGGCTTAAAGGTTCAGGACTCAACAAACAATAAATGCCACTACATCTGGATTCCCTTGAACTCACACCCAGGAAAGAACTGTGTTTCTATTCACTATTTCAAAAACCAGGCCCACTCATTAACATGAAAAAAAAGTTTCTCAAGTATATTTAAAGTGTTGACCATGGTCATACAGTTTTTCAAATACCTGGCATTCATCTTTTCCCTATCTTTAAAATTCTTTTCTTGTTCACATTATCTTTTTTGATTGCTTCTTAGTATAAAAACAAAAAAACCAAAGATGTGGGATTATTGTGCACATTAGCAGGCCCATACAGAAAAACACACAAAAGTTTATATTCCATTTACAGTAACAGCTCAAAATATAAAGAATCTGAAATACCATGCCCGCTCCAAGGTTAGCCGACCTAGGACAATAGAACATTGACTTCCTCAGAATTTTCCTTCACCACTGTTTAACAGTGGCAACTAAAAAACCCCAAATCTAAGAGTTCAAACACACAGCAGTCACTCTGTGCAGTGTCCCGCCCCCGTAAAGAACCCTTTCACATTTTCTTCCCCATCCCTTTAACTTAAGTGGGGGAGTCGGACTAGAAAGTCGTAGCAATGTATCCCCTCAGAGAATTGCAATTGCCAGGATTATAACGTGCCTCAGGGGAAATCCTACTGGAATAAACAGCGATGGCTATTTTCCAGTAAACACGGAACGAAAACACATTTTTACCCCAATCTGAGGTGTGATCTCATTGTTGAGGGAGACATCTGACAACTGTCACAACGCCCAGAACACCTGAAGATGCCCCTGACGATCGGCCGCATCAGGACGAGCATCTTTCATAGTTCATCGTGATTCTTTGTGAGATCTTCCCCGTAATTGGTAGCCTGGCTTCCCACAAACATGTTCCAGTTGTCTAGAATCTCCTCCTTGGTTAGCAGCTCATCCTGTGGGAAGACAGAAGAGCTGTCAGGGGGCGCTGGGAGCTTGACGTCACTGATCTGCAGGGTTACAAGCGCCCAGCACCTTCTGTGCCCCCCCCCTCACTTCCCGTGACCACCAGGCAGAACTCCGAACTGGAATAACTCTATCTGTAAAAGCAGTGCTACAGAGCCTCAGCTAGGTCTCTGAGAATTCAGAAGCCAGACTCTACAAGCAATGTGGGCACTCCCAGATCAGGTCGGAAGGACCCCACTTCCCTTTCATGGCCTCACTGTGTAACATTACAAAGCTTAGGGATGGGGGCAAGTAACAAAGTCCGATGAGGCAAGAATTTTGTCTTAATCTTATTTACTCACTTGGATGCTAACAAAATTATTATTACTATAGTACTAGGGCTGGAACCCAGAGCCTGACTTGTGATAGCCAAGAGCTCTACTACTGAGCTACAAACACTCCCAGGCCCTAACTACTTAGATACCTATCAGTGGATATGGAAATACTGGTAATCATAGAGCTCCTGCCCGCAAACAAACACCCAGGAATTTGCCTGAGTCATTTGACCTCCAATGGGATGGACTCCCCATGCTAGACATATCATCGAAGTTTAATCAATATCTGATGACTAGATGAAGGGAGGAGTAGGCTTGCCTCAAGTCACACTGGGTTAATTTCTTAAATCCATGCCTGGACTATATGAAAGATGTTAATGTTTTAACATCACACCCTAGAGGCCGTGACTTAGTAACTTTAGTCTATAGCCCAGAAAACATGAAGTCTAAGTTGCTCACTATACCTGTCATGGTAAAGACGTAAGTACAGGTCTCTACTGGGGGGAGGGAGGGTAAATAGGTACACAACCAAACAGAGCCAACTAACAAGGCAAACACACCCCATCTTGAACCAATTGCTTCCTGTCAATCAACGGCTCTGAACCTGGAAGCTACCTTGTTTTTGTCTGACTCGTAAACCAGGTGCCGGGCCTCAGCCTGTGCGTGGTCATAGTCCTGAGGGAGGATCCAGTGGCGAATCTCCTCCTTGTCCAGCTTCCCATCCTTGTTCAGATCTCGGAAATCATTGAACTGTTCCCGTTCGGACACAACCCAGTCTGGCTCAGGGCCGTTGTCCTCGTGGGAAAACATGTCCGCTAGAAGACAAAGCTGTTCTTAGTTACAGAAGACAAAAAAATTCGACCCCTGAGTTTTTGGAAAGGTGATATCCCATGGAGAGAGCTAAATCACAGTGGCTGCAGAGCTGAGGAATGGCCACTGATCTACACACTATAGACACCACGAGGTGTGACAGGAAGACTTGGTTAGAGCCAGAAGATGAGCCTTGGAATCTCTCAGTTCAGCATCTGAGCCCAAAGCTTGTAAAATGGAGATAATAATTGCTAAATCATGTTTATGAAGACCAAAGGGCTATTTCTGGGAGACCCTCTATTCCATAAGCCTCTATTCCAACTGTCACCGTAAAGGTGAAAACAAACCCCACTGGGTACTTTCCACAGCCCAGATACATTAGGAAGTGTCCTATATACATTTCCATTTCAATTCCTTTATATCATCTGAAGTAGCTGCTAGTCCCCCATCTTACAAATGAAAACGATGTGAAGATACAATCCACAGCTTGTCTGAACCAGAGGCTGCACAGGACCACTGGAGGCTTCCTGCCAACCCCTCACCCCCCTCTATGATTATGACTACGGCTTGACCTGTTTTCAAAGGGCTTTCTTTTATTTTATTCACCCCTCTAAGAATTACTATAAGATAGATCATTATCATCATTATCTCATTTTTTTTTTTCAAGACAGGGTTTCTCTGTGTAGTTTTGGTGCCCGTCCTGGATCTCACTCTGTAGACCAGGCTGGCCTCGAACTCATAGAGATCCGCCTGGCTCTGCCTCCCGAGTGCTGGGATTAAAGGCGGGCGCCACTACCGCCCGGCTCATTATCTCAGTTTTATAAAATACCAGGAAAAAGGAGAAGGGAACATTCACACACTGCCTTTTGTTTGTTTTGAGACAGGGTCTCACTCTATAGCCAGCCTGGCCTGGAACTCACTATATAGAGCAGGTTGCCTGGAACTCTCAAGAGATTCGCCTGCCTCTGTCTGCCAAGTGCTGGGATTAAAGTTTGTGCTACCACGTCCAGCTCTCACACACTGTTTTGCTATTATCTACTTACACCCCACAGGTAGTTTCTCTTTGAAGGAAACACAGTTTTGAAACCTTAAGTGGAAAAAGTTTCAATATAGAAGAAAATAACAAGTTCTTCATGATAACATTTCAGTGTGGAAAAAAAGCTTTTGGTTATAAAGTTTCAATTTGGGGAAAAAATATAATAATGTTTCAAAACAGAAAACAGTTTCTTTGTATAAAGTTTCAATATAAAGGGCAAGTCAGTCATCAGCATAAGCAGGCACTTGAAGGAAGCAGGAAAAGAAAAGCCATAAAGTAGTCCCATGCCTTTAATCCCAGCGCTTAGAGGGCAGACGCAAGAGGATCTCTGAGTTCCAGGCCAGCCTGGTCTACAGAGTTCTGTGTAACAACCAGGTTGTAAATACAGGGAAACCCTGTCTTGAAAAAAAAAAATTTTTAAAAAAAGAGAGAATAATCATGCCTGATATTTGCACGCGCGCGCGCGCGCGCGCGCGCGCGTGTGTGTGTGTGTGTGTGTGTGTGTGTGTTTGTACATGTTCCCGTGTACTCTAAGTGTGTGGTGGTCAAAGGTTTATGTCAGGTGTCTCCATCATTATTTCACCTTGTACTTTGAGACAGGGTCTCTCAATGCTCCTGGAGTTCATTGATCGTGGGACCGGCTGGTCACCGCGCCCCAGGGTCCTGCTGTGCTGGGATTACAGGTGTGTGCCACAACTCCAAACTATTTATGTGGATACTGGAGATTTGAACTCAGGTCTTCATACTTTCACAACAAGCACTACATCCACCTCTGCATACTGATTTTGAGAAAGGACTGTCCCATCAGCTAGTCTGAGCTTCATTCAGCACTGCAGGAATGGGTGCTGTTTGTCATCATGTAACGGAGGAGAAAACAGAGGCAGAGAGGAATTACAGAACTCTCTCAGGCTCCCGCAGCCAGTGGGCGGGGAAACCAGGGCTCCTCACCCCAGAACCCTTTCCAGAATGCCACACTAGCAACTCCTTGGCTTGTCTAAAGTAACAACACCCTGGAAATCAGGTCCCTTGCCTGGCAAGTTCACACATAAAGTCTTTCTCACTATTGGCTGCTGAAAATCTGACTCCCAAGCACAATAGCTTCCTCCCTTCTCTGCATAGTGTACACAATGAAATGCTTCTGTTAGTCAAAGCCACTCTGAATTTTGCCCCTGGGGGGCACCATCTCAAGGCAGAGTTCAGGAGGACCGTCAAGAGCATACACTGTTAATCAAAAGTGCCCAATTGTTTGTTTTTATCAGGAAGCCTTTCTCTCCGTCTAATTCAATCACTGCTGTCATGGTGACAGGTCTGAGCTCTGAATGCTCCCCTCCCTCATGGGCCTCTCAAGAGGAAGGCTCCACCGCTCGCACTAATGGGGTCGCTATTAGCATCCTTACCATAAAAAAGCTACAGTCACCAAGATCACTTTAATTACTGAGGCAAAGAGCTACCTGGCTGTTACCCACGACAGACAGTGAAATGTTCAGTTCTAGGACCATATATGACTTTTCACAATTCATCGTTACCAAAGGTGCTTGTCCTTATGCGTGGGGACAAAAATCATACAACCACAAACCAGAGAATGAGGCAACTTGGGCTCGGCATTACAATCTAAAGGTAACTGCATCTGTTAAAACACATTCACAAAGTTTCTGCTCTCTCCCCAGAAGTCAATACCTAATCGAGAGATTTTACTTGAGACAGGAAAAGGAGGGCTCTTACAAGATGGCAGCCTGTGGTTGGAGCCACACACCACAGTGGTGCGGTTGGTGGGGATCATATGCAAATTTCCATGTTGGCTGCAGATTTTCTTTGTGCTTGGGGACTGCTGGCTACTGTGGATCTGAGTTTCAGTAAGACAATTCTCCCGGTTTTTCTCAATAAGAAAATGCCAAATATGGTACTGCCAGCCAAAAGATAGCACACCAGAGGATGAGTGTCTCTAATAAGGGACAACTGTGCACACCACAGAAAGGTTTACCTCCCTGACAAGGGCCTGCCTGTTACTCTGAAATATGACCACTCAGTCCAAGCTCTCAAGCTAGCTGACCTACATCTAATTTTAGTCTTCTCCCCTCCCCGTCTACTTTCGTCTCACGGTACATCTGTGGCTCTCCAATCCCACTTCCAAGGCAGTGTGACCAAGAGCTCCCCTGAGCCCTGTGGTACTGGCTGCTGGCTGTCCTTTTGCTTTTTCTCTGCTGGGGGAACTCTAATTACTCACTTTGCACCACCTGGGCTAATCCAACAAATAGGGCTGAAGGGCCCTCTCTGTTGGAGCTCCAGCAGTGCGGCCATCAGACTGGGTGTGGGTGGAGAAGAATGCTGTCCAGTGTGGCCAGCTGAGCCCCTGCAGCCCACACTCACCAATGTACTCATCCTGGTCCACGAAACCATCCCCGTTCTTGTCGATGTCCTCCAGCGTTTCCTAGGAAGCAATGGGGAGACACTAGATGGCCACGTGCTTTAAGCAAGTCTGAGACTCCTATTGCCCTCTTCATCTGGCTTTTATGTCTAAACTGTTGGTGACTAATGCCTCGTTCTCTTAGCTCTTTGGGTAGTCCATTACATTAAAACAAACAAACAAAACAAACAAACAAAAAACAGGTGATAGTTGGCACCCCCATATCGTCTTTCCAGTTTCCAGGGCAGAACCCTTTCTTCAAAGGAAAAGGTGTCTGGAAAACTCAGCTGAGCTCTGACGCTCTCAAGAAGACCTGCCAGACCAACACTATCCATCACCAGCCATTGCCCTAGGAGTCTGTGAGAGTCCAGCATAAGGACACCTATGAGAGGGGTGGTAAAAATAGATCCCACAGCTAAGAGCCAGGAATACTCAGCTGGTGTCAGAGACACACAAAACTGGAGACCTAAACATTAGAGGTATAACTGACTACTCTAATTGGCTACATTTGACTTGGAGTTGTTGCCCACCGCCCGCCCGCCCCCAGCATCAGTAACTAAGTGAATTTGCCATCCATGGGCTGAGCTACTCAAGGACACTCCAAGTCAAAGAAGACAGCCTAAGTCCAGAGCACCGATTTTGCTCGAAGGCAAACAATTCCCCTGTGGCAAATTCCATCTCCATTGTCCTCTGGAAAATTAGTTATCACTAAATGGATGTTGGGTGATGAAGAAAAATGATTCTTGGACCACTGCCCAGACCTTGGGGTCATGACAGTCATGAGGCGAAAGTATGAGGCCAGAGCGGACACTGTCATTGGTTGGATAGCTCAGGTGCCCAGAGCTGTTTATGAACAAAATCTTTCATCAAGAGCTTCCCAGCAGTTGGAACTGACTCTGTCCAGGTTACAGGTGATGGCATTCATTTAAATGTCATGGAAAATGAAGACACATGGGACCCAATGGAACCCAATGGGACACAATGACACTCAGGGGCCTTCAAGCATCAGCCCTTTTATAAGCCTGGCATCCAGCCATCTTCTCTTTAGAGCAGCAGCCGTCCCAGCTGCAATTCACTTTATCTTTCCAGGATTTCTATTCCTTTCAAGCTGAAAGCAAATGAACAAACCAAGAAAAGAAAGAAAAAAAGAAAGGAAGAAAGGAAGGAAGGAAGGAAGAAAGAAAAAAGAGAAAAGAGAAAGAAAGAAAGAAAGAAAGAAAGAAAGAAAGAAAGAAAGAAAGAAAGAAAGAAAGAAAGAAAGAAAGAAAAGAAAAGAAAAGAAAGGTAATTCCGGCAACAAAAAATGCGCAGAGTCCAGCTGGTTGCTCACTAACCCATCACCTCTTTCTGAGTGCATGTCTAAATGGTGTCTCTCAGTCTCTGCATATCTAAGGGGGCCAGAACATAAACAGGTATATGTATCTTTTTTTCTCCTGGTCTGAATAGTGAAGACAGGCTATCACATTTCTTCATTCTGTCTCTGTCCTTTGTCTGCCCCCGGCTGTTCCCAGGACGACCCTGAAGCTCTAAGATGGAGAACTAAAGACAGAGGCAGCCTGAGTGCCTTCTAGTGTTTAGAGGGGATCTGCCTGGAACTAGCCTTAATGGACTTCGATCAAGTAAGGAACAAGCTTGCTTTGTGTTCAATGGTTTCCATTGGGGTATTTGTTACAGCAGCTAGCTTGTCCTGACTCCTTCCTGGGCAGACAGAGATCTGACATATTCAGCTTCAAGTCCTTCCTCAATTCCCAGCAGGCTAAGTCTCTTCCTGGGAAATAGGACAAGGTGAGGGGACTGTTTTCTCTCGGGTCTTTTCCCAGTCTGCATTTTCACGGTTCTCACCAAAACTACAATTTCCTTCATGTGTTCAAACTCCTCTGGGTGCAGAAAGGCAGTGAACTCCTCCCGAGTAGCTGTCAGGTCGCCATCAAGGTCTGAAGCCTTAAACCTTCTCTCATCCCGTGGCAGCATCTTTTTAAAGGTGTGATGGTCAGAACTATCCTGGAACTCAGCGGGGTTTCCTGCAGGGTGCACACAGCAACAGTCAACCTTTGTTAAGGAGGACCTTTTGTTCTGGATCACTCATTCTTCACACACACAACAGATCCTGACCCACCCACTGGGTTCTTTAAAATACTTCTATTCAAAATGCCCTTTGCGTCTCCTCTCCCGCCAGGTCATCCCATCATCACAGTCCTAGCGCCCGTTAGGGGTTTTACAGCAAATAGAGAAGAGCACCGGCTTTAGACCACACCACTTCAGACCTCTATTTACAGACTTCCCGCATTCATCGTCTCATTTTCTGATCTAGAACATAAGAGGATTCCCTGTGTGTTCTAGAATGTCTTGTTTAAATGCCTCAGCTGGCTTTCAAGCTCTCGGAATCTGGCTTTGATTATCTTCCTTTTCCCCCAAGGCTGTCTCCCTGCTGTGTTATCAGGCATCTGGAGAGTCTGCACCACACTCCTCCTCTAAATGACTATCCACCGTGCATGCATTTCTGTGCCTGCATTTCCGTGCCTCTGCCCCTCCAACTCTGACACCTTCTTCACAGTCTCTCCATCTCTCCAAATTTAAATCCATTCTTCCAAGCCCAGTTTCCAAAGCGCCCTTCCTACGGAAGTCCTTCCTCACAAAGGTTCAGGCATACTTTATCTTTACTACCCAACCTCAGCAGCAATTTGGAACCGCCAGAAGCACATCCTCTTTCTCCTTCTTTCTCTGTGTGTATCTCTGAGAGCTAAGTTCAAGCAGGGCCGTGACCTAAGACACCTTCCCCTCTGTCAGACAAAGAAAGCAACTTGGTACATTCTTAGTAGGCAGAGGAGGATGTTACACAACAGGTTTTACTTTGAAGGTTGTGACATCCGGGCTGAAAGGGGGTAGCCATGGCGACAGAGTCTCCTGTGAGCCTGTTCCCTACCATGCAATCTCCACTGTGGCACCTCTTACCTAGGTAGTAGCCATAGGTAGCCTGCTTGTATTCTTCCCAGGAGATTTTTTCATCTTTGTCCCTATCATAATCCTTCCAGACTTTAGCGACATTATCATAGATGTATCTTTTCTGTACCCGTTTAATCCAAACTTTCAGCTCCTCGGTGGTGACGAAGCCATCTCCATCACTGTCAATTCGATCAACAATTTTCCTGTAGTTAAAAAAAAAGTATTAATAATGATAATAATATAAAACAACAAAAAAAAATCCCTCAAGACCATAATCAAGACTTATATGGTCTTGGTCCAGAAAAATATCAAGCAATTTCCAGTCTTAAATGTTATAAAATACTAAGATAGATTCAGCCAGTGAGTGATCCAATGGTCTTAAGGTTCATCCTTTCCAAGAATGATAGGCCTTCTCCTCCCCGGAACCAGGGCCAGTGGCAGACTTCATTAATGGATCATGCCTCAACATCCTGAAACCCAGATATGAACTCCGAATTCTCAGCTCAGGACTTTGGAGACTGCTACTACCAACTGATGACAACTGACCTGGAGGACAAAACGTATTGTGTTCCCCAATGAAGTCCAGTTTCCTCACTTTAATGGGAACCAAGGCCCAGAGAAGTGGAATGGTGTTTCCGCGAGCACACAGGTAGTAGTAGGTATAACTGGGTAGAGCACACATTCTTTTTAGTTTGGGGTACAACAGGAAATTCTATGTTAATTAAAGGATGAGGGAGCTGTTTGTTTTCCATCCTACCACCTTGAACTTTCAAGGATTTGAAACTTAAGAAGCCCAAGATGAACAGTCTTGTTGGCTAAAGCAACCTCTTCCAGAAACCTGGCCCTCTGGCAGCCAAAGGAACTCAGTACCCCTGCTACTGGGTGCTGACTACTGTGCTCACTTGGGTTTCCAGCTCTACCATGGCCTGGGTCCCAGATATTTCAAACTAGACTCTACTGAGGCATCCTGAGCAGTCGTTCAGGGCAAAATTCAGGCTGGAAACTCACCATCTGTCCATCTCTAAGTGAAACAGTCCTTAGCTAGGAGAGCCATCTCTGTGGGAAACTAAACACCCACAAGCTAGTGCTGATGTTCAACAGAAGTTTCACACACCTGGAATGAGGTCATACAGGCCTGCGATGACTCAGTTTCTTTCTTTGGGGCTAGAATTCAATCAATCCAGTGATAAATTTTCTTGTCAGTAGCAGTTCTGATTAACAGTTAATACTAAAATGGGAACTGAATTCCTTAGTTCTTTATAAATATAGTTCGATAACTCATAACTTTTAGTGGGAAAGGTAGAGAAGTAGGGGGTGGGGTGGGCATAAACAAAATCAGTATCTCTACCTGAACCCAAGGAGCCCCAGCTCCTTTCTCTGGAATTTGTGGACATTATTAACAACTTTAAAGTGTACCTTCAAGCACAACTTTAACAGATCTGGGACTGAAAGACTAAATCTCATGCATCCTCGGGCTTCCCTCCGGGAGGCTCAGCTGGACACAGCAGAATTCATTCAATCCTGCACAGGCAGGCCCTGCTCCCATCCTGAGGATACACTGGCAACACTGCCCACTGGTTACCCAACACCACTGAGAAGCAGAACCCTAGGCCAGCAAAAGCTCAATGTCATGAAACAATGTAACCCCTCCTTTGAAGAAAGAATAGCATTTAATCTACACCAATCAACATCCAGGGCATAGCTCAGTCCAATGCACAGCAAAACTGCTGACTGAAATTATAGGAGTGATCTTGACCTCTCTTGAAAGGTCACAAGAGTAAGATCCTGAGAAAGGACAGGAAATGTAGATAGAATGCTTTAGTCGGGACACATAGGTCTTCGTTCTGGCTCTTGTTCCCGTTTTCTCTGTGTGATCAGAAGCGAGTCTCTGAGCCACTTTCCCTTGTAAGTGGAAACACCCAAGTGACAAGAAATGTATGAGGAAAAGGAGGAGGAGGGGTGCCTTTCCTCACTCAGGACAACAACATAAATCCAGCGTGGAAGAAAAATTCCCATTCTCAGCAAAAAACGTGAAATGAGTAAAGCTTCCAGGAAGGGCCTAGGGCAAATGGAGTTCCCCTGCCAGCTGCCATCAAGGGACCAAGAGAAACCAGAAACTAGGTGGACAGGTGAAATCACTCCCAACTTTGGAAAGTAACTTATATTTTTCTAAGAGTATATGAAGCCGTTGAGATCGTATGCAGTCTGTGGCTTTACTTTGCAACCCTTCAGAGATCTTTAATGATGACATGTGTTTTTAATAGATGGTCAAGTGATAGACAAAGCTGTCTGGATATAGCCAAGTTCCTCCTTCAGCAGCCCAGACTTGGAGGGGGCTGTTGAGGCAGAAGACGGGGAGGCAACTCATCACTT
Organism: Peromyscus californicus insignis; assembly: GCF_007827085.1. Classification (NCBI taxonomy): domain Eukaryota; kingdom Metazoa; phylum Chordata; class Mammalia; order Rodentia; family Cricetidae; genus Peromyscus; species Peromyscus californicus. The sequence goes on from NW_026294595.1 coordinate 80,521,716, forward strand.
AGCCCAGGCTAGACCTGTCACTGCTAAAAAACCTAGCCCAATTCCGGCCCATATTACCTTAGAAGGGAAGGGGCTCAGGCCAGGGACCTGGATGTTATTCTTGGTTCCTTCCTCAACACTGGGTCACGGGCAAGTACTGTCACAAGTGTCTGCATCTTTCCTGTCTGAACATCCAGACAGACCAACCCTCACCTAGCCACTGCCCAGGACTGCCTATCTGCCACGGTTACACTCTCCACTCCTGACTGCCTAGTTGGCTTTCCTAACCAAGTTTGGAAATTAGGACATTCTGTCCAACACACAGATAACATCTCTACCTCCTCAAGGTTCTTCCTCTATCCTTTATTTTCCCTCCTCTTCTACCTCCCATTTCCTCTTCTCTGCCTTTGAGGGGTCCAGCACCCCTCCTGCCTCACAGCAGTTCAAAACCCTGATAAACAAGTGGGCCCCTCACTTCAGGAACACCTTTCTGTTATCATATACCAGTCAACCTTTGCACCCCCTCATAAGCTCAGATGAGGTTCCCTCTGCAAGCTCCAAGCCTCTCTCCAACCTGAAGCCCCAGGGGCCCCGATAAACACACGGACCGTGATGGTTTCTCCGTGTGGCCATCACAGTAATCCTGAAAGTACTGGCTTGTCCTCACATGGGATGGCCAGCACCCTGAGACCTACAGTATGAGGGTTCATCTTTGTACCTGCCACATGTCAAACACAATAGCCACTGCCATGCTTACATGAATAAAATAACAGAATCAAGGTCTCCATACAAGGGCCAAACCCAGACAACTCCATTAACACTTATAGCTGCCACTCAAGCTAACCACCCCATGAAGAAATTAAATGAAGCCAGAGGACCTAAGCTAGTGTTTCCAGTTCCTAACTCTCTTCCCCCTCCTCCTTTTCCAAGACAAAGCAGAATGGCTGCAATCAGGGCCCTAGAATAAATCAGTCTTCCAGGGCCTCAAAGCAAACAACAGAGTGAATTATCAATGGCCCCTATTGTTAAGTCCCAAAACAAGAAGAGAAAGTACTTCCCTGCCAAATAAAGACAGGGTTTGGAGGTAACTTTGAAGTCCAAAGGTCTTTTTATCACAACAGGCAGATGCTGTACCTACACAATAGGTATCATTTATCCTGTTCCATTGAAACACTCTGGCCTCTCTGTGGCTCGGAGATAGCTGTGTTCTTTTCAGCAGTAGCAGAACACGAAGATCCTCCACCCCCCAGGAGCCAGGTTCTGGAAGTTCTAGTGGCCCACAGGCTGGATCGCTGTGTTCCTCCCAGCCCGACCTGCACCTGCTCTTCACTACTAGTCCCTCCGAAAGGTTTTCAGATAACTGCACAATGCCGAGTGTCTCCTGGGGAGATCAGGTGAGGGAGTACTGAGATGGTGCCCAGATTTATTTCCTGATTCCAAGTTAAGCTCACAGTGCACCACCATTGTCATTCTGCAGCTTTTTTTGCCCCTGACAACCAGTTGCCAAAAAACTGAGCGCCTCGCCCAAAAGGCTGGGAAGCAGAGCCCAAGGAATTAGTTTCTGCGCCTCCTCCCCCATGTACTAGCTTCAGTGACCCCTTTAGAAACGCGAGTTCTATGTCTGTGCATGAGATTCCTGGGATGACTGGTCAGACGACAAGACCCTGACCCAGACACAGGCCAACGATAAGCCTCTCCGTCGACTGCCCCCTTCATTCAGCTCCTCCCCATCTCTGTTGGGTCTTGAGACGCTTTTACCAAGTCTCAAGCGCCTCTCTCTGGGGCTAAGACTGGGGGAAAGAACTCGTGTACTAAAAGGCCACAGCCAACAAACTCTGGCTCACTCTCTTCTGTCTCTTCTGATGCAACCTAGAGGAGGGGGCGGGCCCTCTTGCTCCCAGCTCCCGCGGCCGCTGCCACGTTCTCGCCTGCCCGTGGGAAGCTATCCCGGCCGGGGCGTGGCGGCGACCTCCACGCGGGGTCTGGGTGCCCGCTGGCAACTTTGTGCCGCTGAGCCGGGCTCCGGCCTCGGCGCTGTGACCAACTGGCACGATTTCGCTTTCGCTTTGCTCCGGAGGTCCCGCGTGGCTCCCCTCTGAGATCGCCGTGGGCCCCTGCGTGGTACCCGAGCGGCCCGGGCCGCGGCCTCACCCCAGCCTCTCTTTGCTCTCGTCCGGGCTTAGCTGATCGAAGGTCTTGGAGTCCTCCTTGCCCAGGAAGGCCTCGTGATCGTACTGGAAGCTCTGGTTGTCCTCGGGCGGCCGCTCGCCCAGCTCCGAGTCGGGCCGCACCACGCGCTCCTTGCGCACGGTGGGCTTGGCTCGCAGCGTCAGCGCCAGCGCCAGCAGCAGCAGCAGCCCCAGGGCGAGTCCCAGGCGGCCACCGCGCGCCATGGTCGCGAGCAGAGGATGGTGGCGGGGCAGTAGGGGTTCGCAGCGCCGCAGCCGCTGTCCCCTCCCCAGCGAGGGGCGCGCCCGGCTGGCGAAGGAAGGCTCGGGCCGCCCCACTCACACGCCCATTGGCCGCGGCGCTGCCGGGGGAGGCCGGGGCCGCGGAGCCACGTCGCCAGCCCGGGTGGTGGGCGCCCGGCTCGGGTTTCGCCTCGGCCCCTCCCCGCGATCTGGTTGCGAGGGGCGGGCCCAGACGAAGGGGGCTGCGGACTGGAAGGCTCTCTGCACGACCGGAAAGAAGTTCTTTATTAGGAGGGGAAAAAAAAGCAACAGATGTTCGGAGTGATAGCACTTCCTCCGGCTTAGAGAAGCAGAGCTCACCCTCAGCTTCAAGCTGAGAGCCCGAACCTCAGTCCCAGGTTTGCCCAGAGATGCGCACTTAAGCCCAATTGGACTCCAGTTAACAGAGTTTGCATTGTGGTTACCTGCACAAGAGTCTGGAAGGAGGCCAGGATGGGCGTGGTCCCTTAGATTAGGGAGGAGGCAATCTCAACATCCAGGAGATAAGGCTGTAGGACTGTGGGAGGGGACCGGTAAGAAAGGAGAAGTCCTTTCTAGCACCTATAGGGGAGAGGCTTCCCAAAAGAAACAGAGATACCAGATTATAATGCTGTTGTTTCTGAATGTTTCCAAGTCATTTTACAAACCCACTACGTGACTTAATTCCTACCAGCATATTAAATCTGAAATAATGATACTAATCAGAGATGGTCTATATTACATAACTTTCTGAATGACAGAAATGTTCTCTACATGGGCTGTCCTATATGTAGTGGCCATTGAATACTTGACATAGAGCCGGTCCCAGCTCAATAGTTGAGTTTAAATGTAAATAGCCACACGTGGCTACTGGCTGTCACACTGATGATGCAGGTCTGAACTTAAATCATTCTTTTCACAAAAATGCATGAAGGGCTGTAGGTGTTGGGATTCCATTGAAGTATCAGAAGGTCACTGGATCATCTAGAACAGAGTTTCTCAACCTCTGGGTTGCAACCCCTTTGGGATTACACACCAGATATTTACATTGTGACTCATAACAGTAGTAAAATTACAGTTATGAAGTAGCAAGGAAATGATTTTATGGTGGGGGAGGTCACCACAACATGAAAAACTGTATTAAAGGGTTGTAGCCTTAGGAAGGTTGAGAACCGCTGCTCTAAAGAGTTGCCGGAAACTGTGGTTGGAGAAATCTCCCCCACCTCCAGCCCTAAGAACTATAGTACCGCCCATTTTCTGCTCACCTCCCTCACCTTCTTAACATTCTCAAGAAAAGTTCATTGGCCTGTCTTCTTGCCCTTGTAATAAGGAAGTCAGGACACCATAGCAGAGATGCAAAGAACCTTTCTATAAAGTTCATTTTCCGCTAACAAATTAAGACAATGGGCTGCTACATCTAAGCCTTGAGGGAATAATGAAGAACAAGACAGCCATGGTTCTACACAGTGTATGTAACAGTGGGTCAAGCAGGGAAGGCTGCCTGGAGTGAATGATATATAGTAACGGAGACTAGAGATAAGTAGGTAAGCCAGGCGGGGGTGTGTGGCTATGTGAGGGTCCTATGTTAGCTGGCAGAGGACAGTGGAGTTGGAAGTAATGCTCTGTGACCTTGTACAACCCCTCCATTTGTCAGCGAGACCTGGCCCATGAGGAGGGGGTGGGGAACGTCCAGTGTCTGATGGATCCAGCGTTCCTTTGTTGACTTTCTATTGAGGTAAGAAGTGCTGTATTTGAAACTAGAAATGTCTCAACTGGTGGTATAGAAGTGTGGACTTTCAGCAAAGAAAACACATTACTTTGGGGATGAAGTGCTCCCTTGATTGTTAACTTGGCTGGAGTCAAATAAGAGACATTCCTCTGGGCATGTCTGTGAAACATTTCCAAGAAGTATTAATAGGAAAGAGCCCCTTAGAGAGGGCAGCTCCCAGATGCAGAGCCTAGGGAAAAGCAGGGCTGCTTGCCACCTTCACCTCATGCTGGTGAGTATTGCCACTGCGGTCCGACTGCAGCTTCTTCAGACTTCCTAGGTGGACTGAAGACCAGTGACTCTCCAGGCTTCTTCTGACCCTTCGGCACTAGGTTAGGGCTGAGAAGCTCTCAAATCCTCAGCTTCTCCCGAACACTGATGGCCACTGATGGACTAGCCAGCTCCTATACGGTAAGCCAATCTAGTAAATCCTCTTTTACAATACCTATTTGCTGCAGAATATTTCTTTACACTGTGAAGATGTGTCTTTGCCAAGGCTCCTTCTGATTGGTTCAATAAAAAGAGCTGAATGACCAATAGGAAGGAAGAGGCCTAGACAGGAAGAGGTTAGGCGGGACTTCTGTAGACAGAGAGGACTCTGGGAAGAGAAAGGCAGAGAAGCCAGGAGACACGGAGAGGAAACAGGAGGTACAAGGTGGAAGAGAGCTAGCACCAAGTAGATTAAATATAAGTGGGTTAATTTAAGTTAAAGAGCTAGTTGGGAACAAGCCTAAGCTACAGGCTGAGCTTTCATAATAAATCTCCGTGTCATTGTTTGGGAGCTAGCTGACAGGACAGAAAAAGACTCATTACACTTACTTATTCTACTGTTTCTTTTCCCTGAGAGAATCCTGACTAGTGAACTTCTCAAGCACAAATGTCTTGGGGTTAAATGGCTTAGTGCCCTCTGTGTTCACAAGGCAAAGGGGATATAAATTGAGTGGGGGAGGAGGGGAGGAGAGCTTGGAAAGGGGATGGGGAAGTGGGTGGAGACCGACTGCTGGATTCATGACAGCCGGGCTGGGCTCCCTGGAGTTCAGTCGGAATGTCAGGAATGAAGGTGGCATATCTTCACGCTTGCTACAGTTAGGCTTCCTGCCACACGCTTCCCACAGATTGTTTTCCTGTGGGAATTCCCCGCTGGGCTGTGAATCCGGAAGCTTTTATGTAATTTCCCCTGGAGCTTGCCTACATTCTCTTCCTGCCTTTTTTTTCAGTCTTCCCTGGAGAATTAACAAGTCCCCTCAACCAAGTGATCAGGAAAAGTGATGATGCAAGCTGGCCACTCAGTGATTATTTTCTTTGCTTTTTAATACTTGCTTTTTCTTCTCCCCCAAGCAGGAGGAGGCATGCAGCTGAGGGCTGAACCAATGCAAAGGAAAGGCAGTTTCAAACAGTTAAATTGATAGGTTAGGGTATGCCGATCTGTTTGTTGCAAGTAATACCATCCAAACTCAGACTGAAAGTTAAGAAAACATTATTATTTCATGTGTCAAAAAGTCTTAACACGTCTTTGTGTGGGTGGGTGTTTTTTTTTTTTTTGTTTGTTTTGTTTTGTTTTTTTGTGGGCACCTTTGTTCCAAGTCTTGTCTGTGGTTAGATGTACACAGTCTGGCCCACGAGCTTCCAAGGATTCTCCTGCCTCAGTAGCATCCAGCTTTACATGGGTTCCAAACTAAGGTCCTCAGACTGGTTGCACAAGCGCTTTAGCCACCAGCCAAGTCCTCCACTCAGAAAGTCTTGAGTTAAATCAACTTGAGACCAGCTCATGCACATGGCTCAGGGGCATCACCAAGGAACCCGGTTTTAAAGCTTTTTGTTTTTCTCCAGTAGCAAAGAAGTAGTTTTCTTCCTAACTTTCCTACCAGATTCCCTTTTCTCATTGGCCAGAATAGTATGGAAATTCCACCCTAACCCGGTTGATTAGGCCAATCAAAATAGCTGGAAAAGTACACAGAATCCTCAGAAGCCCATCCTGAGGGTTCTGCCAGGAAAGAACCAGGCAGGTGGTTAGAGATACCACAAGGATTTGTAATTAACTGCTGTGTTTAAAAGTTTTTGCCTCCTCTCCACCTCCTGCCTCCCCATCATTCAGAGTCAGAGAAAGTTGTTAAGATTCAACTCAGATGTCATTTATTCCACGGTGTTTTTCCTTAGCTCTCAGATCAGACTCAGTAATTTCTAACTCAAAATGCCCAGAGTCTTTGCATCTCATACATAGCTTTTTCAGTCTGATTTGTACTAACACATTTGTTTCAGTTTCTCCTAAGTCAAATTCCCTAAAAAGAATGAACCTATATGATTCCTGTCTATATACATAAATCCAAGGACTGTATCATTTAATGACTTCTCCTTGAAGTTAATCAAAATATGAAAGCTTGCCATGAGACTGGGTACCATATTCTTTTTGTTCACTGCATAGCCACTATCTAGCACAATACCTGACCCATAGTAGGTACCTCAGTTACATCTGAGTGCATAATAAAATACTAATGCCTACCAACTTTTGTTTCTGGTTAAGACAGAGTAAGGTAGTGTCTTAAGTTTTTATTGCTGTGAAGAGACACCATGACCATGGCAACTCTTATAAAGGAAAACATTTAATCGTGGTAACTTGCTTACAGTTCAGAGATTCAGTCCATCATGGCAGGGTTCAGGGTTCGTGGCAGTATGTAGGCAGACGTGGTGCTGGAGCTAAGAGTCCTACATCTTGACTCAGATGCAACAGGAAGTTGACAGACTGTCACACCCAGTGAAGCTTGAGAAGACGACTTTAAAGCCTGCCCCCACAGGGACACACTTCCAACAGAAGGTGTGGCTCAGATTAAAGGTGTGCCCTCCAGCCTCTTCCAACAAGACCACACTTCCTCCAACAGGGCCACACTTCCTAATAATGCCACTCCCTATAAGCTTATAGGGGCCAAATACATCCACACTACCACAGGTAGAGGCTGCATTTACCCTCACTTTCCCTTTCAACACATACACACAACATCAAGCAATGAAGGACACTGGGAATAATCAAGGTGAGTCCTATTATTATCTCAGCTTATTGCCTTGAGCAGAATTTCCAACTGTGGAACAAGGAATGAGATTGGAGGGGAATATCCAGGAAGACTAAGTATTGCCTAGGCAAGCACACTCGCAAGGAGAGACCTGCACCAAGTCTCCATTGAGTATTCAGAGCACTGATCAATGCCTGTACTCAAGGCTGAAGAATGAACCATCTGCAAGAGTCACAGAAACTGTGAGTACCAGGCCCAGAACCCGTTCCCACTGGTCAGACCAGAAAAACACATCATTAATTGGCCACTGGGTGGAACATTCACTAAGGTCTTGCCTCAGAGGGGAGCAACAATCAGCCCTAGACTCACCTTTGCTCCCCAAATGACTAGCAGAATATAAAAGCAAAATGTGAACGATACAACTGTTCCAAGTTACTTGACTTCCTCCAAGAGAAAATGTTCAAGAGAACTTATAGGCATAGAATACAGAAAACACAAGGGAGTGGGGAGAACCCCAGTGGTTCTCAACTTTCCTAATGCTGTGATCCTTTAATACAGTTCCTCATGTTATGGTAGATCACCATAAAATTATTTTTGTTGCTACTTCATAACTGTAATTTTACTGTTATAATCATAATGTAAATATCTGTGTTTTCCAGTGGTCTTGGAAGATCCATGTGAAAGGGTCATTTGTCCCCTAAAGGGGTCACGACCCACAGTTTGAGAATCACTGCAAAATTCACAGTTTCTAACATTCAGTCAAAGACATAGCAGAGAACCAGATATGGTGGTGCGTGCTTGTAATCCCAGCACTTGGAAGGTGGAGGCAATAGACCTCAAGTTAGAAGCCAACATGGGCTATGTGGTAAGACCCTGTGTCAAAAAAACAAGATTAAAAACAAACAAAAAATTAATAATAAGTTCTTAAAAAGACAAAACAATGCATAACAATAATAATGAGAAACTATCAGTAAAAACTGAGCCAGATGTTAGGATGGACAGAGAAAACATTTAAATGGTTATTGTCATTGTATTCAATAGATTTTAAACATTCAGAAGAGACAGGGAAGTAACAAAAAAGATACAAGTTGAAAATAAAAGGATCAAAACTGGAATATATGAGATGAAAAAATATTCCAAATAAGACTGGAAGATTCAACACTGTAGGAGAAACTATTTGCTTGAAGCCATAGCAATAGAAACTATCCCAAAGATTTCTGGGCAAGATGGCAGATTAGCAGCTGCCTCCATATGATCCAGAGCAGAAGTGTCAAAATAAGAAATACTCTTTATAATGCCGGCTGTGGTGGCACACGCCTTTGATCCCAGCACTCAGGAGGAGAAACAGGCAGATCTCTGTGAGTTCTAGGTCAGCCTAGTCTACATAGCAAGTTCCAGGACAACTGGGGCAGTTGGGGAGGGGGCGCTCGGAGATGTTCCAGGAATTAACAAATCTCACTTCATAATAACCTTAAATGCAGTTGGCTTCAATTCTCCAATAAAAAGACACAGCCTAGATGACTGGAATTAAAAAAAAAACAAGATTCAACTGTTGATTGTCTCCTAGAAACATGCTTCACTGGCAAAGACTCATATGATACCTATGAGTCAGAGGACAGAAATCAGTACTTATAAGCAAATTGAAGCTAAAAATAGCTGGTATAGCTATTTTAATATTTGATAAAGTACATTTCAAGGCAAAATTAGTCAGAAGAGGCAAGGAAAATAATTACATACTAATTAAGGGAATAATTTATCAAGAAGATATAATAATTATTAGCATATGTTCCAAATAAGAAGGGTCCCTCTCTCTCTCAATATCTCTCTCTCTCTCTCTCTCTCTCTCTCTCTCTCTCTCTCTCTCTCACCAATTATGGGCATAAAAGGTGAGTTAGGTCCTGCTACAATAATAGTAAGTGACTTTGCTATTCTTCTCCCATCTGTAGCTAGGTCTTTCAAACTGTAGAATTAAACTACACCATAGATCAAATAGACTTAACAGCTGTATACCGAATATCCTGTTTAACAGATACAGAATATACATTCTTCTCAACAGCCTATGGGACATTTTCTATAACAGATCACATCCCAGGTCATATAAAAAATCCTAAAACATTCAAAAGAATTGAAATACTTTCTTACATCTTATCAGACCATGGTGGAATAAAACTGGGACTCAGTAGCAAGAGAAACCACACAAATACCGTTAAATGACCAGCGAGTCGTGGAATAAATCAGAGAAGAAAACTTAAAAGCCCTAGAATTAGATGAAAATGAAATCACAGCTCATCAGAACATTTGGAACGCAGCTAAAATAGTTCTAAGAGGAAAGTTTGTAGCTATGATAGCTTGTGTTAAAAATCAGGCAGAACTCAAATAAATAACCTAATGGTATACCCCAAAGTTTCAGAAAAATAATAAGCTAATCTCAAAAGTAGTAGATGGCAACAAATTAAAGATTGGAACAGAAGTCAAGAAATGAAAACTAAAAGAGCAGCATGTGGAATCAATTGAAGGGTTGCTTCTTTGAAAATATAAGTAATATTGACAAACTTGTAGCCAATGTAGCTAAAAGAAATTGAAAGAAGAACCAAATTAATAAAAGTAGGGACCTAAAGAGTGATTTCACAACAGATTCCAATGCTCTGTTTACAATAATGCAGGATATACAACCTGCACAAATGTCTGTCAACAGATGAGCAGGTAAACTGTGGTGTGAAGAATGTGTTTTTAAGCTGTAATAAAGAATTAAATTATAAGATGCAGAAAATGAAACTAGTACAATATTACAAGTGTTAAGCCAGATATAGAAGGAAAAAGGTCATATTTTCCTCTCATACATAGAATCTATATTTAAATATTGGTGTATGTGAGTGGGGGAGGGCATGAAGGTTTCTAAAGACAGACAGAACAAAGAAGAGCAATGGAATATATATACATAATATATACATATATATACATAATATATAATATATTTTCAGAAGGAGGATGTGTTTGGGGGAGGAAGGGGCCCAACAAGAGGGGAGATGGGGGAACATGAAGGAAGGGTTGAATAAGAACAGACTATAATGAAATATGTATATGAAAATGTACTGAAACCCACTTTGTGTGCTAATCAAAAAGACTAGTAAAAATAAATTCAAACATAAATAAAAAGAAATTATTCCAAATGAAGCACATGAACAAAAGTGAACATAGATGATGAAAGATCTCTGAGAAAGTCTCAAAGTTTACATAGTCATCTGAGTCCACGAGGAGGAGGAGGGAAAATTACTTAAGGAAAGAAGGGTCCAAAGATTTCCAAACTGGATTAGAAATACAGGTGACAGATTGAAGAAGTTCGATGCGTCCCTAACACAAACTATTTGAAGAAAGCTTTGTTAAAGCATAAGACTTAATATACATATATACGCATATATATGCATATATATATATATATATATATATATATATATATGATAAAGGAAAGATCTGAAAAGCAACCATATTTGGGCAGCAGCAGTAGTGGGAGAATAAAATCTGAATGGGGGCTGGAGTGATGGCTGAGCAGTGAAGAGCCTTGCTGCTCTTCCAGAGGACCCAGGTGCAATTTCCCATCACCAACTTCAGAGGGCTCACAACTGTCTATAACTCCAGTTCCAGGGAATTCAGTGCCTCTGGCCTCTGTGTGTACCTGCACTCCTGTGAACTTACCCACATTCGGACGCATACACCCACTCTTCATTAAAATAATAAAAAGGAGTCTTTAATTAAAAAACCTGAATGTAGGATGTACTTACAAGCTGAGGCTCAAACAAGGAGAACGCAGGGAGAGATTTGTTTGATTTTAGCTAGGATTTATTATAATGAAGCTGTGTGTCGCCTATGGAGACAGAGATAAAAAGAAAAGGGGGAAGAGAAGGAAGGGAGGAGGGGAAAAGGAGAGAAGAAAAGAAAGAAATTTGCTTTAAGACTTTGAAGGATTAATGAGTTAGATACCCTTGACCTGCCCTGGGGCGTTGCATTACTTCTTCTGGATATATGAAATTTAGAACCTGTTGGTACACTCCTAGAAAAGTTCCTTTGTTTGCCCAGAGGTCCTCACTCAACCCTGTAGGTAGCAAGATAAAGGACTGCTGTACTTAGCTTTGCCCCAAAGACCAGAAGTCCATTTCCTCAACACTTGAGTCCGTGTGGATGGGTTTGGGAAGATAGGGCTCCCCTAACTTCTAAGAATGACACAAAGCCACCTCCACCCTGAGGGCTTCTTTTTACAGGGTCACCAGTGTGTTGTGCTACCTACAGTCCTTAGTGATGTTTGGAAGGGACGATGCTACAGCATCCTCTGTACAGAATGTTCCAGAAACAACTGAGGGTGACACTGTCAGCAAGAAACACTAGAAATTCATTCAGGACTATTCTTACAAAAAAAAAAAAAAAACCCGGGGAATTTATTTTTATTTGTGTGTGTATCTTCATACATGTAAGTATTCATGCAAGAGTACCCAAGGACAAGAAGGTAAATTGAATCTCCTGAAGCTAGAGTTACAGGCAGTTGTGAGATGCTGAAGATGGGTTCTGGGAACCCAACCAGGGTCCTCTGCTGGAGCAGTAACTGCTCTTAACCACTGAGCCATCTCTCCAGCCCCCAGAACTGATCTTGATAAATGAAAGAGTCATCAGACAAGGTTTGCTCTTTGGGAAGGCTTTCCCCTTCTTTGAAAAATTATACACACAGCACGTGTTTGTATAGATGAATGGCAAAAACAAATAGAAATGGAAACTACCTCAAACTCTAACCTAAACATAACTACTGTGGACATCTTCTCTGTCAGAGCCAATGCGTTCTTATGCAAATATATAAATGTATGAATCGGGAACACAGGACTGTGTTATATCCATCATGCTGCAGCCTGCTTCCTGTCACCTCTGCTATTTGTCCGTCTACTGTGAATGATTCCAGTCACTATACATCTACATCAGCATTCTGAGGCTGTGTAACACTGCATCACCCTTTAATTGTCAGGAATGTAAACAGTGATTGCTATTCACGGGTGTACTAATATCTTAAATGAGCAAACAAGAACAGTTGAACAAGAACGTAGTGCACTCACGTGTTTGTGGGCTCTCTGCTGATCTGATCTGGGCTGTCTCACGCTCTGCAGTCAGCCGCCAGTTGGCTGAGCAATCCTCATTTTGACTGTGCTTACTCACAGGCCCCCTTCTGGCTGCCTGTTGACTCCAGGGAAAAGGTTACAGCTGAGACAGCTGGGACAAGACGACTGTTCTGGTGAACTGTCCCGGGCGCTAGCTGGAGCCCATGCTCGTGACTGTTCAGAGGAGCAAGGGCTAACAGTAATGTGCAAGCACGTTTGCCAGCATTTGCTGTGTGCCAAGGGCAGAGTAGACTTGTGGGTACAGAGAAGGGCGGAGAGCCGGGAACATGTTTTCTCCAAGTAAACTCCTGTACAAATACTTTCAGTTGTTATCTGATCAGTCCACGATATAAATTTCTAAATACAAAGTTGCCAGGTCAAAGGGATATCTCTTTTTGAGGACTCTGAAGATAAACTGTCAAATTGCTGTGGACAAAGATAAACTGATGAACATTTGAATTTAAGTGGAAAAGCTAGTTTCTCTCTATTTATGATGCATCACGACCTATGGACTTGGATTTGCACTTAAGTTGGAGGATGTGCACCAAAGCTTCACAGATATGAAGATGGAAAACAGGGAGTCTTGTGGGGGCAGGGGCTGGAGAGATGGCCCAGCAGTTAAAAGCCATACTGCTCTTACAGAGGACCCAAGTTCAGATGCCCCCAACATCTGCATCAGGTGGTTCACAGCTGCCTAGAGCTCCAGCTCCAGGGCTCATCCAATGACTCTGCCCCACCTTCCCCAGACAAATGCGTTTGTAATTCACTGGTTCACCAAGCTGGATTTGAATGGTGTCTGTACTTTGGTTTGTTGTGGATTCCCTACCTGGAGTGAGCAGATATGTGTGTTGAATCTCCCTAAGGAAGGTTTTGCCACACTGCATGTGTGAATGTGAATTCATTAGACTCCATCTTCAGATACATTTGAAATTGCCTATTTTGAAAGCTATACTGAAAAGTATTTTAATGTTATCAAGGATTTATACACAAAATTACTTGAACATTGAATAGTGGTAACCAACTACAGACTATGTTATAACTGATGTAATGATTCATCTCCTGGGATGTTGGGGCCAATTTCTAAACTAACTTGTTATTCTAATGAGACTCTGTAAAGAAACAGCCGAAGGGATGGATTCAGTTGGGAGGGAGTGGGTAAACGCATAGAAGAGAAAAGGTCTCTAACACTGTGAGGTTCCAAAGAGATGGGTGGAATCCAGAGTCAAGGGACAGCCGGGTGCAAACGTGTCAGCCTCTCAGACAGGAGGAAATTCCCACTTGATGGCCTCTAAATTCCCAGAGAATTAGAAGTGAGGTCCAGTGTGAGACCGCTAGGAGATGGGCGATTAGGAAACTATTGTTTGGAGAGGTCTGACAGTTGAAATGTGAGGGGACAGACTTTACCAGAGGAACTCTGTAAACTGCAGAAGCTAGATTGTTGCTGAAGGGAAGCGTCAGGGACCTGGACACACTGAGAACAGTGGAAGGCAAGTGCTTCGGGCTGAGAGTAGCGGGTTGAAGATTGGTTTTTTACAGCTAGCCCTTTGGGGGCTCAGGAAGTGTATGTGTGTTGTTGGGAGGGACCTGATAACAGGTATCTGCATGTTTAACTCTAGGGATTGGAATCCAAATACTGGGGATGGTTGGACACACCGTGACAGAGCTGCCCTAGTGATGGATGGGGAGTGAGCCTAAGTTGGAGCCAGCGACCTTTTGTATCCTAGTGGGCAAGCAGGCAGACTGACGGCAGAGCATGGAGCTGTGGGCTCTTTCAGGTGGTCTCGTAGCTTCCTTATCTTGATGATCGAAACTCCAGGGTCCAGTATGTCCAATATGGTCCTCTTCCTGGGAACCTGGGTGGGGCCCAGACACTTCACATCCAAGGACTGTAACCACTGGGGCTGAGGGAAGTTGATGATGGTTGTTTTTGTAATTCATGATTCTAGAAATAAAATTTAGCTTTCAAAATCAACCAAGCAGCCGGTCAGCACTGCTGAGGCGGCACACTTGGACTGATTGTTCTCCTTCTCATTTAGACTTACTTCGACTGCCTGTGAGGTAGCACTCTCCGGCAATGCTTGGGTGACTCCTAGGAAGAAAGCAATTGCCTTCATTTCTCAGCAGGACTTACTGAAGTGAGCTTATTTGCAGAAAGAGCAGGGACGGTAGTTTTTGTAGCTTAAAGCCTGGAAAAATACTGCTCGTACCTCTTCGCCGAGTCCTAATCCACTCATGATTTTTAAAACTAGCTCCAAAACCTGAAGGGCTCTGTGAGTCTGCGATGCTAGAATGATCTGTTACAACACAGCTTGTTTGTCAACTTATCTATCATCTAGACCCAGCTTACCTCATATTTCTCCTCTCTTGCAACTTCAGCTATCAACTGTGAGTTGCCCGGATGTCGGAGAATAAAGCCTGCTGTGGATCAGTGGAAGCAAGGTGGAGGGAGAGACCCGTTGTCTTTTTCCTGGTCGGTCTCTGCTTCTCTGATTGGAATCTGAGGTGGCAGAAAAAAGATGCTTGGGGAGGGAACCCAGCCCGAGTAAAGGCCACTGGTCACCCGGCCACAGTCTGCCCAGGCAGAGGGGATGGGGTGGGGGAATGAGGCTGGCTTGCTCTGGGCATTGGGTTAAGGGAGCTGAGCAGAGGAGCTCTGAGAGGGCCTGAGGAAATCCAGAGGCATCTGAGTGGGCCATTTAAGTCTGACCAACCAGTGCGGAGAGGTGGGGGTCGGGTGGGGTGTTCACAGAGGTGTGGAGAGAGGGACACGAACCAGGGAGTAGGACTCCACTTTGAACCAGCGCCTCCTTGTGTCTTGCCTTGTGCTCTGAGATGGGGCTTCAGGCATCTGTTTTCTCAGTCCATAGCATCACAACTGCCTTTTGTCCAAGCCGGATCATGGGGGGCTATCCAGTCCTCCTGTCTGTGGGAGGCCTCTTCCCGGCCCAGCAGCTGCCATCTCCTGCCTCCAGCCTTCCCTGGTAACTCCTCCACTAACTGGAACAGTTGGGGTAAAAGGTAAGGTAGTCTTTCTAGGACACACGGAATCAGGCCATCCTGCTCCACCCCCAGTAGAAACCTTTCAATGGCTTCTTGTTGTCCCTAGGACAATGGTGAATTCTTTTGTATATTTTTTAAATTAAGATATTACTGTATCACTCACTTTCCCCTTTCCTATCATCCCTCCAGTCCCTCCAATGTCCCCTTGTTCCAACTCCTTCCATGCCCCCTACCCGCGAATGTATAGCTTCTTTTTCTTTGTTGTTATATATATATATGTGTGTGTGTGTGTGTGTGTGTGTGTGTGTGTGTGTGTGTGTGACATGCTGAGTCCGTGTTTATCATTGTGTGTATATATGGCTTATCATCTTGTACTGAATAACCAGGTAGGTGGCTCAGCCTTGGAAGAGGCTGATTTTTTCTTTCTCAGCAGTCACTAGTTGCCTGTGGTTCTTTGTATAGGGTGGAACACTGTGAAATTTTTTTTCTTCCACATTAACATGTCCATTGATATTGCTGTTGTTCTGGTTATGATTATGCAGCCCTTTCTAGGAGAGACTGTTTCACATCAGACTTCTTGGTACTCTGACTTTTATAATCTTTTCTGCCTCCTTTTCAGCAATGTTCGCTGAGCCATAGACCCACTGGGGCTGGGCTCTCTATAGTCTGTTAATGTCCGCATTGTGTCTCGTTGTGGTTTTTCTGTGACAGTCTCCATCTGATGGAAAAAAAGGTTTCTTTGATGGAGGGTGGAAGCTACTTACCTGTGGATATAAGGGCAAGATTTAGAAAACAGTAAGGAATTGTCCTGGTCTAGCAAAAAGGCTGGAGTAGATCCTCATCTAAGGTCCATGACCTCACTAGCAAGAGGATTTGGCTAGGCTTTCAGTACCAGGCCTGGTGTCCTCCTGTTGACTGGGCCCGAAGTCTAATTAGACAGATGTTGGTGATGGTCACATGTGAGTGCCACTTGTCACACCTTTCCTGCTATCTTGCCATTGTTGTGGATCACAGGAGTCACAGCTGGGTAGCACTATTGACTGTTTTTCTCCCTTGGCAGTTGGCCAGGCTTTTCTGGTTCCATTGGAAGCTAGACTGTAGGACAGGGGTTAGATTCAGCTCAAATAATCTGAGTCCAGTGTCCTAAGAGTGCAGTGTCTTCAGCAATGGGGCCCTACCTTCACCCTCTCCGAGGCTTTCAAGGGCAGTAGTAATAGTCCACATTGTTCTGGGAGTCGCTTGGGCTTCCCTGATCAACCACTTGAGAAGAGGTTTCTCATGAAACCTGCGTCTCCATTACTTCTACTTCTTCTAGGGGCTCTCACTTCCACCCTTGCCGTCTCTGGCCATGGCCATGTGAAATCTTTTCATGCCTCTAAAAGGTCTTATCCCTACACACACACACACACACACACACACACACACACACACACACACACACACACACACACTTGTGTGTGTGACAATATCCTTCTGGTTGTATCTTCTTCCTCACCAGGGTCATCCCAGAATATCAGAGCTGTCCTGCAAATTATCAGCAAATGCTCATGATGGGTGAGGGGCAGAAGAAACACCTACAGGTAAACTGAGGCTCAGAGTGAGATTTCATAATCTGTCCGTGGCTTCTCAGTGTCAGACCCTGGAATCCACTTCAGGGTTGTTGATCTCCTGGGAGAGTCTTTCTCGTCTCTCTTGTAGTTACAGAAGGAAACCATCAAGGGAAAAGGCACTGCTCAGTGTCCCCAATTCTGCTGCTCACTCAGAAAGTTCTCAGAGGGCCCACCATGGGAATGAGTGTGGCGGCGCCACATGAAACAGCTCAGGTGTATCAGTAAGGGGTCTCCTATACCAGAGTATTATCTGGCTTAGAGATGGCAGGGAGCTAGGAGTCCAAATGAAACGTTTTCAGACACAATTTGAACATTTATTCCACTGAACTCATTCTTCAAGTCTAGCCCTCTGTGCTCTGAATGCTGGGGGTCTGGGTACCTGTGTTCATTGCTGGGTTTTCACTACAGTGAACAGTTTCTGCCTACCTTTCTGTTTTTCCCTTTGATTGACTGGAAGAGCTGCATTTCGGCATGATAGATACTGTTCATTTAACTCTAGCATTTACTTTCCCCTGAACTAGTGTGGTGCTGATGATTGATCAGACTTCTCCCCCATTTAGCACCCATGTAAAACATTGCAAAAGATTGGCTCTATGGCTTGGAGAGCGTTTCTACAGCAATCCGTTCAAGCTGCAGCTGGCATGCCGCGTGGCATGGAAGCTCTTAATGAAACGGCAGCAGATATTAGGATTTTATGGCCTGGAAAACAGTACAAATCAAAGCGCTTTGCTTACTGTTTATCTGTTTAGAGCATTTTTATTTTCTAAACCCAGCAATGCTCATCTTTTTCATGCAGCATTTTAGTTTGGCTCTTTACATATTGATTTTCCCGTTCAGTGGTATGCCCTGATGAAATTGGAACACTCTGCCTAAGGAGAGGAGTGAGCGCAGGAGCAGGACCATTGCTGTGTGTTCTTAGCCCCGAATTCTTCCTCTCAGGGGGAGAGAGATCAGGGCTCACTGCTCAGAAACAAGACCGATACACTAGTCTTTCTCCTGCCTGGGTGTCCCCCGTGAGCCAGTAGGCCGGGCCTTTTGCAATAGGAGACTCCTGGCATGGACACGCGAAGTAGTATTTCCTCTTTAAATGCTGCAGGTATTGCAATAGACAAGGAAGGCTCCAGCAAAACCCAAACCCATTAGATGGTTTGCCTAGAGACCCAGTAATTATTTCCTGTGAGGGGCCAGATAACATTCATAAACAATTTTGCAAGTCAATTGTTTGTCTAGTCACATACCATTTGTATCAAAATTCATGGTGATAGATAACACCTCAGTATTATGTGTCCATGTTGCAGTAAACTATCTTTACCAAAATAGACAAGGAGAAAGATACATTGGGACTCCCTGTCTGTGGGTTCCGTATCCATGGATTCAACCAGCTGAGGGTGGGTGGGGGAAGTGTGCCTGTATTGAACATGCTTGGGGTTGTTTCCTTCTCTCGATTCCCTATGCAATGTAACAACATGACAACATTTAGGATAACATTATCTCATTAGGTACCACGGGCTGATTTATACAGTGGACTTAAAGTTTATGGGAGGGCAAACATATATTCCATGTGAATACAGTCCCGTTTTTTGTCAGGTACTTGAACGTGTAAGGATTTGGGTCACTAAGGACTTGACTCCTAGAAGCAGTTCTGTTTGGATAATGGCAGACAGCTCTATTTGGTTTGTGGGATATGTTTGCTGACTCCCTGGTTTAGACTGAACGATGAGGGACAGGTATATATATGGTATGAGCATTGAGGGAACAGATAGGGAAGGGGATTCTTCCTGGACACAAGCCGCAGAAGGAAGCCGCTGTTCCCTTAGGGTGTTCTGAGTAATCAGGGTCAGAGCTGAGGCCCTGGCTTCTTTAATGACTGATACTTGAGCGTCTGTCCTCAATACACCAATTGAAGAGACGGGTAATAGTGAAAAACAGGGAAAGGCGATTTACTCCATGTGGGCCATGTTAGGAAGAGGATGAATAAAGAGGCACAATAAGCCCTGGCTCCGTTTTTCAGACACTGTTGTGGGGGTCCAGGTTTAAACAGAGGGCTAGAAACAGAAATAGACAGGCAGTTCTGGTCAAGGTACTCTCTCATTCATAATTGTCTGGCCTGCCAGGTAATCTAATATGCTGTCAGCACTTACGTGATAGTTTCCCCTGGGAGACATCACTCCTGACACCAGGGATTGATCCTTCTCCTCCTCCTTCCTGAGATTCCCTAAGGGAACTCTAATGAATCCCTAGCGACCAGCTCTTTTAACAGTCTCACAGCCAGAGGAAGGGGCACAAACAACCCTCTTTAGTTTAGCGCATATTTGCTCCTGCCCGGATGGCTACCGTGTCTCTAACCGTTGTGGATTTAGGGAGACAGTGGGGTAGTCGGAGAAGATTGCCCTGAGCTCCGTCTCCCACCCCTCTCCACTCTCTGGCTGTCTGACCCAATCTGGGCCGCCAGCAAGGGTCCTGGGGATGAAGTTGGCGTCTCAGAGCACAGAGCAGTGGCATGGGGTGAGGAATGGCCCAGGGCGAACTGGGGTGGGGACAGTGAGAACAAGAACAGAAGATGTCTGAGGACCAACTTCCTAAATCTCCTCCTTTCTGGCGAGGCAGCAGCCTGGAGGGCCACACTCCAGGGCTCTGGTTCTGCACTCTGACTTGACTCTGAAGCACCCCTCCCCCACCACCCATGACAGGTCTATGATCTTTTTCAGGGCAGGGAGATGCAGGCTCAGTGCTTTTGTTTGTATTATTAGGAAAGACCAAGTCTTTTTCTGGAAGAGCCAAATTCAGGAGCTGGCAGCCACCTGGGAATGCAGGAGCCCTCCCAGAGGCAGGCCTGTGTTCAGTTAACACAGGGAGAGCAGGCAGCCCACCGTCAGAAAAGCCAGGGTGTATACTGTCATCAAGCTTTGGATCAAGCTGCACCTGGGATGACACCTCCCCCTCTCTGTTATATAAGTCAGTTTGAGCTCTCTCTTTTCCACCAAGGTTAATTGTCTGCTTCAAGCAACTGTAAGAATCCTGGCTGAGAGAAAGTCTAGATTTGCTTCCAGAACCCAGATCTGCCTACTCCACAGGCAAGTGGGCATCAGATGAAGTTCTTCCAGTTACCAAATGGAGCAAGAAACCCAGCTTCTCCTGTGTGCATGGTTATTTTCACATGGGCATGTGGCTGCATTCATGCACGATTTTAATGCTAGTATGCACTTTTCTCAGATGCAGAAAAAAAAAATCTTTCTTTCTCAAATACCTGCATAACACAGACCTCACTTGTCACAAAGACAGCGACTTCCTAGGTAATTACATAGGTCTGTGAAGATAACCATAGCAACCCGGCAGGCTCTGAGGCATGATGTCATGCAGGTCGCCCTGACTAGAGAGACACTGATGTTAATATAGTCTCTGTCTAGGTCCCGGTGACTTTCGTTAGCTTCAACTGTTCTTTTTAGACAACATCCCCTGCTCGTTAGTGATTGCCTAGTTTTTAATTTCAAGGACCAATAAAATGTCCAAACAGAAACTACAGAGAGTTGTCAGTTTTTTTTTTTTTTTTAATTTTGCTAAGTGAGAGCATTTCACAAAGGGTAAAACAACCAACCAGCTATCAGCAGAGTTCCATCATTGGAATAAATACACGGCTGGACATTGGGGCAAGCCAGAACCTGCACGTGAGGGATACACAGGGCCTGAATGCAGCCCTTACAGTGTCAAGCCAAGCTCCCTGCAAGCATGGGCTTCACCACTTGGGTGAAGAAGTACATTCGTCTTTACACAAGGGGATTGCCTGCTGGCCATGTCGCCTTAGGGTCAGGATTGCCTAGAAGACACATCCTTTCTAATCTGCACAAAATTCTTTTAAGCTGGCAATGGGCCTGCACTATATTATTCTGCTTAAAAAAATATCACTAGGGCAGGGCTTTAACCGGCGCCTGGCAATTACACACGTGTGTTCCATGGATGATACATGCTATGGGAACCCCATCATGCCCATTCCTGGTCTGCAAGCGGTCAGTAGGAAACCACAAGGGAAGCCCACAACAAACAAGAAACAAAACCACACTGAACGGAGTGTTCTTGCCTCCCTGGTACCCAAATGGAAGGGAGTGGAGGGCAAGGTGAGCAAAGCCTCCTCTGCTTAGTCTCTTCACGGGGACAGCCAGGAAACCAGCCTGTGTAAGCTCCCGCTACGTGTCAGGTGAGGCACTGCGTGCTGAAGGTTCTAATCTAACCTAATCCAGCTTCAAGTGCCGCTCATCACGAGCTGTCCACTTTGCTTCTCCAACAGGGCTCTTACTGCCCTGGCATTGGCTCATTAGGCTAGATTGGCTGGCGAAGAAGTTCCAGGAATCCTCCTGTCTCCACCTTCCCAGTGCTGGGTTGACAAGCGAACACCACTATGCTTGGTTGTCTGTTTGTTTCTTTCTTTCTTTGCTTTTGTTTTTGTTTTATGAGAGAGGATTATCTCTGTGTAACAGCTCTGGCTGTCCTGTAACTCGATTTGTAGACCAGGCCTGCCTCTGCTTCCCGAGTGATGGGATTAAAGGTGTGTAGCACCTCCGGCCGGCCATTTTTTACCTTTTTATGTGGGTTCTGGGGAACAGATCTTAGGTCCCATCCTGTGTAATGAGATATCTCTCTGACCCAAATGCTTGATATTCCTCTAGAAGTCCAGCTCCTTTTTTTTGACCTTGTCTGTGAGATGTGCCAGAGCTGTCCTGTGCAGGGCTCCCATTTCTGCTCAGCTCCATGTTTGCAGGTGCTGCCGTGAAGGGACAGTGACTTTTTGTAAAGGTGTGGGGACCAGTGGTCGTTCCAAATGGTCTGGGATCTGGGTTTGCCTGAGTGTTCCCTTTGTTTGTTGTTTGTTTGTTTGTTTTGTTTTTCTTGACAGGGTTTCTCTGTGTAGCCCTGGCTGTCCTGGAACTCCCTCTGTCGACTAGCCTGGCCTCGAACTCAGAGATCTGCCTGCCTTTGCCTCCCAGTGCTGGGATTAAAGGTGTGTGCCACCACCACCCAGTGAGTGTTCTCTCTTGGTTAGTCTCAGCTGAGGCGTTTTGGCATGAATAAAGCAAAGGCATCTGAAGAGGGGGGAAACTGAGGAGCTCCTACTGCATCCAGAGATAGATGCACATGCTGTCCTGTTGGGAATGCTTCACTTGAATGCTTGATTAAGCTGGTGGCCTTCTCAGGGAGGAGAGATACTTAGGTATCATGTAGGCATCCTGGTGGCCATCTGACTTTGCATTCCTGGGTCTTAGCATCTCTGAATAATCCTTGTTAAGCCAATATTTCCCTGGAGCTGAATTGTTAAAAACTACTCTTGTAAAGTGATAACACCCCAATGTCCAGCCTCGGCTAAGAACCAGTGTGTGGGGGTTGTGGAGGCGGGGTTTGTGCAGAGCCCTCTTCCTTTTATACTGAGTTCCACTTTCTGCCTTGTCTGCTCTGCACTGTCCTGTGGGACCCGAGTCCCTGTGAACACTGGGTCCCCTTGACCTCTGGCATGAGCACATACACATACTTAAACTTCTCTCCCCCAATATACATGTACACACATACACAAGGGACATACTACATTTAGTTTTGTTTACATGGTATTCAAAAACCACACAAACCCCATTTCAATTTTGGAAGTAAAAAATAATGGTTACACTGGGGGTGATGACAGGAAACCTAAGAGGGACCATTTGGGCTGCTAATTGTGTGTGGCTTTTGACTTGAGAGTCATTTGCAAGGTGATTTGTGAAACTTTATATAGTGTGTGTATGTGTATATGTGTGTGCACATGTGTGTATTAAAAGAAGAGCCAATATTAAGATGGCACAGGGCTGGTGACTAGAGAAAGCAGGTGATGTGTACACAGATATTCATCACTCACATTATTCTTTTAACTCTTCTTTAGTTTGAAGTTTTCAAAAGAAAAAATTGGAAAAATATTAAAGTGGATTTAATATTTAAGTTCAGTTTACTGGAAATGGCTAATGTAGTGCTTATCAGCAAAGGCCCCTTAAGTATTCATAAACCATCAACACTGACATGTGCTACCATGAAATAACTTGGACTATTTTCATCCATTGACATCCCTGAATACAAACCGGATACCTCATCTGGAACTCTTTTTTTTTTTTTTTTTTTTTTTTTTTTGGTTTTTCAAGACAGCGTTTCTCTGTGTAGCTTTGCGCCTTTCCTGGATCTTGCTTTGTAGACCAGGCTGGCCTCAAACTCACAGAGATCCGCCTGCCTCTGCCTCCCGAGTGCTGGGATTAAAGGTGTGTGCCACCACTGCCTGGCTTATAATATTTTTTTCTTTTTCTTTTTTTTAACGATTTATTTATTTATTATGTATACAGTGTTCTGCCTGCATATATGCCTGCAGGCCAGAAGAGAGCACAAGATCTCATTATAGATGGTTGTGAGCCATCATGTGGGTGCTGGAATTGAACTCAGGACCTTTGGAAGAGCAGCCAATGCTCTTAACTTCTGAGCCATCTCTCCAGCCCTCATCTGGAACTCTTACAGCACCAGCAGCCTGTTACCATAGTGAAGAAACCCTGCTGTGCTGAGCATGTAAACTGTGGTATAGGACCCCCAGGCTGCGCTCCTGGGATTCTGACTTCTCAGGGATGCTGTAATGTGGGATTAGCCTCATGATGCTCACTGATGTTGATTTCCATCCACAGAAGCTGTGTGAGATAACATGGCCACGTTGGCCGGCATTGGAGTCTCGTCTTTGGGAAAAGAAGGGAAGAAAAAACTCCAGTTCCTTCTCATGGTTTCATCCCAAGGCATGGGTAGAGCTGTCCTGGAAGAGCAGACTGGAAGATGGCTCTGTGGTAAAATGCTCACTTCACAAACACAAGGATCTAAGTTTAAACCCCAGCACCTGCGTAAAAAGCCGGACGTAGCACACATGCTCTTTAACGCCAAGGCTGAGAGGATTGGAGACAGGAGGATAATTGGTGCTTGCTGGCTGACAGCTGAGCTCCAGGCCCAATGAAAAAAGCCGTATCAAAGGAATAAGATAGGGAGTGATATAGCAGGATACCCAGTATCCTCCTCTGGACTCTACATGTGCACACAGGCACACAAACCTGCACATATACCACACACACACACACACACACACACACACACACACACACACACACGAGAGGGGGCAGACACATATAGAGAGAAACATACACAGACACACACACACACACACACACATACACACACACATGAGAGGGGGCAGACACATATAGAGAGAAACATACACAGAGAGAGACACATATATACACACAGAGAGACAGAGACGGATTCAGAGAGACACAGAGACACAGAGAGACAGAGAGAAAGTCTCCCAAAGGTGAGCAAACAAAGGAAAAAGATGATCTATTTGCTTTTGTCCATCTTTGTCCTAAAACAGCACACTGGCCTCTGGTCAGCACAGAAAACCTGATGTAGAGACCAGGTATTCACACTGGAAGGTCAAATCTAGAAAATCTCTGTCTCTCCTCATTCTTATGCCCAAACCTGGTAAGCCTTCAAGGGGTACCAGTACTGTGACCTCTTGGCATCTTGGATCTGGGGAAGACAGAGAATATGATGCCAATTTCCCAGTCTTCCGCTGCCTCCTGAAGCAATGCTGTGTGGCTCTCTCTAACACAGAACTCACATAACAGGTGCTCAGTAGATGATTGCTGACCACTAAATGAGCCGCAGAGAAAAAGCTCTGAGGAAGTGAAGGGGCAGTTTCTCTGGAGGGATTCCCCCTAGTTTTGCTCAGAACTCAGTCCTGGAAATCCCCCAGGATCAGCACAGAGCACACTGGCAGAGACATCAGGCTTCTCACCTAAAGTGTCTTTGTAGACAGAAAACATCTGCAGAGGTGCCATGGGTGTCTGATGATTGCAGAGAGCAGACCAGTGTCTGAGCCTGTGTGGGAGCTCTCCAGAGGTGGGAGAGGGGGACCAGAGAGCCAGCTGTAATTATTGTGAATCACGTTTTGTTCTTTTAAAATCCCGTGAAGGACTGGAAGGGAGGTTAGGGGTTAGGAGTACTTGCTGCTTTTGCAGAGAGCCCAAGGCTTGGTTCCCAGAACCTGTGGTAGGAGGCTTATGACCACTTTATCTCCAGTTCCAGTGGCTCTGACTCCCTTTTCTGGTTTCCACAGGCACCTGCACTCATGTACATCTCTCCACATATACATAATTGAAAATAAAATAAACCTGTTTTAAAAACTCATATTGAGGCCAAATCAAATGCTAGATGCTGAGCCAAATACTCCAAATGTATAATTTTGCTTAGTTCTCACAAATGAATTATAAGCCTCATTTTATAAGTAGGTGGCTGCTTGGGGGTAGGGGTGGAGGTAGAGACATGGCTCCATCCTTAAAGTGTTTGCCTTGCAAGTAGGAAGATCTGAGTTTGATCCTCGGAACCCATATAAAACCCTCAGCATGTGGTGTGGGATTATAATCCCATTATTATAATTATAATAAAGACAGGCAGATACCTCGGCCTTACTGTCCAGCCAACTGAGCCTAATCAATGAGCTCCAGTCAGTGAAAGACCCTGTATTTGGGTGGATGGCTCCTGAGGAGTGATGCCTATTGCTGACCTCTGGCCTCCAAACACAAGCACACATGTGCACCTCATCCACACACAAATGTGCACAATGTGTACACATACCATAAAGAGAAGGTGAGGTGGCTATTTCCTGATAAGGCATCATGCCTACATGTAATGACCACTTTATGTATCAACTTGACTGGACCACTCAATATCCACAAATTTCAGTGGATATTATTCTGGCTGTTCCTGTAAGTATTTTTCTGGATGAGACTGTATGGTGGTTTGGATAAGAATAACTTGGTTCCCAGTTGGTGGAACTGTTTGGGAAGGATTAAGAGATGTGGCCTGTTGGAGGAGGTGTGTCCCTGGGGGCAGGCTTTGAGGTTTCAAAAGCCTATGGCATTCCCAGTTAGCTCTGTTTCTATGACTTGCAGCTGTTGTCTCAACATGCAAGCTCTCAGCTAGTTCTCTAGTACCATGCCTGCCTGCTACCATGTTCACGGCCATGATGGTCAGTTGTGGACTCACCCTCTGTAACTGTAAAGCCCAATAAACTCTTTCTCTATAAATTGACTTGGTCATGGTGTCTTAGCACAAGTATAGAAAAGTAGCTAAGACAGACCACCATTAAAATCAGTAGACTAAGCAAAGAAGACTGGTTCCTTCAGTGTAGCTGGGTCTCACACAACCATTTGAAGACACTGATAGAACACAGAGGCAGAGGGAGAGTATGTCCCTATGCTCAGCTGACTTTGGGCTGGGACATTGGTCCTCTCTAGCTTTGGACAGGCAGATACCTGCATGGATGGAATCTTTCCTCACTGCTTTCCTGTGTCCCTGCTTACTGAATGCAGATCTTGGGATTTAGCTTGCTTAACTTCATGAATCAAGTCTAGATAGAGGGAAGGATGGCTCTGTGGTTGGATAGATGGACAGACGGACAGATGGTGTTGGTTTCTGTTTCTCTAAGAACCCAGTTTAAATCACTGACATCACATCACCACATGACAGACATTTCTTTTTTGTCTCTCCATCCACCATTCTGAGATCCCCACTTTTTGTAGCTGATAGAATTCACCTTCTGCTATGGTGATGTAAAACGCCAAATACTACGGTTCTCAACTTCTATTATAGCCAGAACACAGGTGTGACACATAAATCTTGCCACATAGAAGCAAGGTTTGTTTTTTTTTCTGGAGGCCATTGGGAAAAATTTTCCTCCCTAGAAGAGTCAAGAGGAAATGCTCTTCTGCTTTAGTGGAGGATTATGTCTGCCTGGGGTTGGAAATTACAAGAACATCTTGCAACCAGGAGGGAGACTGCTTTTGTGCAGAGACAAGCAGAACAGAAAGAAAGAAAGAAAGAAAAAAAGAAAGAAAAAAGAAAGAAAAAAAGAAAGAAAGAAAGAAAGAAAGAAAGAAAGAAAGAAAGAAAAAGGAAAAGAAAGAAAGGGAAAGGGAAAGGAAGGGAGGGAGTCTGGTTAATGATACTATGAAAGAGCTGCCAAGCTAAACTATCCTGAAATCACCTTGTCTGGAGATTTATGAGAGTAAGAGGTAACTTAATTGTTTAGGTCTCTTTTAAATGAACTTACTTCCTCTCTCCTTCCTTTCCCACATCTCTTCCTGTTATTGTTTTGTTTCTCTTTTCTTTCTTAGTATTGCTGAGTGGTCTAAGTTGGTTTCAAACTCCTTCTAGTCCAGTGTGGGATCACAGGTATGTACATCATACCTGGTTGCAAGTGTGCTTTCTGTGCTTAGGAAGTCACCAGCTGGTTTAATGTGCACTAGAGAGCGCACATCACAGCACATCTATTTATTAAAGATATGTGAAAATCTATGCTGGGTGATGATGGTGCATGCTTTTAATCTCAACACTCTGGAGGCAGAGGCAGGTGGATCTCTGTGAGTTCCAGGCCAGTCTGGTCTACAGAGTGAGTTCCAGGACAGCCAGGGCTACACAGAGAAACCCTGTCTTGAAAAACAAAAACAAAAATAAACAAAATTTCATTACAGCCCCACATCGTTTACAGTCAAATGAAATGCAAATTATATCTGTTTATGCATACTCATATCCATCCATTCACCCCAATAATCTTCTATCCTTCCACCCTCTCTCCATCCATTCATTCATCCAGGTATCAATCTGCCTAGAGCTCTGTGGTCAGAAATGTTCATGTCTTTGCTGCATGCTATAGCCTAACTAGAGGACCATGGTGAACATGACTGTAGCAGGAATCTTAAAAGGTCTTATTAATAAAATCAAACCTGAAGTCAAGTATTGGGGTGAACAATGGAAGATCAGAAAGACAGAACAAGCCACAGCTAACCTCACCTGGCCAACTTCTCAACTGGTCTTGTTTCCTCAGACTAGAAGCCTCTGTGTCCTCATATCCAAATGGCTCTCAGCTGAACTGTGCTGCTCAAAACCTAAAAGCTTAACCAGCCAAATGCTTCTAGTTCCTGGTCTTCACACCTTATATACCTTTCTGCTTTCTACCATAACTCCCTGGGATTAAAGGCTCACTTTCTGGGATTAAAGGCGTGTGTCACCATGCTTGGCTGTATCCTTGAACACAGAGATCCAGGTAGATCTCTGCCTCTGGAAGGCTAGGATTAAAGGCATGTGCTACCACTGTCTAACTTCTATGTTTAATATTGTGGCTGTTCTGTCTCTGACCCCAGATAAATTTATTAGGGTGCACAATATTTTGGGGAACACAATAGCACCACATTTCCCTTTTTTTGTCTAAAATTAAAAAGAGCTTGTAACTAATACAAGAAAAACTATCCAATAAGTATATACAATATATACAGTCAGAAAATACATTAGCAATGTCTAGTCCATTGGCATTTGACAGATTCAAACAAAAAACTCCATTATATATATTAACAATGTCCAGTCCAGTAATATTTGATAAACTCAGACAAAAAACTTTTCATTACTTATCCTATTTAAAACAAGTAGTTCCCTTTTAAAAGTAGATTCCATAATCTCCCTTTTTATCTTATCATATCCATATTCTCTCTTTTTTGTTTTCATAATAGATTCAATAATCTACCTTTTGTTATTTTTATATCTTCCCCATTTTTCTTTTTAGAGTAGATTCAGTGATCTACCCATTTATCCTATTATTTCTTTATCTTTTTTCTCAGAG
The DNA here is from genome assembly GCF_007827085.1 of Peromyscus californicus insignis. Lineage (NCBI taxonomy): Eukaryota > Metazoa > Chordata > Mammalia > Rodentia > Cricetidae > Peromyscus > Peromyscus californicus. The sequence goes on from NW_026294595.1 coordinate 80,550,352, forward strand.
TAGATTCGATGATCTACTTCATATCTATATTCTTTTTTTTCCTGCCCTACCCCCAGCTGCCTGTCCCTATATATTTTGGGGAACACAATACCACCACACATGACTATGGCAGACCCTCTGAGATGGTCTACAGGAAAAACAAAACAACAAAATAAACAGGACAAACTTAGGTGTTTTCCCATTGTTTAACCCTGTCTTGAGCACTCATTTTAATAGGAACATATTTTTCCACCCACATGATCATGTGACCAGGCATGCTGGTTGTCTCCTCTGAACACAGCATGTGCTGTTCTACAGAACGGAAGCAGAGCCTCAGGCACACACAGGCCACTGGGACCTGCCTTGCAGACGTTTTTAGATTACTCAGTGTTAACTTCTACACAGACGATGTGTTCCTGACCTTGCCCTGTTGTTGATGACTTCTAAGTTCTAGGAACTTTGGGGCTGGCCGATCACCCTGCTTGAGCTAACCATGTTTGACACTAGCAATGCCATTCATAGTGGCCCTGTGGCCTTGCTTACACCAGCCCCAGTCCAGGAAGTAACGCTGTGCTTGGGTTTTAGCAATAACTCCAAATCACGTGCACATGAACACTGCTTCACAAGCTAGAATTGACCATGTCTGGCTCATTGACATTTACTTCTGGGGACCATTTCAGTCAGATTAATCCATTCATCTAAATAATTTCCCACTCACTTCACAGCATCAAAACTCACCAATCCATTCTCTACTGATGCTCCCAACCTCCCTTCTTGTAGATGGTGATACAAGATTATTACCTGGAGTTTTGCTGACTATGTCCTTAAGGGCATTCAAGGAAATCCAAATAACAGCAACATCTACCTCATCAGAGTGTGAAGAAGGGAAGAAAGAGCAGGGAAGATGGAGAGACTCTCCACTTATGAGATGGCTGCTGTAGAAAAGGATCAGATTAACACACAGTGACTCTTGTGTTAATTGGAGGCAGCTTCTGCAGCAGAACAAATATGCCAGGGATTTTGGTGAGTGATGACAGTAAAGATTTATTTTTAATTTATGTGTGTGTATCCACGTGTGTGAGGGTGCCCTTGGAGATCAAGAGAGCCTTGGATCCTTTGGAACTAGAGTTACAGGCAGTTGTGAGTTGCCTGACATGGGTGCTGGGAATGGAACTCAGGTCCTCTGGAAGAGCAGTGAGTGCTCTTAACCATTAAGCCATCTCTCCAGCCCCAAAAACAAAGATTTATTTCTCATTTGTATTATGTGCCCACTATGGGCTAGCTCAGGGTCTGTTCCAGGACCACTTAAGTTGGAGAGTCAGAAATCAGAACAAACTCTGGGACATTGCCAGGCATCACGACAGAGAAGAGAACATGTTTTCCCAGTACATGGATGGAATGTTTCCATATCATTTGTGACCTCATCATTTCTGCTCACCTGTCATTGCCTATCTATCACAAGTCTTCTAACACCAAAGCCTAGAAAACAGACACTCCCCCAAAAAAAGAAAGAAAGAAAGAGAGGAAGGAAGGAAGGAAGGAAGGAAGGAAGAAAGAAAGAAAGAAAGAAAGAAAGAAAGAAAGAAAGAAAGAAAGAAAGAAAACCCCCAAAACTTGTTCTCTTAGCCCAGGTAATCCTGGAGAAGCCAAAGGCTTCAATATAGGCAAGCAGAACATTTCCTACAACAGAGAACAGGCCAAATTCACACTTTGCACATAGGGAGATATCCCAATTCACACTGCACATAGGGAGAATCCCAACTCACACTCCGCACATAGGGAGATACCCTCTGCCCAAAACCTACCACAGTCTAGGCAAGGGTAGCCAGATGCTCCTTCCTGGTCTGGGCCAGATGAGAGGGGATAGGTTGAAAGCTGCCTAGCACACAAACTCTCCTCATTCTGTGCCCTAACTGCACTGTCAGAACAAAATACTAAATTATAGATGGACTACAAGATGGGGAAGCCTAAGGGTCTGAGCCCATCTTTGAGCAGTTCTGAGCATTATGATGAGGAGCAGGATTTCTCTCCAGACTATGGGCTTCAGCAGACTTTCCAGAGCCTCGACTGTTAAAGTGGATTTTAATAGTGCCTGCTTCATAGCCATGTCTGGGAATTAACTAAACTAAAGCTTATAAAGCAGTTTGCATAGTGCTGGATATGCACTGAGACTCTCATTGGGGTTCGCTCCTATCAGTATTGCTATGATCCAGGCCCTTTTGCAGAGTCTCAAGATGGAGAAAATTTATCTTCAGGAAAGATGTTGGAGAAAAAGAACACTGACTTAGAAACTGGGACATTTGGGACTTAAATCTTTCTGGGGGAGAGGAGCTCTTAAATCTTTCTGTAGTGTGGTTTTCTCAATGTGACCTCCACTTCTCTGAACCTGTTTCCATGTGTCTTAGTTTGTGGCCATAAAACACCATGACCAAAAACAACCTGGAAAAGAAAAGGTTCATTTGATGTGTGTGTGTGTCCTAATCACATCACTGAGGAAGTCAGGGCAGGAACTGAAGTGGAGCAGGAAGCTGGGAGCAGGAACTGAAGCAGAGGCCATGGAGCAGTGCTGCTTACTGACTTACTCTCTGCTTCTGCTCACCTAGATTCCTTGTACATCCTAGGAGCAGCTGTCCTAGGTGGCACAGCCCTCAGTGGGCTAGGCCTTCCTCCATCAATTAACAGTCAAGACAATGCCTCACAGTCATGCTCACAGGCCAGTCGTAGGTACTGTGGAACAATCTTTTTGTGCACTGTGAATATGTATTACTCTCAGTGGCTAATAAAGAGCTGACTGGCCTATAGCTTGGCAGGAGGAGGTTAGTAGGGAAAGTCAGACTAAGAGGATGCTGAGAGGAAGAAGGGCAGAGTGATGGGAGTCAGAGGAGATGTCAGCAGATGTAGAGGGGAGCAAAATGGCCATGTTGTACTGAAAAAAAGTACCTAGTCATGTGGCAAAGTGTAGATAAGAAATATGGGTTAATTTAAATGTAAGAGTTACCTAGTAACGAGCCTGAGCTATTGGCAGCACATTTATAGTTAATATGAACTTCTGTATGATTACTTAGGACTGGCAGTCAGGAAAGAAAAGTCTGCCTTCACATAGGAAATTCCCCAATTGAGATTCCCTCTTCCTGTGTATGTCAATTTGACAAACCAGAATAGCTATCACACCTTGCTAATAAAGTGGAATATAAATTCCCACTAAGCAGATGTTGATGAAGACCACAGGGATGAGATCAATTCTCAAGGAACCGGTTTAGAAAGTGAGATCAATATACAAGGAACCAGTTTAGTACTCCTGAAGTGTGAAGAATTCTAACTACGAAGCCAGCCAAGAGGGCTCTGCACACAGCACTTTCTGACCTCTTGTTGAGTTGCTACATGTCAACAGATGACTCCGTTCAACCCTTACCCAAGCTAACCACTAATTTAGATTTAAACTGCTCCCAACTTACAATCAGAATTCAAGCCCTGGAACTCCATTAGAGATGCATAAGGCTACATTTTCCTTCACTGAAATTAATCAGCTGCAAATGATTAAATTACTATATATAGTGGGAAACACAACAAAGCTGTAATTTTTATATAAATTCCAGAATGTTCCATTATTTCCCTTCAGTGCTGACACTGGACCCTTCCTTCCACGGTCGCTTTGTCTTCTGCGAAATAAAAATTTAAAAACCCATTGCTCTTCAAGCGTTTCAGAGCCCGTGTTCAATACTTAATATGATTAATGTTTACAGTTTGTTGTGGGCTTGTCTGCTAATTGTGGCGTTAAGCCACACCCCCTCCATCATCTTTGGGGGCTGAGGGATGTTGGTTCGGAACACTGTGGGAGAAAGTATCAATTAAAATTCAGCTCCACTGGGCACATGAGTCTTTTCTGTTTGTTTGTGGTGCCCTGCATCTCTGGAGGCAATGCTTGCCCTTGCTGCCCTTCTAACTGCAAGAATAGATTGAGGTTCTGGAAGTTTCTCTGCAAGGATGTAGCTAGCCTGTGGTGACGTGACAGCCTGGCTCTACTGGTAAGCATGTGTGTGTGTGTGTGTGTGTGTGTGTGTGTATGTTTGTGTGTGTGTGTGTGTGAGTGTGTATGTGTGAGTGTGTTTGTGTGTGTGTGTGTGTGTGTGTGTGTGTGTGTGTGTGTGTGTGTGTGTGTGATTGTAAGAGAGAGAGAAGGAGAGGGAGAGAGAGAGATCGATCTTGATCATGTGCCCTTCTGGGGAGTGTGATGAGCTGATACAGCGAGGCATGGACTTAGGGTAGGACTTGGACTACCTGAGGAGTGACCACTGTTTAGGTTTTACAGAGTAGCCACCTTACCTGGCTACTACTTGATCAGAATGCTGAACCAAGAGTCAGAAAACTGGCGTTATCACCCATTGTGCCAGGCGCTGGCATGATTGACCTCTCTCGGTCTTAGTGTTCTAATGTACAAAACATGAACAATCATCTGCTGGGGGAGATTAAGGAAGTTGATGAGCTTTGTGAATGGCTGGGATGCTCTTCAGATGTGAGAGATACTGTTTTTGAATAGCAAATGTCCCTGTAACTCCCACAGCTCAGCAGGCCCTCCAGGTTCCTCGTCACAGCCTCTGCAACCTTTTGGGGAAGAGTTTCCCTGGAGAAAAATCTAGAAAATCTGCTGACCGAGAACACGGAGCCTCCTGTATCCCCACTGCCACTGTTGCTCAGAGCTCCCCGGGGCTCTGCTGGGCTAGTGGCTTCGAGGCCACCAGAGGAAGATCTTATCCACCCCTCCCTCCCACTCTCGTCAGCTCCAAATGACATCTGCCTTACTCTCTAGGGTCTCCAAAATAACATGTGGACAAACCATCCTTCTGACTTCTTTTGGCATCCCCATGTGTCTGCCCCTGCACAAGGCCATGAGTGTCAGCTTCCAAGTCTGCTTTCTCCCTCCCTCCCTCTGTTCCCCTCGTCTTTCTCCTAAACCCTGCCCAAATTCACAATTACCCCTTTTACCAAGAACTTGGGGCCCGTGATTAACTTGACTATCCTGGAGGCTGACTAGGCACTCCTTGTTTTGGAGTGCACACAGCATGGCATGTTCCCACCCCAAGAGCTCACAACTTAGGAAGCTATCTGCTCATATCCTTCCTAATTTCCTTTATAATATCCTTACATGCTTCTGGACTCTTTTTCCATTCTCACTGGGAAAAAACTCTCTCCAGGGTATTCAGAAAGTAAGGCCCCTGAGTATCTTAGCTTCCATGAGCTACCCAAGACTAGGAACCAACCATTGCCATTTTTATGTTGAGTGGTCCTCCCAGAATTAGGAGAGCCTTTGAACCAGAGCACACATTCTTGGTTGACATCTTTCACTAAGGTAATGTGTTTATAAAAGGGGCCATTCACTCTGCCCGCTGGATAAAAGGACACACAGATGGGGTGGGATTGACCCTCATAGTGTGACTCAGAGCTTCTGTTTAACCAGGGTCTATCATCAGCAGTGCACCAGGTTATTTAATATGTCAACACTTCCGTAGTCACTACCAAGGGGCCCTCTGTGTCCTGGCTGCCAAGCTCCTCCCTTGAGTCACATGGTCTCCATGACAGTCCCACAAAACGGGCCAGCAGAAGCCTGCTCCAGCACTGGGCCAATTTTCTTTTTGATTGGCTGCTCTCTTGCCTGGCTGGTTGGTTAATCTGAAGATCACCTGATCCTTCAGGCTAACTAATCACACAAATGTCTTCCAGATAACCTCTTCAAAGGTCTCAAAAAGCACACTGAGACTTTTCAAAAGTTATTTCAGAGACCAAGTCCCATCATTTGACAACTGCCCTTGGTGAAATGTGCTCTCAGTCAGGGAACTCTAGTCTGGAGATCCACACTTCACCTCCCTCCTGATGCTTTTGGAGAAGAAGGCTGTCTGACATGCCATCACTGTTGCTTATGGCCAGGAACTCTGCTAAGTGCCCAGTGGGACAGATGTGGGGACAGTGGTGCAGAGGGTTTGGGTAATCTGGTCAAGTTAGCACACTGAGATGGAGGTGTAGTGAACACACACACACACACACACACACACACACACACACACACACACACACATCAAACCACCTGGTTGCGGTCCCACACGGGGAACTCTTTGCTGTTGCTCTTGTTTATGTGGTTCTCACTATTATGATGGTCCAGGAAATGTGTGCACGAGACAGAAAAGGAGAAAAGGACAGATGAGAGAGGCAAGAGAGGAGGGCAGAGGGGAGAGGAGGGGGCTACCAGACGGAGGGGGAGGTGCTCCTGCCATTTTATGTAGCTCCTTCATCCGCATTGGTTTTCATTTCTCAAAGGCTTCATTTCTTTTTGATTATGTGTCTGTGCATGGGTAGGTGCCCCTGGGTGCAGGTGTCTAAGAAGCCCAGAAGAGAGAGTCAGTCTCCCAGAGATGGCGTTACAGGCGGGGTGACCCACCTGATGGGGTGTTGAGAACTGAACTTAGGTCCTCTGCAAGAGCAGCAAGTGCTCTTAACCACTGAGCCGTCTCTCCAACCCCACTCTTTGAATTGCACGAGATTGGCCACTGTTGTGTATCAGGACCAGGATTCATTTTAGTCAGACTCGACACTTTGAGTGCCGCTTGCACCCGGGGCTCAGCTGAGACATCTAGATCTCAATGGCGCTAAAACAGTCTGAGAACCAGAAAGTAAGAACTGCTGGACACGGTGGACTCTGCCAGCTTCTCTCTGCAGACCAGATGTCGTTATCTATCATGCCCACATCCTCCCTCATCCCTCCCTCCCCCTCCTTCTGCATCCTCCTCCCCTCCTTCCTTCCTTCTTTCCTTACCCTTCCACCCTCCGTCCTCCATCCCTCCATCCCTCCATCCCTCCTCCCCTTTTCTCCACGCCTTTCCTTTCTCCTCTTTCCTCTCTCTTTCCCCCATTCTTCTTTCTCTTTGCCTCCTTTCTATCATCATGGAAAAGGGCTTTGGAGACCTACTGAAATAAACAAGAGAGAGAACAGCAAAAGTCTGGAACATTCTCTATCTCTGGATCTTAGCGGGTATGGCTAGAACATGGACCATTCTGGTGGAATTGAATGATGGTTTCCTGGCTCTTCTTTGGAGTGTTTTTCTTGTGGACAGACAAATTTAAGATTTGAAACCAAGTTGCAATGACAGTGAGTAAGTGTGGTTTCTCTGAGGGTTCTCTTCCTGAGCTGGCTAAGGCTGTGAAGAGGCCGTTCCCTGAGGTGTGTGAGTCTGTGTTCTGTGTGGATAGCGGGGTGGGATGCAAACTGAGCCTCTCTCTTCAATTTCTGGCAGGCTGGTCACCCTAGCTTTGAGGCATCCACACTCCCCATTTTGATTGACCAAAACATCCATCCACTCTGTGCTAGACACCCTTCTCTGTTAAAAATCCCCTGGAGAGAGAGTACCGAGAGGAAGGGTAAGTTCCTGGGCCCTACCCTCGATTTTGAGCTCAGAATCTCATTCACCACCAGGACTTGGTTACACTGCAGATGCAATCCAGTCCAGAAATGCTCGACAGGTTAATTTGAATTTTGATTCTGGCCAAATAATGGAATTAGAGAGAAAAAAAGCATATCTACCTGTTACCACTGTGTTTCTCAAACACTGTTTATGCTCCTGTGTGAAGAACTGAACCATGAGGCCAGCGATTTGAGGACAGGTGGAGTCTGAGTTTCAGCATTTCCTTCCAAGTGTCTCTTCCTCACCGTGGAGCATGCCTTTCCTCGCACCCACATTCAGACAGACAGCAAAGCGTCCTGAGATTCTGCAATGAACAGCTGCCAGGATTGCGGGCATTACCATTGCGCCACCTGCTGGAAGATCGAAGAAACACTCAAACTTAAGGTTAGGCAATAACCACGCAATCGTGATTAGTTTTAATAATTTTCATCTTATATTATTAGAAAAGTTTCGCAGGCTTGTTTAAGACAATCTGTAAACTTTATATACGTGAAAAAACATAACATTATTTATAATTTTTCAACCCAGAGATGACCATGTTCACGTCTTGTCTCACACACGAAGAATTTAAAGGTTTGCTTTTTACAATGTAATATGTATTAAATATTTTTCAAGTCATTAATTATAACATGTAGATGACTTTAGTTTAATGGTGCTGAGATCTCTTTACTGTAATTGTAGGGTCTCCACCTACCTGTTAGGCAGGGTTCTATGGTTTGAATTTTCACCATCTCACTGGCTGTTTGTGACAATTGCTTACAGGCCTCCTTCCGGCCTCACCTCCCCCTAGTAGGAGCCCCAGAGATTCCTCTGTGAACTCTGATCTCTCTTCCAAGTGGACTCTGCTGGTTCTGCAGAACACTGCACTCTGGAGTGGAGAAAACAAGAAAGAAGAGATCAGAAGGAAGTGCCCTCCAGTGTCTACACAGTCAGAAAAACCTAGTACCCTCTAGTGTCTACACAGTCAGAAAAACCTAGTGTTCCTCCAGTGTCTACACAGTCAGAAAAACCCAGTGCCCTCCAGTGTCTACACAGTCAGAAAAACCTAGTGCCCTCTAGTGTCTACACAGTCAGAAGAAAAGGTCAACAGCCACCTGCTCATGCCTGACCTTGCTCCCTACACAGAAAAGCTGCCATGAGTTGTCCCAGGATCCCTAGGGAGACCACCTTACAAGAACCCTTACAAGGCTGTAGCCCCTTTCCTTTCACCAGACACCTTAGGACATCAAACTTGGAGGAGAAAAATAATCATCAGCTAGTGGCGTCCCAACCTCAGCTGGGGTTGTGATTGTCAAGGAAGAAAACAGTCTCTTCCACTTCTAAACAAATCGGAGCGTCTGGCAATGTGAGTTTGTGTTCCCACACCCAACCATCTGCTGGAGCTCAGTGGGGTGCTCAGGATGGGCCCGCTGGGGTTCCCCAGCCACATCTTTTTGCCTTTGGAATGTTTTCCCTACAGCTGACGATTGTGGGGAAGCTGGTGCCAGTTGAGAACTCACCAGCAGCAATAAAGAAGAAGGAATAGAAAGGTGTGTGAAGAGAGGTGTGGGAGGGATCTGTGCTCTGCAAACCATGCATTGTTCAGAGTGGGCGAATTATAGTTTTCAAAGTATATTCTGATTTTTGTGGTTCTTTTTCCCAATTGAATTCTCACCTAGATATCATTTTCCACATTTACAACATTTGAGAACCTTAAAAATAAGTCCTGTTTCCTAGAAATGATGAGGATAGGGAGGGTAGTACAAAATTTGTGTTCTTTGGTTGGGCTCATTTTTAAATTTTTATTTAGTTTTAAAGATTTTAAAAAAATTTATGTGTATGTGTGTACATGCCACATGTGTACAGGTACCTTAAAAGATCAGAAGAGACTGTTGGATATCCTAGAGCTGTAGTTACAGGTGGTTGTGAACTGTCTGATGTGGGTGCTGGGAACCCAACTTGGGTCCTCTGGAAGAGCAGCAAGTCTGAACCATCTCTCTAGCTCCCAGGGTTACTTTTTAAACTGTGTTAGGTATTGGATTCTCATGTCAGAATACCCCTAGAGGCTCCTCACTAGACACCGATGCTATTAGGCAGATGTAGCTTGCTGGGAGAAATCACCCTCCAGGAGACTGGTCCTCTTGGGAGGCACTAGCCGCGTCAACATTTCTACAGGGCTTTCTGCAGCAGCACATAAATAGGGGAAGGGGTCCCACATAACACAACGCATGGCTTCTTTTTACCTACAATTTTAAGCCCGGTTTCAATAGAGTATTAACATATGTGTGCACACTTGCACATGTGTGTGAGCACACCCGACAGTGGTTCTCAAACTCAAGTGTGGGTCGGAATCACTTCCTGGGCTTGATACATGTGGTTTCTGGTAAATCAGCTCTGGGTGGGTCCTAAGGGTTTGCATTTCTAACAAGTTCCCTGGATGCTGACTCAGCTGTCCTGGGACTTCATGAACTGCCTGGATAGAGAATGGACATAGAGATTAACATCTGCTCTTTCCAGAATGTCATGCAATGTGTAAAGACGACTGATGGAGTTTATTGTCATTGAACCCCACGGTCATTGCCTAAGAAAGATGAGAAACTAGTGTGGATTCATTTGACATGAGAACCGGGGCTCAGAGAGAGGAAATGGCTTCCCAAGTTCTCAATTACAACCTGCGAGAAAGGAAACCAAACCTCGGTTCTGGCTCCAGCACCTTTGCATTGTAGCATGCTTTCTTGGATGAAAGCGAAACTCAGTAGTGAGGAGGAGAGGAAGAGAGTGTGTGTGTTGGGGTGGGAGGGGAGTCAAGGGAAGACGGGGTGGGACAGAAGAATGAGAGAGACTCTAAAACAAAAATTCCGCAAAGAGAACAGTTTAGGAAGCCAGGTGTGGCCTTCGCACTGGCCACACCTGAATTTGGTCCTTTTCTGCAACTCTCTAGTACCTGAATTTCAGAATACTGTTAAATATCTCTAAAGTATAATTATAAAGGTTTACAAAGCTTATCTTAAAAGATTATTGTGGTTAGTTAGTGAAGCAGTGTGTTAGCTATTGCTGTTTGGCTAAGAAGCGTCCCTCCTGGAGGCTCCCAGATAATACTGAGAGATGGCTAGGTCAGGAGGACACTGACCTCTTCAGTGGATTAAACAGTGATGCCTGCATAGCAGAACAGGCTATTAGCAAGCAGGGCCTCATTGGAGGAAGCGAATGGCTGGGTGTGCCTTCGGGGAGCATTTCTTACCTCTAGACTATTCCTCACTCTGCCTTTGTTTCTAGGCCATGACGTGAACACTCATGCCCTTCTGACATTTTTTTTTTTCCCCTTGGCATAGGCCAGCGGACCACAGCCTGAAATCGCTGAAACTGTTACCCTAAATATGTCTTTGTTTCTTTAAACTCTTTTTTGTCGTGTATTTTGTCACACAGTGAACACAACTTTAATCAAGATCCTGGCCCATAGCAAAAGTGTTTCATTTCGCCCAGCCCCTGGTAATCCTTCAGAGTTAAAGGCCGTACCTGTGTTGGGGGGCTAAGTCACAGTAACAGATGCACTCTTTAGGTGGTTTGTAAAATAAAAGCTTAATTTCCCCTCCCACCTCAATTTAAATGAATTCTCTAAGGCTTGATTTTCAGCCAGTTGGCAGGCAGCTCCTGTGTACACAGGGATTCTGGGCTCAAGCTGGTGGTCTCCACTCCAGCCACACAGCCAAGAAGAGGTGAAGAGGGATTAAATGAGCTAGGGCCCATTTCTCTCCCTCCATATCAGCAGGAAAGACATACGGGCCAGTGTAGTGATGGCTGAACAAACAGTGAATTCTGTAATCCCTGCACTGATGAAGCTATTGTACTGAGATTACAAGCTCATGGCCTACCTGGGCTCCAAAGTGAGACCTCTGTTTAAGAAACAAAGAAGAAAACGAGACAGAAAGAAAGAAAAGAGAGAAAGGTGGGGGTTGTGTGGGTTTTCTCCAAGATTGGTGTTCCTTAGCGGCAATATAAACCCCACTACATCTACAGCATGTAAGGGTAAAATAAATAAATAAATAAATAAATAAATAAATAAATAAATAAATAAATAAATAAATAAAAAATAAAGCAAACACAGGCCCCCTGTGTTATTGCTGACTCACAGTGCATAGATGTTTCTCACTGTACCAGGAAGCAGTAGCCTGTTAACATAGTCACTGTTATTAGGGTCATCTCAAATCTCATGCTAGACAGGAAAAAATGTGGTCCCTGGTTGGGTAGTCATGCACCAGAAATAATTCTAGAGCTATAGAAGAGCCGGACATGGTGGTGCATGTAAGTAATCCCAGCCCTTGGCATGGGTGCTCAGGCAGGGGAATCACTTTGAGGCCCATCTGGGCTGCATAGCAAGACCCGGTTTCAAAGAACTAAAAAGACCAAAAAGAAAGTGATTTGATTAGATAAGTCATGTTCTTATCTGCAGTAGGAAGGAGGACAGCAACAGCCTGGAGACGAGACTTCAACAAGGCTGCTGACTTCCTCGTGCTACACAAGAAGTTCCCACTTCTGCTGTCACAGTTGTGTGAACACGTGAGGAGGATCCTGTACTCTGAGGACCCCACCTAACCCTTGTCCAAACCTTTCCAAAGCTTGGTAAGTCTTTGGATGCTCTTATGTAGGCTTTAGACATCATACAGGTAACAGGAAACCATCTGAAGTTCCTGAACTTTAGAATATGGTGGCTATCATTGCAGAAGGATGGACAGACGGACATACTCAAGACAAGGACATGATTAGAAAAGTGTGCTGCTGTGGGATGTTCTGTATGTCAAATGTGTTGCTGATTGGTCAATAAATAAATCACTGATTGGTCAGTGGCCAGGCAGGAAGTATAGGCGGGACAAGGAGGAGAATAGAGCTGGGAAGTGGAAGGCTGAGTCAGAGACACTGCCAGCCGCCATGATGAGAAACAGCATGTGAAGATGCCGGTAAGCCACGAGCCACGTGGCAAGGTATAGATTTATAGAAATGGATTAATTTAAGCTGTAAGAACAGTTAGCAAGAAGCCTGCCACGGCCATACAGTTTGTAACCAATATAAGTCTCTGTGTTTACTTGGTCGGGTCTGAGAGGCTGTGGGACTGGCAGGTGATAGAGATTTGTCCTGACTGTAGACCAAGCAGGAAAACTCTAGCTACAGTGTGCTCATAGTATGTCACCTGTAGTAGGTGTTCAGTGTGTGCCAGATGAATGGCTTTGGTGAAAAATAATTATGGCTTCTGTCTTAGTTAGGGTTTCTCTTGCTGTGAAGAGACACAATGACCATGGTAACTCTTGTAAAGGAAATCCTTGAATTGGGATGGCTTACAGTTTCAGAGGTTTAGTTCATTATCATCATGGTGGGACATGGCAGAGTACAGGCAGACATGGTGCTGGAGAAGGAGCTGAGAGTTCTACATCTTGATTAACACACAGTAGAAGGAGACTACTGCACAAGGCATAGCTTGAACATCAAAGCCCACCTCCAAGGCCACACCTACACCAACAAGGCCACATCTCCTGTCACTCCCTGTGGGCCAAGCATTCAAACACATGAATCTATGGTAGCCATTGCTATTCAAATCATCACAGCCTGTAAGATTAGACAGAAAGGATGCTAAGGTGGTTGGGGATATATTCAGGCAGCATCCTATCCTTGGGAACAGTATGCATCAATTCTAAGATGGCAGTTACCTCCAGGGACAAGGAAAGGGCTGTGATTGGTCACAGCTAACGAACACACAGGCATTCGCTGAACTTACGTGTGTAGCTGTGTAAGCAGGTGCACATGCATGTGGTGTGTGTGTGTGTGTGTGTGTGTGTGTGTGTGTGTGTGTGTGTGTGTGTGTCTAGGCCTTTGGTCACTGTCAGTTGTCTTCTTCAATCACCAATATATCATGTTTTTTTAAATATATTTAGCTTTTTACTATGGAAAGTGTATCATTTGTAAGACTGAAGTATTTCATAACAACATTTGTAAAGGATGTTTTTAAGGAAGAACAGAAGGGGTTGTGTTTCGCACTGATCAGCCCCTCCCAGAGATCTTTGCACTTCCTCACAGACAATTCACTAACACAAAGGGAAGGCTGTGGAGGAGGAAGAGCCCTGAGGGTGGGGAAGCCTTTGACTGGACAAAGAGTCTTCAGGCCAGCTGCCGCCATCTTTGCATGCCTTGCCTCATCTGCCCCTTCAGCTGAATACAAAACACTATCTGGGCAAACTGGCCGTTTTCCAGCAGGGAGAGAATCGCTGGTAGTCCAGTCCATTTTGTTCTGAGCCCTCCTCCCACCCCAGAAAATATATCACCAGTGGCCGTGGTAGCAATCACATGTACCACCCTCAAATGGTCAAGTTCCCTGCTTTTTAAATATAAAACGAAGATGTTGATCTTTTGTCTCACTTGGAGGCACATTAAGGGTTCATTCCTGAGGGCTACAGGAGACAGACACTTGCAAGTTTCATGAAGTTTCCATTTCAGATCTCACGTTATGTGCAGGGGAAGTGCTTAGTGGACGATGTGGTCGGGTCTGGAATGCTGGAGCCAACGTTCTTAATTCCCAAACTGCTTTGCGGGCCGCAACTGTACTATTTCTTTCCCCGAAGACCACGTCTCAGAATGCTGTGGGGGGCTGGTTTTGAATGAATATGGACTAAAGGAAATGCTCTCTAGGCAAGTGAACACAGCAAACAAGCAAACCAAACAAAAAAACCTTTGGTTTGTGGACGTTGCCACGTGTCTCCCTGTGGCACGTCACAGATAATTTTAGTGGCAGACAAGTTACTTACCTTCCTATGTCCTTACCCTTCTTGTCCTTAAACACTGATCCATTCCAAACCAGCTAGAACTAGCTAGTGAGAGCCTGTCTCAAAAGAAAGAAAAGAAGAGAGGCGAGAAGCAAGGAGTGAGAGGGGTGGGCAGGAGAGAAAGAGAAGAAATGAGAGAGAGAGAGAGAGAGAGAGAGAGAGAGAGAGAGAGAGAGAGAGAGAGAGAGAGAGAGGACAAGGGCCCTAAATACTGAACTCCCAATTCTGCCCTGCACCATAGACAGATACTTCCAAGCTTTGGTAACATGACTGTTCAGTGGTCATGTGACTAGGTTCAGACTAATGGGCTGTAGCAGAAGTGTTGGCCTGTGACTTCAGAAATGCCATCCCCTTTTCCCCTCTAGACCCTTTTCTGAGCTGGAATGTTCTAAGGTGCCTAGAGTTTGCCCTATAAGCTTGAATCGGTGTTCTGGGAGCAATTAAGCAGCCATATTGAAGTCCTGGATGCCCTAACCTGAGGGAAATGGCTATTCTGTTTGAGACACTTTTCTGGGTAGGGAGAGAAGACTGTGACACACAGGCTGAGCGAACCCTTGCTAATTCACTGTTAGAAAAGACAGTATCTTCTGAGGGATTTTAGAGAAATACTTTAGCTTGCTGACACTTTTGCCTGGTTTAACGTCAAAGGTCACAAGGGGGAAGGATTGACTCCAAGGTACCCAGTACTGGAAGCATAAAGAACTTCCCATGGAGCATTAGAACAACTGTATCTTCATCTTATTTCATCAGCACTCACTGCACAAGCACGGATGTGCCGACCCTCCGGGGGCATTCTGCATGGCCGCCATGCCAGAGAACACGCCTTCAGTGTCCTTGCTGTGATGTCTGGATAGGGACAGACGGCTGGTTCTTTTCATCATAAAAGCCTAAGAATGGAAGCAGCAACCACCCTCCTCTCAGGCGACCACTGGATCTATTTCCTCTTCATCTTTTTCAGTGCAAATAATCATGCTAATTTTTCATATTATCGTAACACATCCATTCTTTATTCTTTGCTTTTATCCTGTGTTATAGAGAGAACATTCTCACATGGCCATACAAATTCTTTCACTACGTTCTTTTAATTATCTTTATTTCAAACCATCACATGGCTACGCTAGACTTTATCTCTAATCCTTTAGTGAGGTTACATTTGTTTGTTTGTTTGTTTTTCTTTCTCCAGACAGGGTTTCTCTGTGTAGTTTTGGTGCCTGTCCTGGATCTCACTCTGTAGACCAGGCTGGCCTCGAACTCACAGAGATCTGCCTGGCTCTGCCTCCTGAGTGCTGGGATTAATGGTGTGTGCCACAGTGGCCCGACACATTTTTTTTGTCTTTTTCCTTTGGTTTTGGTCATTATAATATGAGGATGAACATCTTGTAGATAAGTGCTTGTACTCATTATGATTTTTGTTAGACTAATTAGGAGAACCAGAATTAATGGAGATTGTGTGCATGTGTGGTATAGGAGTGTGTGCATGTGTGCATAGGTGGTGTGCACATGGGTGTGGCCAGAGGTTGAGGTTATGTGTCTTCCTCACTTGCTCTCCACTGTACTTTTTTGAGACAGGGTCACTGGAACTGGAACTCATAAATTTGGCGGGACTAGCTAACCAGTCAACTTCAGGGATCCTCTTGCCTCTGCCTCCCCAGCACTGGAATTACAGGCATGTGCCACCAACCTGGCTTTTTCGGGGAGTCTTGGGCACCAGAAGTCAGGTCGTCATGCTTATGTGACAGACTCTTTACGGACTGAGCCATCTCTCCACCCCGCCAGAGAATTTAACTGCGATTGCTTCTCTTTTTTTTTTTTTTTTAGGTGAATGTTGATGTCATTGACATTTTATTATTTCATCTGACTGGGCATCTCAGTCAGGTTCCCAGAACAATAGACTATTGTCTGATTTACATTAGACAGTAAGAGTATTTGAACATAACCTGTTCTGAAATATTCATGGGTTTTGTTTTCATCTTCTACCATTGCAAGCAGTTAAAAACACAGACTGGAGAAATGGCAGTTTTCTTTCAGAAAATGAATGGGTAATCTATTCTAATGAGGCTAGGTAGTTGTTTTCGATTATTACCTTCTACAAACCACTAATGAAATGAACTCAGTGTACATCTTTAAATAACCTTTAATATTTGTACAAGTAAATACCTCCGTTGATGATAATAGAAATTGCCAAAAAATTTTCATTTTCTCACCCACAATGGCTGTCAGCCAGCCGAGGGATAGGATGCAGGGCACAGCTAATTATTTCCTGAGAAGACAGTGTTTCAAAGGTACAGGGGAGGAGGTGCAGACACTAATGAAGTTTCTTATTGGAACATGGAGTGAGGATTGTGACAACAGACAGTAGTGGCAGTGACGTGTAGTTAGAAAAGCTCGTGATGGCTCTGGCTGAATCACCGGAGTAGAAATATCGAGAAGTATGAAGGAATGAATACCCCTGTACTGAAACAGACCAGCTCTCAGCTTGTCTGCCTGGGAAATGAAAAACAAAAAAACAAAACAAAACAAAACAAAACAGCAAAGCAAGTGGCCAAACATACAGGAACTCAGGACACAAAGAGCAGCTCAGCCCCTGTGAGTCTGCGTGCCGACCTTTGGCATAGCCGAGCGACGAAGTCCGTGCGTTTCCACGTCAGTTCTCAAAAGCATGGCTACCCACTACACATGGTGGCGAGAGTTGGGTCGCTACCATGCTAAGGTTTACAGGCTTGAAATGCCTTCCGGTGATTCATGACTAGTTTTGAGTGGGAGAAAGAACAGGAAGAGAAAGAAAAAGCAAAAGCCAAGTGAGCAGGGCCTTCCACAAGTAATCAGTCCTCAGGAAGTGACCTCTGCAGAATTGCTCTTATTTTTCCAAATTGGTGGATGAGACACATGAGGAATCTTTTCTTCCAATGTACATTCTGGTAGGGATTGAAGAATTTTTACACAAATATTTTCTTTTTTAATTTCATGTGTATTGGTTGTTTTGCCTGCATGTATGTCTGTGTGAGAGTGTCAGATTCTCTGGGACTGGAGTTACAGACAGTTGTGAGCTCCCATGTGAGTGCTGGGAATTGAACCCAGGTCCTCTGGAAGAGCAGCCAGTGCTCTTAACCATTGAGCCATCTCTCCAGCCCCACAAATATTTTAAAGTGATATTAAACAGAACTGCAGTATAGGGACATGTGTCAAGAAGAGCAGACACGTATGCTGATGCCTTTGAATGTCAAATCACCTGATCGCAAAAAGTTGCCCTTCTGCCTCTTTAAAATGGATTATCTTTCTTGTGGCCACTGTGAAATCCAAGAAGCAAAAATATTGAGTGAAATTATGGAAAGTAAAAGAAAGCAGTTTGAATCTGCAGTCTGTGACCGTTTCGGATGTCCTAAATGTTCGGGTGGGAGCTCCACCTCAACCCCTGGCACCCTGGCATCCCTATACCCAAAGAGTCTGGAATGTTCTGGTGGAAGATCCACCTCAACTCCCCTCTGCCATCTCTTTCCCTAAACCCGCCCCTTCAAAGCCCGCCAAAGAACACTAACTACAGACGAAGGATGCGTTAATGGACACATGAATGACAGCTCCTCACAGCACAACCAGACCTGCATGGTGGCACACATTTGCAATCCCAGCACTCAGGAGACCCACACAGGAGAAGCACAACTTCCAGGCCAGTTTGGACTACATGGTGAGACCCTGCCTCGAGCGAGAAATAAGAAGAAACGGAGATAAGTCCATTCTGTATCTTTACTCCTGTGGCTTGTTCAGAAAGAGTCACAGGAATAAAGTCTTTAAGCAAATAAAAGAATGCATGCCATGTCTTTCTTATATTTGAGAAGACCCCCAAGGACACACACTGATTGGCTTTGAATGGCTCAGCCGCCTTCTTTGGCCAGTTGTTGTGAGGGGCTCTGTCTGGTGTATGACGAGTAAGCAAAGGTAAGCATGGGTGACTGTAGGAAGACAGAAACGGAGGCATCTTCTTCATCAGGATTAAGTGTGGTCTGAGAGCAGAACACTCAGCTTTGCCAGTCTCCTGTTCTGTATATTCCTAAGGTACTGTTTCTCATCCTCCGGCTTTTTTCAAGGCTCTGCTGAAACTGTGAGACTATGCTTCTATGTATATTTATATAGACCACTTGGTGACTTGAACGTCTAAGAGTCACACTCCTGA
Source organism: Peromyscus californicus insignis (assembly GCF_007827085.1). Taxonomy (NCBI): domain Eukaryota; kingdom Metazoa; phylum Chordata; class Mammalia; order Rodentia; family Cricetidae; genus Peromyscus; species Peromyscus californicus. The sequence continues at coordinate 80,568,738 of NW_026294595.1, forward strand.
GGCAAGGATCATCCAGAGAAATCAGGCAAGTTCCCTCAGAGCACAAGGCAGCTGAGACCCTTTCACTCTGTGCCCTGGACAGTCCAGTTCAAGGAGCAGAGCCTTTTGGGCTGTTCTCAGTGAGGAAGTGATTTTGCAGTTGGGTTGGACTTGGTTGTAAATTCCTTTAATATTCCAAACACTAATTTGCTCATGGGTGAAATAAACTGTTTGGAAGAGCGAAGTGATTGTTCTGGGTGGGGGTGGGGCGGGCCGGGAGAGTTGGGGGAGACAGTATGAGCAAGAAGCTGTATGGAGATTTGTTGTACTGAAGAGGCAGGCTGCACCCGGATGAGGAAGAGCCCTCCCCAAAGGCTCACCATGTTGGCATTCTGACCTCCAGCCTGCGGGATTTTTGAGAAATATGCTCTTTCCTGACAAAGCAACCAGTTTACAGCATTTAGTTTTAGCAACCTGAGCTGGCTGAGATATCAAATAATAGCAGTTCTACTCCTGAGTTTGTGGTCACATAAAAACTTGTTCAGGAATGTTTGTAGCAACTTTATTCGTTATAATCTGAAAGTAGAAGCAACCTGAATGAATGTCTAAGAGCTGGTGGGGGGACAGATTGCCTGTTGTATCCTGTAGAACAGAAATGCATTCAGTGATAAAAAGAAGTGAATGAAATTCTTCTTGTTGTTATTGTTTTTGTTTTTTTGAGACAAGATTTCTCTGTGTAGCCCTGACTGTCCTGGAACTCACTCTGTAACCAAGTTGGCCTCGAACGTGTAGATCCACCTGCCTCTGCCTCCCTAGTGCTGGGATTAAAGGTGTGCACCAATGTGTCCAGCTGTGAATGAAGTTCTAATTTATGCTACCACATGGATGAACCTTGAGAATATTATGACATGCAAAGAAAGCCAGTCACGAAAGACTACATATTATATGAGATGCTTGGAGTAGGCAAATATTTAGATTAGGTTGGTGTTTGCATAGGACTGGGGCATCTGAGTTAATACTGCTGGGGCTGCAGGGTGTCTTTCTGTTTTAAAAATGTTCTAAAATCGATGGTGGTGATGGTTGTGTAACTTTGTAAACATGGTTAAAGCTGAGGATTGTTTTTTGTTGTTTTTGTTTGTTTTTTGTGCTACTAGAGATCAAATGGGGGCTGTTGTGCATGCTGATCAGGAACTCCCACTGAGCCGTGTGCCCCAGTCATACTGGATTGTACGATTGAAATGAGTGGACTTTGCAATGTTTAAATCATGTCTGAATAAAGCTGCTACAAAGACAAAAAAAACCCAAAAACTGACAGACGGGTATATGTGCTGGTTTGAATGAGAAATGTCTCCTTATAGGCTTGACATGCGAACACTTGGTCCCCAGTTGGTGCCTTGGTCATGGTGTTTTACCACTGTAACAGGAAGGAGTTAATACAGGTGCAGAAGGATCCACCTAGCGTCAGTCAGCAAAGATGTTCAGCCTCAACAGGCATGTCTTCACGTTGGGGCTAAGGAGGCGTCTCAATGGTAAACATGCTTGCCCCACAAGAATGAAGACATCACGAATTCCGTTCCTAGGAACAATGTAAAGCTAAGGCACGGCTAACTTCCGTGCTGGGGGTGGATGGTGTGGGAGCAGGAAGGTCCCCGGGGCTTCCTGAATTCCAGCCTAGATGAAACAGCAAGAGCAGGGTTAAGAGAGAGACTGGCCTCAAGGAAATAAGGTGGAGAGGGATAAAGCAGGGCACCCAGTGTCCTCCTCGGCCTCTGCATGAACGTGTATGGATGTGTGCACCTGGAAATGGATGGTCTCACACACACACATATACACACACCCCCAAAATAAAAGCCAGCATGCGCATCTAGCAATGGTCTTCGCCTTGTCTTTTTGCATGCCACACACTCCAGCTTGGACAATAATTTTTAAAAATAACCAGTTATTTAATAAAATATAGAGCTAGGCATGGTGGCACACGCCTTTAATCCCAGCACTTAGGAGGCAAAGACAAGTAGATCTCTGTGGGTTCAAGGCCAGCCTGGTCTGTATAGCAAGTTCAGGACAGCTAGGAATACAAAGAGAGACCATGTGTGTGTGTGTGTGTGTGTGTGTGTGTGTGTGTGTGTGTGTGTGTGTGTATTCTCTAAAGCCTAATTTCCAATGGTGGTGGGGGCAGTTGGAGGAGAGTCAAATAATTTCTTCTGCTCAGGTCCCATGCTAGACTCTAAGCCATTGTTCGTGTTAAAACAGACTGTTAGATCAAAGAGAACTCATCATACAAAGCAATTTCATTAAGAACAAAATTAATTCTATCATTATTGTGCATCTGATTCATTTAAAAATGTAGTTTTGAGGGCCTAGAAAGATGACTCAGTGGTTAAGATCACTGGTTGCTCTCCCAGAAGACCGACAGGGTGTTTGAGTCCCAGAATCCATGTGGTGCCTCATAGCTATCTTTAACTCTAGTCCTAGGGGATCTCATGCCCTTTTCTGACCTCTGTGGGCACCACACACACACAATGCACAGACATACATGCAGGCAAAATACACTCATACACACAAAATTAAAATAAAATTTAAAAACAAAGTAATTTTCCACTTCCAAATTACAATCTTGTATGTGTATTAGTCATTGTTATTGTCTTCTTCCATATTTCTGATAGAGTGATATTTATAACCAACAGTCAATTAATTAGATGACAAAGTAATAAAATGGGAAGTTTATTTGTATTAATTACCAAAAGGAAGTCATTTACTTTCTCATTCTAAGTCAATGGAATTTCTTTGGCTTGAAGATTTCTGCTCTTGTCAGTCATAAGTAGAGGGTGGTGCTATTGTTAATGACTAGAATGAAACCTAATAAAAACAGAGATTTTAAAATTATTTATTTTTTAAGAGAATTAAAAATTTCTAGCCACCGGGAGAGGTACTGACTGGGAGAGAGTACAGATGTGATTTAGCTCAAAAATGCTCAACAACCCTCAGTACATTGCCCTGGCTGGCAAGAATTAGTTTGCTTGCTTTTTAAGTAAGAAGCATAATTCTTTTGTGTGTGTATGTGTGTGAGTGTGTGTGTGTGTATGTGTGTGTGTGTGTGTGTGTAGACACACACATGTATGTGCATGTGTGCATGTAGACACACACATATATGTGCATGTGGGTATGTGTTCTTTTGGGTGCATGCACACGCATATGTGTGGAATCAGAGGTCAACCTTGGGTGTTGTTCCTCAGGAAACTGTTCACCTTGTTTTAGAGACAGCATCTTCCACTGGGCTCTGGAGCTGGCTGATTAGGCTAACATAGCTGTCCAGCAAGCTCCAGGGACCTCCTGTCTCCACCCCACCTCCCAACCCCCAGTGGTGGGACTACAGCTGTGTCTTTTTACTTGAGTACCAGGGATCAAATTCAGCTCCTCATACTGGTGTGGCAAGCATTTTACTGGCCAAACTCTTTCCCCCTAAAGAACATAATTCTTGATCTGCGCTCCTAGATCTGCCTGCTAATGCTTGCCCTGTCCTAAGACACATTGTTTAGTGATCCATAATTTGTTCTTTTCCTAAACAGGGACAGTCTTAGACAACAAGATTGGTTTTTCTGGGAATGTGACCAAGAAACAGAGGCTGGCAGTGAATGGTGGAACTGAGGATCCAAGATGGCTGCCTTGTTGGAGCATGAAAAGAGATGGTAGGGGAAATGGCCAGAAAAGAAAGATTAAAAAGCTGTGCTGGCTTGTTTTTATGTCAACTTGCCACAGGCTAGAGTCATCTGAGAAGTGAGTACCTCAATTGAGAAAATGGTCCTACCAGATTGGCCTGTGGGCAACCTGTGGTGTGTTTTCTTGATTGGTGCTTGATGTGGGAGGGCCCAGTTTACTGTGGGTGGTGTCATCCCTGGCCTGCTGGTCCTGGATGCCATAGGAAAACAAGCTGAACAAGCCATGAGGAGAAAGCCAATAAGCAGCATTCCTCTATGGCCTCTGCTTCAAGTCCTGTTTCCAGGTTCCTGCCTTGCTTGAGTTCCTGTCCTGCCTTCCTTTATAATAGACTGTCACCTGGACATATAAGATGAAACAAACCCTTTCCTCCTCAAGTTGCTTTTGGTCATGGTATTTTATCACAGCAATAGAAGCCCTGACAGGACAGAAGTCCACAGAGCAGCATAGGTAATTGGAGGCCATATGCTTTACCAAGAGAGAGCATTCTTGAGCCTCAGCTTTCCTGGTCCTGTTCACTTGAAGAAGGGCTGGAGTTTGGCTGTTGATGTGTTCATTGAAGGCTCTGAATGTTTACACTGAACTCACTTTTATTCTCTTTGATCAAATTTGAATGTGTTTCTTACAAAAAACTAGAGAAAGGCTATAAAATGCCATCTCCTGGGCAAGACGCAATCACTGCAATCATGAACTCAGAGTGGCTGCAGATGCCTGCACTGGGCCTGCATGAGAATGGGCTTGTCACCCAGAGGGACAAACACTGTATGTACTCACTCTTAAGTGGACATTAGATACAAAGCCAAGGATAACCAGGCTACAATCCGCAACCCCAGAGAAGCTAGGGAAAAAGGAGGACCCTAAGAGGGACACATGGAGGACCACAGGAAGGGAAAATAGTTAAGATTGCCTGGGTAAACTGGGAGGGGGGGGAATAGAAGAGAAGGCATGGGGGATGGGAACAGGAGGGACTGAGATGACCGAGTGGAGGGAGGGACGGAGAGGGAGAGCAATGAAAGAGATATCTTGGTAGAGGGAACCATTAGGGGGTTAGGGAGAAGCCTGGTGCTAGGGAAATCCCCAGGAATCCACAAGGATGACACCAACTAAGAGTCCTAGCAATAGTGGAGAGGGTACCTGACCTTACCTTTCCCTATAATCAGATTAGTGACTACCGTAATTGTCATTATAGAACCTAGATCCAGCAACTGATGGAGGCAGATGCAGTGATCCACAACCAAGCCCGGGGCTGAGCTCGTAGACTTCAGTTGAAGAGAGGGAGGAGGGATCACAGGAGCAAATGAGATCAAGATCATGATGGGAAAAACCACAGAGACAGATGACCCAAGCTGGTGGGAGCTCATCGACTCCGTCCTGTCAGCGAGGAACATGCATGGGACTGAACTAGGCACTCTGAATGTGGGTGACAGTTAGGTGGCTAGATCTGTTTGGGGAGCCCTGGCAGTGGGACCAGGACTTATCCTGGGTGCATGAAAAGGCTTTTTGGAACACATTCCCTAGGATGGGATACCTTGCTCAGCCTTGACACAGGGAAGAGGGGCTTGGTCCTGCCTTAACTTAGCATGCCAGACTTCGTTGACTCCCCAAGGGAGGCCTTACCCTCTCTGAGGAGTGGATGGGGGTGGGATGGGGGGAGATGGGGAGGCAGGAAAAGGGGAGGGAGGGGGAACTGGGATTGGTAGGTAAAAATGAAAAAAGACCCCCCCTTTTTTAAAAAATAAGTAAATTAAAAAAATGGGCCTGTCAACACTCGAGTACCAAATGGAGGAGGGATTTGGTGATGGGGGGCTGCAGGGTTCTGCCCCTCACTGTTGAACTGTGTTACTAATTATTTCAGGCATCGGGAAATCGTGCCCTTTACATGTGTGCCCACCAGTGTTCCCACCAGACTCCAATGGACACTCCAGTCTGATGGTCACACAGGTGGGTGGTTGAACTAAATGGGTCATAAAACCAACCCCAAAGTCATGAACCTGAGAAAGAGCCCGGGAGGGTTGGGAAGGATGAGAGGGCTATAAGACAGGATGTGGAGAGAGCCATCAGAAGACATGATATACGTGCCTCAGAGGTCAAACAACGAGCTCCATGAACAAGGAAAGTAAAAGCGAAGGCGGTGGTCTAAGTGCAGTCTCCTCTCTTCCCTTCTGCCTTCGAGAACCGGGTTAAGAAGCAGACGGTTGCCCCCGACTGACTGTGGCCAAGGAGTCCTCCTGGCTTCCTGGTGTTTGTGTTACTAAAATGTTTGCTTAATTGAACTGAAATCAGTAAAGTGGATGCAGACACTTTGAAAACTGGAAAGCACGTTGCTGATGGAGAGCACAGGGATTATTAATAATCTGATTAAGATTTTATGATGTTCCCATTACTCATTTTTATGTATCTGCCACGATGAATAAAGCCAAGAGAAACGGCTACAAAACACTGAAGTTTGGAGAGTTTTTGCTTCTTCGTCTGGACAACTTCAGTTTTAACCCTCTCCAAGGCAAAACGAAAACTTAAGGCAGCTCTGGTGAGGGGTCTTGCTGGTCCCGACAGAGAAAGCGCATTTGTTCGTTTTAACATAGAGCTGTTGGGGCCAGGAAAGGAGCCAGGCATCCCACCACAGCAAACCTCCTGGATCTGGCTGGAATGAGAGCTGCAACGTCTACAGCGTCACAGGTCTCCATCGGCAGCCGCAGGAACTGAGAAAACACGAACACCTCCTGTCACTGATGATACGATATGGCAGGTACTAAGTTGTCCAGCTTATCTGACTGGCCAGTTTCACTGGTCACTGGGATTTATGTGTGTAAGTTCCAGGACGCATACAATAAAACAGAGAAAAAGAGAAGACACAGCCATTCAAGAATTAAAGCAAGGCATGGGAATAAGAAAATGTAACTCTTCTTTTCATGGTGTGGCTCTCTACCAAGTCCAAACTGGCAGTGAAGCTACATTCTTGGGAGACAAAATTCTAGCTGCAGAAATGCATTACCAAGAGCATATCCACTCTCAAGTGATGCCTAGCTGGGGGCGGGCCTGAGGTGTGGTCTTTGTGCCCTCTTTCAGCTCACACTACCACATGTCGACTTGAGCACAGGCCAGGGTTAACTTCCCTGCCACACACCACCCCGGGGCTCATATTTGAAAAGGTAAACACACCTGTCAGCTAGGGTGGGAGGGAGCGGTCACCTTTAAAATGTCTGCAAACCTCACCCCATCTTCGCTACAACCTCCTGGGTTTTAATTACTCCCCGAGAATAAGAGTCATCCCAGGATCCTCCGGTGACATTTTCCAGTTTCCCGTTGGCTCACTTATGAGAAACAAATGGGCTGGTTGGCTCCCTCTAGATTGAGTTTTTCATGAAGTCATTACTTCTGTCACAGGGAGTATTTTCAAATTGAAAAATCTGAAACAATAAATGATGGTGAAGCAGTTAATAACTGTTAAGAAATCACATTTGGAAAATTGCATTTAAGCAATAACCTTTCTCCCTGTAATTAAATGACAGAAAGGTCCTGGTTTTAATTAAGTCAGCAATTTATAGTTATGAAGCTATACTTCACTATGCAGATTAGCAGATGATAGGTCACAGAACACCCTGAGTGCATTTTGAGTGGGCCTGATATGGTAATTACTCCACTGTTCAGTGGTGACCACATTGAACCGTATCTCTAGATGAAACAATTTTCTTTTCCTTGCTCCATGATGTATAACTAGGCTGAGTAAATGTACCACGAGCACTGCCTTGTGCATCTTTAAATTAAAATGGATTTTAAATGAGGGGGCATGAGTGGAGGGAGCGTGTTCAAAGAACGGAGCCAGGAGTGAATGGGCCACTAGTCAGTGCCTGCGAGCAGAGAATATATCATTGTTTTACAGGGCTTTCTATCTTGTGCCTGAATGTTGGCTGCAGATTTATGAGGAAGTAAAATGCTAATGTTAGTGTATTTATAAACATATGATGGAGGTTTCATCTATAATTTATTTGCTGGCCCTCTGCTCTGCCTTCTTGGAAAGGAAAATAAAATGCTATGTTGGACAGCCGAAAGGGTCGTTAATACGGCTTTCACATTTTATTTAACTAAGCCGGGCTCATATTACATGTTGATGATCACATTGTGAGATGTGTTCTGAAATGCTTATTGTGTCTTATCTCCCATCTCTCTCAGCCTGGGGTTGTCACCAGACAGCTTCTAACACCCAGGACGAGTCACTGGTGGGGACTGTGGAGAAGAGGAAAGAAAAGCTCCCAAAAATTGTGAATCTTTTGCTTTCACTCCTCAAGTTTCACAAACCTCAGAAGTCCCAGGGACAACTTCTTCTCGGGGGTTTGGTTTGGTCTTTAAAGCCCCGTCCGTGTCCCTGCTCGTTCATTAAAACATATCGCCACCCCAACTCCAGGACAGAAGAAGCTGCTGAGAAAGAAGTGGAAGCATCAAAGCTCCCATCCAGGGGCTGGGCAGATGGTCCAGTGGATAAAACCCGTGTCTCGGTGCTGAGGAGAGAGACAGGGGGATGCCTGGCCTGTGCTGGTCAGACAGTAACCACCATGGACAGCTCCAGGTTTAGTGAGAGATCCTGTCTCAAGAAACAAGATGGAGAGTGATGGGGAGGACAGCCAAAGTCCAATTCTGCCTTCCACAGGCACCGGCACAGACATGTACAAAAGCACACAAACGTGTATACCCACACACACACATAATACATACACAGACACACACAGATACACACACACAGAGACACATACATACCAAAACAAACAAACAACAAAAAGCAAAACCTCCAGTCAAACCGGGATCTTCCAGTGTGGCATGGGGCCTAAGGATACAAAACCTCCTCTAACCAGAATACTGAAGAGTGGCTCTTCTCCTCCAGGCCAGAGTTCTGACAGTTCAGCTCATAAACTCAAGATTTATGCCCTCTGCCCCTCATTGTACACACATGAAAAGGTACAAGGAGTCAGGTTAGGTGTAAGCTAACCAGTTGATTGAAGTGTTGCACTGACATCCAACGCCTATTCTAAAATCTGAGAGTCTCCCAAGTCAAGAACTTCTCTTTTAGCACCAGGTGTAAGGGGGTATACCTGTAATCCTAGCACTAGAGAGGATTGTGAGTTCAAGATCAGCCCAAGATACACCCGGAGACCCTGGTTCAATGAAAACACATACACATCTTCAAAACACATTGGATCTCCTTTTGTGGGGGAGAAGATATAAACAAATTCTACATTCACTCGCCCTTGCACTTTTCAGAATCCTAGAAATCAAAATTGTTATAATCCCAGAAAATCATCTATTTATTAAAAGGGAAAACTGAACAGCAAAGCAATCTAAGGAACATCTCATGGATCTTTAATTCAAATCTCAGCTGCATGGATATTCACATCCCCCAGGTGACTGGGGCTGGCCCTGGGGGGCGTCTGTGTTGAAAGCCTTCAACCGCACATTGGAAGAGATGTGTTCTTCGCAGTCTCTTGGGGTGAGACTTGGAGTAACTCAGGTCTTCCACAGTCGTCTCTGATTGAAATTCTGCAGCAAGACTCTGATCTATATTTCATAGCCACCACCACCCCAATGCCCCCCCCCCCCCCCCGCCACCTTCACTGCTGTGGGTCATCCCACTGCGCACTCTACTATTTTCTTTCTTCCCTAGAATCTTCCTGACCCAAGTCTCTGGAAGTAGCAAGTGTCCTCCTGAATCTGAATTGTTTGAGATAACGAAGAGAAAACCTCACAGTACATAAGAAACAAAAACAAAACCACACAGCCGGTGGTCTTCCATAGCGCTGTTCTTAAAGGAGAACTATTTGTATCGTTCTGTTGGTTATAGCCTCTCTTCTCTCCCAGGAACATCTCTCTGCCAACTCTTAACTTCCTGTTTGTTTGCTTAACCTTGCTATATATCCTTCCCTTTGTCATCCTACCCAGAGTATTCTGCTGCCATCATCTTGAGGACCTAAGGAAACTCTCGTCCTGAGAGGGACCCTTCTCTCAACCCCAAACCAACCATGTCTTTCTGTTTCTTGCCACATGTAGAAGCTGCAAAGCCCTGTGCTGAGCACAGGGTCCCTCTCCATGGGAAGTACCGTGGGATCTGTGGACAAACACATTCCTGGATAGATTTTACTGGTTATCTGAGAATTCTGGAAGAAAACTCACTCTTCAGTTTGTCTGTTTCCTGTAGCTTAGATTGAAAAGAAATTATGACACTTAGAATTATGGCTGCCCCTATTGCCAGATGAAAGTGCGGATGGGGAAGAAGCACTGGAACAGGAAGTGAGTGCTAGTAAAGAATTCTCTTGGAATTCATCCACATGGGTGAGGTCCTGCTGTAGCCCAGATCCAGGGTCTGGGCTCCTGTGCCACTGGGCAGAGAGCAGGGCTAGGCAGTGGAGGGAGGGTGAGAGTTGTCTTCATTTGGATGAAGACTTGGGCATGTGCCTTCAGAAATGGATTTCTTTTAATTAAAAAAATGAAATAGCATGCATGTGTAAGGCTTGCCAGAGATGTATCTATGTGGGGGAAAGAGTAGGAAAATGTATTTTAAGGAGTGTTTTTGTCTTTTCCAGTAGTCTTTTGAAAATTCTTTCTCACCCGGGACATTTGACCTAGAGGGAAAATGTTTGTGACTGAACTCTCCAGCTAGGGGAGAGGCAGAGCAGACTCTCCTTCCTCAGGGAGGTATGATGAGTTTCCAGCCAGCCTAAGATGATGGTTTTCTACAAACTGGTGCATTCCAGGAGGGAAATGCCACTGAACTCAAGTCCTCACCCATGCAGCTGCCTTCGCTGGTTAAACATCTGCTATTTACTACGTGCTGTGATGGTAGACAGAGATGCTGAAAGGGATGGAGTTGATCCACGACAGAGAATCCTCAGAAACTAGAGGCGGAATCCGTCAGAGAGGAAGTAAAATGGATATGCATACAGAAGCCTTATAAAATGATAACAAAGAACTTAAGAATAAGGCTCCAGGTCAAAAGGTGTGAAAACAAGCCCTTTCCAGTACTCCTAGGCTGTGTGGTGCTGGAAAAGTCACTTAACCATGCTTGGCTTCATCTTCTTCATCACTAAAATGAGGATAGTAAAAAGGGCATCTCTCATAGAGTCAATAGGAAGACAGGATAAGATAATAGAGATAGGGGCCAGAGAGATGACTCAGCAGTTAAGAGCACTGGCTGCTCTTCTAGGGGTCCTGAGTTCAATTCCCAGCAGTGACATGGTGGCTCACAGCCTTCTATAATAGGATCTGATGCCCTCTTCTGGCATGCAAGTGTACATTGTAGAGCACTCATACATAAAATATAAATAAATAAAAATTTTAAAAATCTTAAAAAAATATATAAAACTCATGATGCTTTTTTAAGTATCTAGATGTTAGATACCTTAGCATGTTGGTCATACTATTATGGAGAAATGCCCAGCTGTATGATAACACAGAGGAGGAGTGGACATCTGACTCAGCCTAGAGGGATGAGAGATGGTTTTTCAGAGAGCTTTCTCTAACATTAGATGGTTGATCAAGTATCAGACTGGGTTGAGGAGGAGGAGGGCAATTCAGAGACAAACAAGATGTACCCTAGGATCCTGCTCCTCAACAACCAACCAGTTTCAACTCATGTGGTCCTTACTGGTAGTGACTGGTATTCAAGGCCTTGGGTGAGTGGAAACAAAGATTTTGGTAGTGGTTGCTGAAATCATTTTCAGAGCTCTTGACCTCACTACATGCCAAAGGTTAATTCCAGTGGAGCCTCCAGAGCTGGATTCCGTAGTTCTGCCCAGTGGAAGAATCCTGAGCCTTCAGTGACTCGAAGCCTTTCTCATACTCATAGAAGAACAACACAAAGCATCTTGCTACCCTGTATATCTCTGCAGGAATTCTCCCTAAATATTTGCCAAGTCAAAGAGAAGTTTAACTTCCCAGTCTTGTAGAATACTCCCGTGAATTATTATCAAGTGGAAACGCAGGTAATTAAGGTGGATGGAAGGCGTGAATTGAATTATGATAAAACTCATGCCTACTGATGTGTTTGATGACAGAGGAGGGAATCATAAAGGGGAAGATGATGAATTTCTGTCTTCTCTTTGGGAATAACTGACTTAGAACCAATGTGATGAGAAATTGTCAAGGGAACTCGGAATGGCACAGGAGGAGGGTAAGTTTCTGATGGAAATGTACTAGTTGAACACGCAACCACATTTTGAATTCTTATCCTGGGAGAGGCACCACCCACATGGATTATCAGTGAACAGCTTTGTTCACACTGCTTTCCTATGCAGAGACTTCCAGTAGCTTTTACTCATTCCCTGCAGAATGATGTTTTAAATCCAGAGCATGGCATCCAGCTGACCCTAATGCCCCTCGATAACCTCATGCCCTGCTCTCTCTAATTCTCCCTGATTGACAGCCACCCTCACACCAAGAATGTCACTCACCCTTCCTTAGCTATACTGTGTTCTTGCTCTGGCTATCACGTGTCTCCGATTGTCAAATTCCAACCCCACTCAAGTTCCTGTCAAACATCCCTTCTTCGACTGAAACTTCAAATCGAGGACTAATCTTTCTTCTCTCATTGCTGGTGGAGATTTTTTTCCTAGATAGCATACTACATGTATGCAACCCCAAATGACTATGTTACAATCATCTCTAATAGAGGTGTTTCACACCTTATTTATCTTAGAAACTCTTGGAAGGTGGGAGTTGTATCTTAGACATTTTTATAACTCTTATGTCTTCTGGCATCATGCTTTGCATGCTGTTGGTTTTAAAAATCTGTTTCTTGATCAACACAGTGCCTCATGCCTGTAATCCCGGTACTCTGGTGGCTGAGGTAGGAAGATTGCAGCAAGTGTGAGGCTACCCTGGTCTACATGGTAAGTTCTGGGACAGCCTGAGCTAAGGGGCAAAAATCTGTCTCAAAAGGTCAGAAGCAAACAAATGAAAGTTCCTGCCTCCTTTGACTAGTAGACAACTCAGAACCGGTTTTGGGTTCAATCCTTTTAGCTTTCCACTGTTTTCTCTGGTACCGTAAATTCCTACCTTCCTCTTTACTTTGCACTTTCATTACTTCTTTGTGTTGTCCTTTTACTGGAAGCTGCCCTAACTCTATTTTAGATTCAGACAGCAAGAAATAAAATCTAAGAAGTTTGAGTGAGGTCATCACTGTCTGGTGAAGTAAAATGTTTTTTTAAGACACCAGCTATCTGCACCACCCAGAGTGCTGACAGGGCCGTAGAAGGGAGTGCAGATTGGGTCAGATGGAGGTAACAACTCTGCCTTTACTGGTACTGGTTGGGTTGCTGCCTCTCGGGTCCTTCAAGAGTTACTTTGCATTCCATCAGCCCAGCAGTTCTGTGAAAACTGTATGAGAGGAGAATCCTTTTTTTTTTTTTTTTGGTTTTGTTTTTTCTAGACAGGGTAGCCCTAGCTGTTCTGGAACTCGCTCTGCAGACCAGAACTCAGAGATAGGCCTGCCTCTGCCTCCAAGGGCCGAGATTAAAGGCCTGTGCTACCTCAGGCCAGCAATGAGAATCCTTACTGACCCCCTCCCCACTTTACCACACAGTTCACAGTCACACAACAGAAGTAGAGTTTGACCCTTCCCTCCCATGAGCACCAGTAGAGAAGGTGAGGTTTGGCCAACAAATCCATCACAGACTCGTCACCAGAAGCAGTACTTCCGGGCTTTAAAAAAAGGGAGTCAGTCACTTCCGGGGATTCTCCCAGGACCTGCTAGCAAACCAGCTTTGCATTCTGTGGACTCAGTCAGCTCGGGTGATCACTCTTGAGCCAATCTGTGGCAAGAGAATGGAATGAACTTCAGTCAAGCAGACCCACCCGGGAGTGAAGTCAACTTTCCTGAGTCCCAGCGGTGACAGAGGATCTGAGGAGGAGCAGAGATGGAGGATGGAAGAAGTATTGCCTGATCAATACAGGAGCATGGCGTGCAGTTCCCTAGCGTCCTCTTCTAGATCAATACCCCATCTCATCTTCTGCTCTCTACCTGGGACACAACGTTCTCTAACTATAACTCTTCTGAGCCATGAATTTTTCTTGTCTTCGTTCTCTTCTTCCTTGTTTATTTCCCTCCCAGCTTTCTTCTTTTTGTTTATGTATCAAACAACATTCACACCTGACTCCAAGACACCTGGAAGCACCAAGATGGTCAGGATACCGATGTCTATCCCATAGGGAGCGCCCCTCTGATTTGTGCAGCCCAGGGTCTGTGTGACATCCCTCTCAGGTGTCTTAAGGGGCTTTGGCAGATGTGAGGACGCTGGGCCATCGTGAGAATTATGGTGCTAATAAGGAAGTTTGTTTCATTTCAAAGAGAGAGCAGCGAGGCAAGGAAGACTGATTTTGGTCCACCCAGAGCCGAAATACCACATTAAAATGCCTCCTAGCACCGAGAGAGGTTTGACCATTAAATTTAATTAAGCTTTCTGTAGAACAGAATGTCTGGGGAGATCTATTACACCCGCGGGACAGGCGTTTGCTTTTGCCAGCCTTTGCCTTGCTCATCGCGTCGTTCTTTCTGACCAGAAAACCCTCCTGTTTCTATTGTTCAGCAGAGTGCTCCCATTTAGTGACCAGGCCTGGGCATGTGACCTGGGGAGGCTCTTCCTGCTGGATCCTCCCTTGTTTTCTGGCTTCCACAGCCTCCTCCATGAGAAGTCTGGGAGTTTCATCTTTCTTAAAACAGACTGCTTGTGACAGAGTTGCACGCTTCAAGGACAGCAACTCTGTGTCTCTAAGATTCTTGTCTCTTCCAAGCAGTCCCACCATTCTAGAAGCTGGGGTTTCCCCAACAGGACCAGCTGGGAGAGACCTGTACCCAAGCCAGCCTCAGCCCAGTGTGAAATCTTCACTTCCAAAAGCTGGCACACGGGCTGCCTGGGCCAATGCCCCAAAGCTTCCCCTGACAACTGTCTTAGCCGTGAAACCCTGGAGTGCTGTGGGGGAAATATTTCTGCATGTTTCCAGCCTTGAGAATCTGTTCCCATCTTCCTCTGCTTGGAGGAGTATGCTACTCAGAACTGTTACGGGAACATGACTACTGAAGCCAGCCACTGTGAGAGCCGAAGTTATGTGTATTTGCGTCCTTGACCCAAATTCCACTGTGTATGTACATTACATTTTCTTCGTCCTTCATCTGTTGAGGGACATTTAGGTGGGCTCCATTTCCTTCCTCTAGTGACTAAAGCAGCAATGAGCATGAATATGCAAATGTCCTTGTGCTAGGATGTGGAGTTCTGTGAGTATATGCCCAGGAGTGGACTAGCTGGGTTGTGTGGTAGTTCTACTTTGTATGTTTTGAGAAACCTCCACACTGATGCCCATGATGGTATTAATGTTCACCCCTATGACCCAGTAAGGGTCACCTATCCCCACATCCTCTCCAATGTTTATTGTCAGGGTTCTTGATGAGAGCCATTCTGTCCAAAGCACTGGGTTCCCGTGGATTCTAGAAATAACAATGCCCTGGGTCATTTCCAGAATTACCCAGTAAATTCTTCTCTACTGGGCTCAGGTTAGCAGGTACCTTAAGATGGACTTGGACACAAAAAGCTCCTTATATATCAGAGGATTTATTTAAATATACAATAGAAGGCTGCTTAGGGAACGAGGGAAAGAAATTCTGACCCTTTCTAATTTGTTTCTTAGTTTCCTGTCCATGGAGTTAAATGGCTAATGATGATCTCAGGTATATATTTTTGTAATATGATTATTGTAAAGTTGTAATTATGCCAAGGGAATTGGTATGGCCAGTGTTGGTCAGGAACACCCTGGTTATAGCACCAGTGCCCAGTATGGATGGCTTAAATGATAAGAAAGTATGCCGGCATCCATAAAAGCACCCAAAAGTTGAGTAAACTCCAGGTGGCCTTCAATAATAACTCATCACTTTTTACAGCGATGCTGTTGTCTGAATCCAGTTCTGCCTACCAGTGTTTCTAGGAGTGAGGACTGATGTCACTGTAATTGTGCCAGGGTTTGTATCTCAAGGAACATATATCCAGAGACAGAGGGGGGCTCATCCTCTGCTTCTCTCTTAGGAGCAAGGAAACATTCCCAAGGAGGCTGTTGGGACTCCCCACCCATCTCATTGGCCCAGTGAGACTGCAGGTGTATTCCAGAACTAGTTGCTATGGCCAGGGGAAGGCTGTGTTCTGACTGGATTAGAACTGAGTTGCTAATTCCTAGAGTCAGAAGAAAGGGTTTTCTGGCCACTGACCTGGATTGTTCAGAGACCACCCTTAGATCTCAAGTCAGTGCCCCAACCACCAGGTCATGACAAATTTATGCCTGTGTTCAAATTAATTTAAGTGTTCAAATTAATGCCAAAGTACTTGCCACAGTTCTTTGGGGAGGGGGTTCTAGAGTCATGTCTTGGTAGTTAAGAGCAATTGCTGCTCTTTCAAAGCACCCTAGGTCAGTTCTCAGCACTCACATTGAGTGGGTCACAACCACCTGTAACTCCAGCTGCAGGAGATTTGATGCCTGCCTCTGGTCTCCCAGGCACCACACAAATGTGGCATACACTCATATAGACACAAACACGTAAGTCAAAATAAATCTTTAAACTTTTGGGTGTGTTCACGTGTGTGGTAGTACACATGAGTGCATTCGAGTGTGGAGGCCAGAGGACAACTTCAGATGTTCCTCAGACACCATCAACTTTTTTCTGAGACAGGGTCTCTTGCAGGTCTGGAACTCACCAAGTAGACCAAGCAGGCCAGCCAATGACTCCCCCATGGATATCTGTCGCTGCATGGGATTACAAATGAGTGCCACCATGCCCTGGCTTTTTCATCTGGGCCCTGAGGATCAAAGTACTTCACCAAATAAGCTATAATCTCAGCCTTGATTTTAAATTACTAACAGAATTTGAGAATTTAATCCAGAAAAGAATTTTACATGAGTCAACATCCTATATTTTTAAACACCTTCCCCCTTGGATCTGAACATCGTTTCTTAATGCCATGAGAATATTATATCATGATAATATTGCTGGCAAATCTCCAAAATGAATATTACAACAGATTTTGCGATCACATATTGTTTGACAAGTGAAAACATGAATTTAGAAAAAAATTAGCTTGCATGTCTTTGGCAAGTCATAGTTTAGTCCTTGCCAATAGATTTTTGTTTCCTTCTGAAGTGAACTCATTTGTGGAAGACTTTTGCTGCCTTGCTTAAAAACTAAGCTTAAAAACCAAGGCTGGTAATATCTAAATGCCAGAGAACAAAAGGAGGCATGTATCTTAATTGCTACAGCAATTCCTACAACCCAAGGGGGAAAACATTACTGGGCCAGATATCACAGGTGGATAAATCCTTGGGCATGCTGAAGATTTACGGAGGGCCACTAGCTTCCCACAGTCATTGGGTGGATGAGGCTCTGAGTCTTGTGTAAAATGGTCTAAACATTAGCAAAGAGAGTGAACAGGCGGAATGAGTGGCAGGTTTTGGGATTTGTGAGTCTGTAACATTAGGCAACTTACTTAAACACTAGGCCTCAGTTTCTTCTTCTGTGGAATGGAAATAATTTCTATCTTCAAAGTCTTTTTGAAGATGGAAGGTTTTAGGCTACCTCATAACCATGACAGAATCCCTGATGGAGGGAGGAAAGATTTATTGCGGCTCATGGTTCCTGGGAACACAGTCCGTCATGATGGGACTGGAATGTCATCATGGTTTATCCTGTGGTGGCAAGGTATCTCAGCTCAGTTATGTCATGGCTGACTAGAAAACTGATAAGACTGAACCAGAGTCAGGCTGCAAACTTAATGCTTACCCCTATGTCCACTAACTAGGTCCTACATTCCAAGGTTCTACAGCCCCCCACCCCCACCCCCACCCCCAAAGAGCACCACTAGTTAGGGATCAAGTGTTTAAGCACATTCGTGTGGAGGGGAGGATTACACTCAAGCCCAAAACAGTACATAATAAATGGCAGCATAATTACAATGCTCAGGGCTTTCCAGAAACTACTAGAGCTGTGTTTCTAAACCCATGGGTCGCGACCCCTTTGAGGGTTGAACAACCTTTCCTCAGGGTTGCCTAAGACCATTGGAAAACACAGATATTTACATTATGGTTCATAATAGTAGTAAAATCACAGTTATGAAGTAGCAATGAAATAATTTTATGGTTGGGGGTCACCACAACATGAGGAGCTGTATTAAAGGGTCCCAGCATTAGGCAGGCTGAGAACCACTGTACTACTGTACCCAGTAGCAGCTTCTCAGTAAGTCTATGCTTCCTGGATCAGTTAGCTCCAGGTAAACTCCATGAAATCAAAAGCTGGGCTGGCCATTTCTACCACAGCACTTGGCAAACACTTGAACGGTGAGGCTTATACACCTCCCCTTTGCAGCAGTAGGAGAAAGCCAGTCTCTGAGACCTGTCTCCCTTCCGACCACCAGTGGAGAGAAACAAAGGAGTGGCCTGGCTATCTTTGCATCCAACCTCGTGCCCTCACTCACTGCCCTGTCCTAAAGGAGTAGTCAGGTGGCTGAGGATGCAAACAAGGTCATTTGCGCTCAACACAGCAAATGCATCTGACAAGCTGTGGACAAGTTACCAAACCCTACGTGAGAAAAGCTGCCTTGACTTTAGCTAGAATGTCAATGCCTCTGGGCCTGCTTGTCTAAGCCACCGTGGGGAGGTGTAAAGAAGATCCTGTCCAAAGTAGAGGATTCCCCCAAAGTTCCAGAAAGGACTGTGTCCTGGGTGCTTTGCAGAACTGCCCAGTGACTTCTTCCCTAGTGGGCTCAGGTGTTATGGGAAATTTGTCTATGTTGTGGTCTGATGTCCAATGGAGCAGAGTGTTTGGTTGACAGGTGGGATTCACATTCATCTGTCCTTCACGGAGCATGGAGTACCCCGGTGGACAAGGGAAAGAAAGGCCCTTGGGAGAAGAAGAGGAGGGGCCGAGGGGTGGCGCAGGCCCTTTGGAGCCTGGAAGTGACAGTGGCAGTGTGTCTCGGTGGCTTGCTATTATCTTGGGTTTTTATCTTTAATATTTATCCCCAAATTTTATTTTATAATAAACGGTAAAAGAAATGGCTATACCCAGGCTACATTAAAATGGGCTTGGACATGTAAAACCCTTTCCTGTGTCTCAGAGGGCTTATTTAAGTACAGAGCAAAAAACTGCTTCAGGGAACAAGGGAGAGAAATTCCTACTGTGACGTTTGTTCCTTTTGTTGTTTTGAAATTGAGTTTAGGAGTACTTCATCTTGTTGAAGCCAGCAGGTTAAATCTGTTGTTATAAATACTTGTCATCTATATACCTCCATATACTACAAAGAGGGAGGGAGGGAGGGAGGGGAGGATTCTAATCTAGTTTTTGGACCTTTCTGCCATTGTAGCAGTATCACTGACCAAAGAGAGATACTGATCCAAGTTTAAGAACACACCACCTCTCCCTATTGATAAGGGAATAATTCCCACGGTATTCGTCCAGAACAAGCTTCAGCTCTCACAACATACTACACAAACATATTATTTTCTTCTGGTACATTAATTTTTGGATTACTTTGGGGGACAAAACACCCAAAGTACAAAACAAAGTCCTCGCTTGGCTATAAACCCCCTTGACATCAGGCCAAACTGCTGAATAACAAAGATGTAATTGCTTTCAGGCTCTTGCCACTGATTTTTCTGGCCACCCTTTTCATAAACGAAAAAGTTACTTCGGCGGTCACAAAACCCACAACTTATCATAATATTTACCAAGTTGTGATAAGATAAAAGCTCACTTGGTACGGGATGTCAGGGACAATATTTAGAACAGCAAATTAGGGAGTGGTGAGGTCTGCCAGCAGCAGTTGCTTGCGGCTTGTATGGTTTCAGCTTCTCTGGTCACCGTGGTGAGGCAGGGACTGCTGCTGACCTCTTCTTCTACTGGGGCAGTAGTTCTCCACCTTCCCAGTGCTCCTCATGTGGTGACCCCCAACCATAACATTATTTCGTTGCTACTTCCTAATTGCAATTTTGCTACTGTTATGAGTCATAATGTAAATATCTGATAGGCAGGATGTCTAAGATGTGACCCCAAAGGGGTTGTGACCCACAGGTTGAGAACCGCTGCACTGGAGGCTTCCACAAGTTTCTGCCTGCAGATGTTGCTCGGTGTACATGACCAGCACAAGCTGGATCTTCAGAGTCTGACTGGGACCTCTCTTTCTCTTCCCCGAGCTTTGCTGTCTTTTCCAGGAAGTTGGCCATCCTTCCAAGGAGGGCTCATCTCTGGTACTGTTTCTAGAATGTGGGACACAGACTTCCATTGGTGTGAATGAAAGCTTCGCTGGTGTCCAGCCTTATGGAACAGCCCTGAATCACATAGTGAGAAGTTATTCTCTTCCTAATTTTCCCAGACATCTCTGTTAGTCAGAAGAAAATTTCCATGTGTTTTTTAAAGTCTTTTAACTCAGGCTAGACTTCTTCTTTTTTTTTTTTTTTTTGGTTTTTCGAGACAGGGTTTCTCTGTGTAGCTTTGCGCCTTTCCTGGGACTCACTTGGTAGCCCAGGCTGGCCTCGAACTCACAGAGATCCGCCTGGCTCTGCCTCCCGAGTGCTGGGATTAAAGGCGTGCGCCACCACCGCCCGCTTTCTTTTTTTTTTTTTTATAGAACAATAAACACCTTTATTACATGAGCTATGAATGATGTTTTATTTGCCTTTCCGGGCTTTGATCTTCCTCAGATAGAACTCCAGCTCCTTGCCTTCTAGCACGTAGCCATCTGCTCTGCCACACTGGCCTGGTCTTGAGGCAATACAGGCAAGAAGCTTGCCCTGCTGGAACTGCTCCTCCAGAAGACTGCTGATTTTAGCGTTCTTTTTCCTTTCATCATATTTCTTTTGGATTTTCTTTGATCGTTTTTTGTTTAATATTTCTTCCTCTTCAGGAGTCAGCTTGCCCCTCTTCTTGCGGCCCAGGGGCAGCGCATAGTGAGACTCATACCACTGTCGGTATGGTGTGCTGTCGATAAGCACGATGCAGTTCTTCACCAGGGTCTTGGTGCGGACCAGCTCGTTATTGGATGCATTGTAGACAACATCAATGATGCTCATACTTCTGCTTCTTGTGGTAGGGCTTTCTCTTACCCCCGGTCTTGCGGCGCTTGTGCCAGTTGTCTCGAGAGATGCCCATCGCTCGGCGCTGGCTGGAAAGAGGAAGCACAAAGCTTCACGGTCCGGTTTCTCCAGGCTAGACTTCTTAACCCAGACTGGACTCGTTTCGGAACAGAGAATGCAGGCTGAGGATTTTCAGAACGTAAAAGCCTGGACTTCTGTTTGTCCTTGCAAATTAATTCCGTTCATGGCCAGAGTACTGACTGTTTTTGTAGCTGCTGTGACTGAGTATCTGACAAGGAGCAACTCTTGGGATGAAGGTTTTATTATGGATCCCAGTTTGAGGGGATGGTGAATGATGGCAGAGGTGGTGTGGAGGCAGGATTGGCTGCCCCCTGTGGCAACAGGAGTGTGAAATGGCTTGCTCACACCTCAGCAGACCGGAAAGCAGAGAGAAGAGACTGTGGATCCCAGTGATTGCCCGTTTTGTTTTGTTTTTTTTTATAGTCCAGGACTCCAGCTCATGTGATGGTGCCACCTACGTTCAAGGTGACTCTTCCTCCTTTGGTGAATCCTCTCCAGAAATGCTCTCAACCACACACCCAAAGGTGTCCTTCACTCATGCCCTGGGCGTTTCTTAATCCAATCAAACTAATAATGAAGATTAACCACCACAGCAAGCATTATCAATTCCTATTTAAAGTGGTATTGCTTGATTTCCTTTGACAGTATATTTAAGTGTCTTAGTTGGAGTTCCTATTGCTGTGAAGAGACACCATGACCGTGGCAACTCTTATTAAAGAAAACATTTAATTGTGGTGGCTCGCTTACAGATCAGAGATTCAGTCCATTATCATCATGGTGGGACATGGCAGTGTGAAGGCAGACATGGTACTGAAGAGGTAGCTAAGTGTCCTACATCTTGGCTTGCAGGCAACAGGAAGTGGTCTAAGACCTGGGTGGTATCTTGAGCATATATGAGACCTTAAAACCCACCTCCACAGTGACACACTTCCTCCAACAAGGCCACACCTCCTAATAGTGCCACTCCTTTTGGGGGTCATTTTCTTTCAAACCAGCACATTAAGTGAAACTTTTTAAAAGAGACATTCAAAATATAGCTTTCCTTAAAACAGGAAAATGGGACATGGTTTTTGTATCAGGAATCTGGGGCCAAGCAACAGTGTAACCCCCAAGAGGGGGTGCAAGAGAGCTGTGGAGAATTGAACCCAAAACAAAGCACAAGTTGTTTTCTAGTGTGGAAGGAATGCCTTCTCACTGCAAAACAAATGGAGAGAAAGGAGGACAGACAGGGTTGGAGGAGGCCAGGCCTCAGTCTTAGGTTTCCCCCCAGGCTTTCCACTGCATCTTTTTATCCTATTATAAAAAGTTACATTTACACTGCTGACATAATTGTGTAGCCTGATTTTGTCCTTCATAGTTTATGATCATAATTTCCATTAATGTAATTAATGCATGTACTAAAGGAAGGAAGATAAAAATTAAAACCCCACAGTTCCCCCACTGGTATTGCTGTGTTGGTCCATATCACTGTCATCCTCTCTCTCTCTCTCTCTCTCTCTCTCTCTCTCTCTCTCTCTCTCTCTCTCTCTCCTGTGTGTGTGTGTGTGTGTGTGTGTGTGTGTGTGTGTGTGTATTTTGAAGCATAATCACAAAGTAAACCATTTGCCACATGCCTTCTGTGTGTCAGACATTGTGGAATCACGAGCACCTGCCAGCATTTTAAAATTCACACTAGCATGTGGCCCAATCAGGTATCATCACCCTCAATGGCCTAGCCCACCTGTCATCCAGCAACCAATGGGAGTAGATATAGAGACCCACAGCCAAACACTAGATGGAACCAGGAGAACCCTGCAGAAGAAGGGGAGGAAGGATTGTAGGTGCCAGAGGGGCTGAGGACACCACAAGAACACAGCCCACAGAATCAACTAAGCAGGGCTCATAGGGGCTCCCGGAGACTGAGCTGACAAACACGGACCCTGAATGGGTCTTACGTGGGTCTTCTGTATATACCTTCCAGTTGTGTAGCCTGGTGTTCTTGTGGGACTCCCAACAGTGAGAGTGTCTCTGACTCTTTTGCCTGTGCTTGGGACCCTTTTCCTCCTACTGGGTTGCATTGTTCAGCTGTGATATTAGGCTTTGTGCCCAGTCATTATACCTTCCTTGTTAAGCCATGTTTGGTGGATATCCTGAAACAGAGGAGGAGGTGATCTGGGGGAGAGGTGAGGTAGGAGGAGGAACTGAGAGGAGTGGAGGGAGGGGAAACTGCAGTCAGGATGTAATGTATGAGAGAATAAAAGTTAAAATAAATAATAAAATTAACACCAGCATGCATCGCAATCAGGTATCATTACTCTCATGGCAGATGAGGAAAGCATCTTATCAGACTAAATACCTCATGTTTAAGAGTTTTGGGATGGGGATGTAAAGAGCTGTGAATATATGAAAACCCAATATGGAAACCTACTACTCTGTAAGCTGATTTTTAAAAATACAAATTTTTTAAAAAAATTTTAGCCGGGCGGTGGTGGCACACGCCTTTAATCCCAGCACTCAGGAGGCAGAGCCAGGCGGATCTCTGTGAGTTTGAGGCCAGCCTGGTCTACAGAGTGAGTTCCAGGAAAGGCGCAAAGCTACACAGAAAAACCCTGTCTCAAAAAACCAAAAGAAGAAGAAGAAGAAGAAGAAGAAGAAGAAGAAGAAGAAGAAGAAGAAGAAGAAGAAGAAGAAGAAAGAAGGAGGAGGAGGAGGAGGAGGAGGAGGAGGAGGAAGAAGAAGAAGAAGAAGAAGAAGAAGAAGAAGAAGAAGAAGAAGAAGAAGAAGTTTTAACACAAGTATCATGCATGGTAGACAGTTTTATGGCTTTCCCCAGAAGACATGGGTTATTAGATGAAAAAATCTCAGTGCCAGGTATAGAATACCTTTCTGTTTGTCAGGGAGGCCCCAGAGACCTTCAAAACAGCTCAGGTTTATTGTTGTTGTTGTTTTTGCTCTTTTGAGGTGCCCGCCACCCAGCTCCCAAATAAATCACACACGGAGACTTAGTCTTAGTTATAAATGCTCAGCCTTAGCTTAGCTTGTTTCTTCCCAGCTTTCTTTAAATTATCCCATCTACCTTTTGCCTTTGGGCTTTTCCTGTTCTCTTACTTCTGTAAATCTTACTCTTGCTCCGTGGCTTACTGTGTAGCTGGGTGGCTGGCCCCTGGAGTCCTTCTTCTTCTCTGGGTACTATTTCTTTTCTCCCAGATTTCTCCTATATATTCTCTCTACCTGCTAGTCCTGCCTGTCCTTTCTCCTGCCTGGTCATTCAGTTCTTTATTAGACCATCAAGTGTTGTACACAAAGTAACACAGCTTCACAGAGTTAAACAAATGCAGCATAAACAAAAGTAACTCACCTTATAATAATATTCTACAACACAGGCTATTCCTGTTTCTCTTGGTTGCCTGAAGTAACTAGATGGTTAGAAGCAGAGCTGAAGTGAACACACTTTGGTTACAGGACATAGAGAAATCAAGAGGGAATTGACAACAACTTCCTGCTGTCTAGCTTTCATAAAGCTGTAAGGTGCTGTGCAGGCTGCTAGAGGAGAAAAAATACCATAGTTTTATACACCATTGTGTTGCACGAATCCTAACTGGTCTTAATAAAAATCTGGAGTCAGAGATCAGTGAAAGCTAAGAGATCAGAGAAGCAGAGCAGCCACCTCTTAACTCACCAACTCCTCAGCCTGCAAGAGCCAGAAAAGACCTGAGCTCCTGTCTTCTCCCTCCTTCTATTCCTTTCTCTGCCCAGCCATATCACTTCCTATTTCAACCTTCCTAGTGCTGGGATTAAAGGTGTGTGATCCCAAGTGCTGGAGTTAAAGGTGTGTGCCACCACTGCCTGAGCTCTATGGCTAACTCTGTGGTTAGCTCTGTCCTCTGATCTTCAGGCAAGCTTTATTTCCTAGATTATAAACAGTATATCACCACATCATTGGACTATGAATGCTATGATACTAACATGCTAGACAAGATATACCCACCAGTGGCACAGTGGCATGAAGGCTATGGGAGTAACAATCACTTCTTGGATCTGAGGCCTGCTTCATAGGAGGGCACACACACACACACACACACGCACACACAGCTCAGGGAACATCATAGAGGATGGGAGGAGGGCTGTAACATGCTGTCTTCTGGACATGGCATGGCCATTGCACTCATGAACTCACCGTGGTCATGGTTGCATGCACAAGATCAAGCCAACGGAGGTAGCCAGCATTCCAGCAGGCAGCACTAGCTGTACCCCCAACAGGTAGGTTATAAGGAGAAAAAAAGGGTGGCGTGAAGGTGGCAGGGGGATATGCTGGTGAGTGTTCTTGGGGAGTGGGAAAGTGGAGGTGAGTATGAACATGATACATTATATGCATGAAATTGTCAAAGAATAAATCAAAGCTATTCTAGAAAGTAAGTAAATGTCTTGTGTGCAGTTAGTCACATTAGTCGGCATGAGATCTGAGAGCTGAGATAAGGCTAGTGATTCAACCTCTGTCTCCCTGACGTCCACCACCTTATGCTTAGATTGTCTTAAAGCAGATTAGGAGTATATGTTATACATGTGGCTAGAACTGTACCAGAAGTTCTCAACACCACTCATGGCTTGCAATCAACTGGGGAACTTGGAAAAAACTTTGATGTTGAGGCCTTATCTCCAGATGTTCCAATAGGGACTGTGTTACTGGTGTTTTTGAAGCCCCCCCCCCATGGCCCTCTGTGTATCCATGGCTAAATAGCACTGCACTGGAGTTACCCATCAATAGTTTCTGTATTACTAGAGAAAGGCAATCCTTAGAAACTAGGAAGTTTCCAAACTACTGAATAATATAAAAGCCATGATACAAAGGATGACTTCCATAATCAGAATCCTTCCACAAGATACTAAATTTGAAATCAAACATCAATCCCCTTGCATATGACTTCTGGTGAAGATACAGTGGCCAGGAGATGGGTGGAAGCTGGTATTCAGTGTCTCTAAATGTCAGCACCCCAAACCTGAGACATGCACAGAACATTTTAGGTCACTGGTCTGTTTCTGCCTGAGTGAGTGTTTAATTTCCTTTTGTAGACCTCAGTAATTTCTAGCAGGATATAGAGTTCATGACACAAACACATCTGGATTTGAGAGTGTGAGTCTGAAATATTCACGGGCCAATATGTCGGGAGCAGATGTTAAATTGGCAGCCTTGCATGATGGGGTGATCTCATGGGAGGCTCCCATCTGGGGCTTTGCTGTAAGTCACATGGTTTTCCCTGTTGAATTCAGTGGTACCTCCTACCTGGGTGCTTTCTTGTCTGCCCAAAGGCACTGCATGGCCTTCTTCCTCTCCAGGGGCACCCAGAAGCTTGACCTTGCTGCACTTCATGCAGAAAATGCCAACAGGGCAGAAAAACAGTAGCTTTTTAAAGCAGATGAGCAAGTCACCCAAGCCTGATCTGTACCAAATGTGGAGTCAGTCCTAAAAGGAGCTGGTGGAAGCTGGGAGGGAAAGGCGATCCTGACTTTCTCAGTGTGGCCAGGAGGGAAGACCCAGGGACACTGCGACCAGATAGGGACATATCTGAATACAGCTTCTGTGAAATCTTGCCTTTTGTCCTTTCTCGGGAGCGTTAGCTCTCTGAGACACTGTGGACTTGTCTGTCAAAGGGAGATCATGAAAGCTACTTCACAGGGTGGTTCACAATGTGCACCCAGCAGACTGCTGCCCCACCCTTCCTCTTCATGCAGATGTTTCTCGTTTGCATATGACCACAGGAGATCCAAGTGCTGTGACTGAGTTCACAGAGCAGCAGAATGTAATTCCACAGGTACCTCCAAGGACCTGCTGTGTGCCAGCCACAGCGCTGGCCAGCATTCTTTGTCCTTTCCATGCCGGAGCCACTTTTTGTGATGTTCTGTCTGTACAGACAGCATTCTCCTTTATTTCCTCTGTCCTCCAGTCCCCATATCAGTCCCCAACTTGTCAGCTTTGTTCTTGGGCTGGATTCCACCTCCTCCAGATTCTCCCAGTATGTGGGCCTGAGGGTCTCAAACACTAATACACGACAAGCAGTCCTCGTGATATGAGCCCACTATCCACGCCCATGAGATCGTGACGTCATAATCCCCTCTCAGAGTTGTGGGTGAGGGCTAGAGGAAAGGTTGTGTATAAAATAGTTGGAACATGGTTGAGTCAGTATAAATAGAAATGGGCTAATATGAATATCATCACAACATGGTATAGCAAATTATCACAGTGTTGTATAAAATAACACACTTTGACAATGAGAAGAGGAACCACCATTTTGGAATGACCACCAAAAAGAGCAGGATTACAGGATCCGCATGGGGTCCTAGACATTGTATCTTCTGGACTGCTGATGGACTGCTCAGAGCTAATGAGTTTCCAGAATCAAGTTCTATGTAGAGAGAAGAGGGCTGAAGTGCCAAGTTCTATCTCCTCCAATTCTCATGCTTTGCAACCCTTGGCAAATCTTCTCCACCCAAGAGTTTGGCTTCTGGCTCAACCTTCTAGCATGGTACCAGTTAATTACAGTAATAGGATAAGGCATTCTCAGGCAGCAGGGAGATGCTGGACTAGACTGGGGGCAGCAGGGTGTGGGGGAAGAGATTTATCATAAATCAAATAAATGGCTTCAGAGATTCCAGGAGGATGTCAGTGACTGTTGAAGTGAAGCTGAGGATGGAGTTAGGGAGTGGGCAGCCCATGGAAACTTGGAGAGGTTATTGATACACTTATGGGACCAAAGACTATCGAATTGGTAAACATAAGGAAGAAAATTGGATGGGTTGGGAGGATGCTCTGAATGAAACAGAGCCAGAGCTGACAAGATGAGGCTGTGCACGTTTATATCAAGGCTATAAGTGACCCACAGGCCCTCTTGGGTCACCCTTCTAGGACAAGGGTGGCCATCACACATGCTTTTCCTGGATGCTGTGAGCGTGGATCTGAAGTAGTTGCAGGCAAATACATTGAGTACAGATTTGACCTGGTGCTATAGGATGATGGAGTAGTCTTAGCAGAGGTTCTGTCTGGGCTTTGCTTGGGAAGATGCCTTGAGAAGGGAGTTCCCCTTCATTGAGCCAACATAATCAGAACCGATCTTGAGTTCTCTCTCTCTGGTAACTTGGAACATGTCCATGGGTCCAAGGGTCCATGATTCTGAAGCATCAGTCACTTCAATCTATAATTCCATCTTTAGCATCACTCTCCCTGACCTGTAATCCTGTGGCCAATACAAGATTTGGGTTAGGCAAATTTGATGTGAAATCCTTCCT
Organism: Peromyscus californicus insignis; assembly: GCF_007827085.1. Lineage (NCBI taxonomy): Eukaryota > Metazoa > Chordata > Mammalia > Rodentia > Cricetidae > Peromyscus > Peromyscus californicus. The sequence goes on from NW_026294595.1 coordinate 80,596,857, forward strand.
TTGAGGTCCCTTGCTCTGCCACCTTGGACACATGAATTTACCTGTCTTCCATTAGAGATCACCAAACTACTGTGCTAGGTTGTTAGAGGGTACAAAGAGGAGTTGAGAGGATTAGGAAGTCAATGGCTGAAGAAATGAGATCTCTCATAGCAATGAACAATCCGAGAACTACTTGGTTCATTTCATCTTACCCTCCCAGGCAGCACTTTTCCCTCTTGTTATAGATGAGGAAATGACTGTTCCTGAGTCATGGGACAAGGGAAGGGGAGGAGTGGAGACTTGAACTCAGATCTCCCAGAGTTTGTAACGCCTACCTCTTATGTGTGCATAACGCACAGCACATGCAATTATCTTGCTTGTGAGCAGAGCCAGTGTTGGCAGCTACGTTGGACACAAAGCAAAGGAAATGTCGACTTGCTGGAACTTGCTCCAAGGGTCGCGCTTCCTGCCCTTTCTCTTCTCATTCACTCACGCGCCACCCAGATGGCCACGGGTTAGCAGGGTGGCCAAGAATTTCAGTTTGAGGAAACTCCACTCATTCTTCTTCCAAGATGACTGAGCATTTTTTCCCCGGATGAGGCCGAAGCCCCTGATGCTCCATGGTAGTGGAGTGTGGCCAAGCAGGGCCTTCACTTCAGCATCAGTCCCAGCAGAGTGCTTGCCGGAGTTGTTAGATGTCCTTGTTCGTTAAGGATTCTCTGCACTGAGATGCAACCTAATTAGGGTTGAACTCCAAGCCTGTTCGTTCGGGGGCTTTAGTTCATAAAAGATTAATGTTCCTTTTTCTTGGATTTTGTTGTCGAATTCAGCTGGAAGGAATCCAGGGTGCGCTTCTTCCCTAAGATGTAGCACTTTGGTGGTTTGTGAAAATCCCTTTTCCCTCCCACTAAAGCCTTGGCTTGGGTGTCCCCCAGGCCCCCTCCCCTGCTCCTGCTCTAGCATTTTAGGAGCTGATGAAGTACAAACAAAATGAGTGAATTTTAGAATCAAGGAGTTCTATTGTAGAGATCATTCAAAGAGCATATTTACTTACAGATCATTCTTCTTAAACACGGGGCAAGTACAACAGGGCCCACTGGGAAACAAGTCCATACTCATCAATTGTGTCTTTCATCCTTCAGCAACCGCTTATCAAGCACCTGTTACCCACCAGACACTGGACGTTTACATCACGGACTGCATAGGCTTTTCTGTGTATGTGATTGGCCTGAACAAGTTTATTCTATCAGTAGAGTGGCAAGGTGAACTCTATATGTAAATATAGAGTATAGAACGTAGAACTCTACATATGAATGTGAACTTCCTGCACGTGAATGAGTGGCTTCCTCAGTTCCTTTATGGTGAGAAAAATATACCTCACCAGCTAAACAAGTGTCTGATGTATTTCCTGGTGACAAAACTAATATGAGCTAATAATAAAAAGACAAAAGACTATAGATTTATTACATTGAAGAACTAACAGCTGTTCCAAATCCTGTATCCCAGCCATTATCACTGTGAATGGAATGCTATGTATTCCACCCCAGGTTTACTTATTGATTGTTATTCACTTATTGTGTGTATGTATGGAGGTGTCCCATGTGTTTATATGCTATGTGGGTATGTGTGTATATGCACCCACATATATGTGGGCTCATATGTATGTTCAGGTACTTGCGAATATGTGACCATATGCGTGCAGAAGTTCAATCTTCTACTACCCCTCACCACCCTCTTCATGGATACAGGATTTCTCATCTGAGCCTGGAGGAAACAAGCTTGTCTAACCAGCTTGCTCCCAGAATCCCCTGGATCTACCTTCCAAGAGCTCTGGAATTACAGTAGACTACCACACCTACCCTGCATTCACAGAAGTTCCGGGGCTCTGAACTCTGGTCCTCACATGTACGTGGCCAGTGCTTTTCCACTGAGCCATCTCATCAGGCTCCCTCTTAGGTTTATTCTTAGGCAACAAACCTTTAATAGCAATGTGGTTTTATTCATAGGAAAGAAAGGCAGACGGCATTTCTGTTCTAGATTGGCCACTTAGGAACACAGCCAACCACAGTGTGCTTTCCACACTGGCTCACAGAGAACTTCCTTGAGTCTGTATTCCCCTGAGCGGCACCATTTATTCCAGCGACTCTATAGTCAGGGTATTCTGAACAGCTCTAATTGGTTACTATTTCAAGCAGTGGGCTTCCTCAGAGCTAAATTTGGGCATTGTCTGTGAATAGATTTCTACAAGCAGAGTTACTGAGTCAAAGTGATAGACTCCCTTCCCGAGTCATTTCTCCACTGTTGACTGAAATGTCAAGACTCTTCTTCACACATTCTCCCCTTTTCTTTATTTTCATGCCTTTCAAAATATTTTTAAAGCAAGCCCCAAATGATAACATGCGTAGGGGGTAATGATACTCCCATTTTGAAAGAAGCCAAAGCAGAATGTAGCTGAGACTTCTTTTTGCTCCAAGTTTTCCTGGCTGCCTGTGCTCAAACAAAATTAGCCTCTGCTCTGCCTGGAGTCCACATCCTGCAACCTTGTGAGGATGTGAGCATTCTCTGGGGAGAGCCCAAGCCCAGTTTTGCCTTGCTCTCTGCTCTTTGTGTGATACGGACGGTAGAAGACAGTAAGCCATGGGAATCTACAAGGGGACCTCACGTAAGTTTGACAGGTGACCGTCCTCTTGGAGACAGTGGCAATTTGACTGATTCTCGAAAGCTCCTGTATGGCATCCTCAGGAGGTCAGTTGAGCTGCTTCTGTGTTGGGAAACTAAGGAAAGATTAGTTGCATTCCTATTTCCAGCTTACACGTGAACATATGGTTCTCCCCAGTCTTTGCATTTTACGATTTTGACACTTTCCCCCATGTTAAAACTAAAAACCCGTATGTGGCTGTGTTAGAAGTCCCTCCTAGGCAAGTGTCTCTAACACTTTTGTTCCTCTTGTTGTTGGGCCACGTAAGTAAGAAACTTGTGCCACCATAGTTAGAAAGATCTGGAAGGGACTAGAGGACACAGAAAGGCCGAAGTCCGCTTTCTAAACTCATGGCCTATTTTGCTGTCTGCCCAACAGAGGGCAGCACCTTTCTCTCCTTGACTTGCTCCGGTTTGGAGAACAGTCTGCAAAAACAGATGCCTTGAATTCAAGCACCTTTCTTGTTATCAAAGCCATTATCAAGGCATTTGTAGGAACTGAACATCAGCAAACATTCCGTATTTGTATGACGGTCATGGGAGGTGTGAGCATCCTTGACGCTAGTAACAAAACTCCTTTACCAAGAGTCAAAACTGAACAGAGCGGAAGAGTTCTTTGAAGTCAGTCCTTGCTGCTTTGGATTTCTGTTGCTGTTTTCATTTTTTTTTTTATGTGTGTGCAGGCGCATGTGTGTGTGGGTAAACATGTGTGCGTGTACATGTGAAGGTCAGAGGTGGAGTGTCTTCCTCTATCATTTACCACCTTATTTCAGAGATGTTCTCTCACTGAGCCTGGAGCTCAAAAATTTGGTTACAGTGACTGGCCAGGGAAACCCAGGGATCCACTGGTCTCTGCTCCCTGCGTTGAATAACAGAGGCTACAGACATATGCCTCTATCCTGTTTGTTTGTTTGTTTTTTTACATGGGTTCTGGGGATTAAATCCGGGTCTTCCTGTCTATGTGGCAAGCACTTCACTGGCTGAGACAATCCCCTAACCCTGTTTGTGTTTTTTAAAGTCTCATCACTCTTGTAGGTCAAGAGTTGTTTCTGGAAAAAAAAATCTATCTTTATAACTAGTTTAATTTCTTCTCAATACCTCATGGTCAAGCTTTTCTAGTGTCCATTTGAGAAGTCCAAGGAGTTTCAAGATAAGAGGGATTCTGGAGTAAACTCACCTTGTTTTGTTGGTGCTGTTAGGAGAGTCTGCGGTCATTAGAGTGATCCTGCACCGCCTCCTGGCGCACACAGATTCCAGTGATCCTGCACTACCTCCTAGAGCACACTGATTCCAGTGATCCTGCACCGCCTCCTAGAGCACACTGATTCCAGTGATCCTGCACTACCTCCTAGAGCACACTGATTCCAGTGATCCTGCACCACCTCCTAGAGCACACTGATTCCAGTGATCCTGCATCACCTCCTAGAGCATACTAATTCCAGTGATCCTGCACTACCTCCTAGAGCACACTGATTCCAGTGTTCCTGCACCACCTCCTAGAGCACACAGATTCCAGTGATCCTGCACCGCCTCCTAGAGCACACTGATTCCAGTGATCCTGCACTACCTCCTAGAGCACACAGATTCCAGTGATCCTGCACCACCTCCTAGAGCACACAGATTCCAGTGATCCTGCACCGCCTCCTAGAACACACTGATTCCAGTGATCCTGCACCACCTCCCTAGAGCACACAGATTCCAGTGACCCTGCACCACCTCCCTAGAGCACACAGATTCCAGTGATCCTGTACTACCTCCCTAGAGCACACTGATTCCAGTGATCCTGCACCACCTCCTGGAGCACACTGATTCCAGTGATCCTGCACTGCCTCCCTAGAGCACACAGATTCCAGTGATCCTGCACCACCTCCTAAAGCACACTGATTCCAGTGACCCTGCACCACCTCCCTAGAGCACACTGATTCCAGTGACCCTGCACCACCTCCTAGAGCACACAGATTCCAGTGATCCTGCACCGCCTCCCTAGAGCACACTGATTCCAGCAAATGAAGAGCAGGTCCAATGCCAGTCACCATTGGCTGCCAGTTAGTGTCTGTGAGTTGGAGGAGGAAAGACTGGCCAGCAGGAAAAGCAGCCGTGGAAATAAAACCTGTACTTCCAGGGCCTGGGCTCTGTCCCCTCTCCACCACCATCCAGTGTGGGAAGCCAGATTTCTAGAATTCCCCCAAGGAGGCTTGTCACTGGCGGCACAACTAAGGCTCGAGCTGGCTTCCACTGCCTTCACTCCCGTTTCGGCCCTGGAGACCATTCTTATGCCTCTCCCCTATGAGGTCCTCTCCCGTGAGTCTGCCTTGTGGCTGTGACTCACTTGAATCAGGAGGATGTGGTGGAACTCTGCTAGGTCAAAGCTTTAAGAAGTCCCAGGAGATTATGCACCTCTGACACCATGTATGCATCATGTCCAGCTGCCCCGCCGGGGAGGGCCCACCTGGACAAAGGGAGACTCCTCTGGAACAATGAATATCCTGGAGGGGCATAAGGTCTCAGATGTGAGTGAGGAAGCCATTTTCATATCCTACCCTAGAGCAGAGCCCCCAGATAACTCCAGAATCAGCTGCTCTCTGGCTATGAGTCTGTGAGATGACTCCCGAGCCAGACCTGCAAAAGAGGGGCCCAGCTGAGCCCAGTCAGCTCACAAAATCACGATAGCCAGGAACAAACCAGTTGAAGCTATTAACACTTAGAGTATTCCGTTACACAGCACAGGGCTATCAGGAGCACCTTCTGGTTGATAGTCTTCAGGCATGTGAAGTAAGGAGTCTGGTTGTCATGGGAACAGCCTGTCCCCCCCCCCCCCCCCCGCCCCCCGCAGATGCAAAGGAGGACTGAATGAAGATAGGGTCATGGGGCGAGGGAGGAGTTTTTCCTGCATCTAAGGAGACTCGGGTTCTGGGCCAACCTCTGCTACCAGCTGGCTGTGTGACTGGTTAAATGAATTTCCTTGTTTTTGATTTGTTTTGGTTGTTGTTGTTTTTTTTTAAAGGAAAAGTTAAGTTTTTAAAGAGACTATCACTTTTCTTCCTTGTATATGGCAGGCACCATGAATCAATTATGGCTTGATTCATGAGCCATAGACTCATAAATGAGCCTAGACTTGGCCTCAGACTCTTCTTAGTACAAACCAACAGCCACCTTATGATCAGAATTGACTCTCGTCTTATGAATCTTATTTGTTTCTCCTGGACCAGATATTTTTTGGATTCTCTTCTAGTGCAAAAAAAAAAAAAAGAAAGAAAAAAGAAAAGAAGAAGAAAGAAAGAAAGGAAGAAAGAAAGGAAGGAAGGAAGGAAGGGAGGGAGGGAGGGAGGGAGGGAGGAAGGAAGGAAGGAAGGAAGGAAGGAAGGAAGGAAGGAAGGAAGGAAGAAAATAGTAATAACGTATTTGCTGTGGAGAGAGGACAAATTTAAAGAAGAGCAAAAGTTATTATCTCGGGAAATTATCATTGTCTATGCTTTTTAGAAGGATTATGGAGATCTTGTATGATCTAAACCTTGCCAACTCGCCAGTCTTATCTCCCACAATTCCCATCTGCACCCTATATTCAGACTTGCATTTCACTCCTGAGTGACTTCCCTGGTAGCTTTGTGCCCCTGTTGGACTTTGTCTCAAGTAGAGACAAAGTTCCATCCACCAGTGCACCTCCCCAGAACCTTCACATGCCTGGAACATGCCAGCAGAGACATGTGAGTGACATGAATAAATCAGTGATGCAGCGGGATGTTTTTAGACAGCCCCGGGTTGGTCTTTGAGCTTCAGCCTTTCCTAGCATGCTCCAAAAAGGAGGCAGAAGCCCCATGTGTCTGAGCATCTGGAGATGAAGCCCAACCAGGGATGACTGAATGGCACCTGCAGATTCTCAGAGAGTTCTGAGTCAATGGCATTTTACATGGTGGCTATGAACTCAAATGCATGTAGGAAGCAGATGGGTAAAGACAAATTAAGGTGAAGGCCCCCATCTGAAAGAGTCAGGTGTTGTGACAACCTTGCTGAATTTTGTCCTCCTGGATTGTATGTCTTAATGTGGCCTGAGTTGGATCTGTCGCAGCATCCAGAATAGTATTAGCATTTAAGATAGTCTCTGAACACAGGAATGAACCTGTTCCCTCAACTCCCCACCCCCATTAAAACCATGGAACCAGCAATGAAAACAGAAAGACAAGATGGGTTGGCAGAAGAAGAGGAAACCAAAGCAAGCTGCAAGCTAGGTCCTACTGTGTGCTGAGCATGATAAGATTTTAATGACTGTCTTAGTTAGGATTTTTATTGCTCTGAGGAGACACCATGACCACGGCAACTCTTACAAAGAAAACATTTAATTGGGGTGGATTACAGTTTCAGAGGTTCAGTCCATTATCATCATGATGGGGAGCATGGCAGTGTGCAGGCAGATGTAGTGCTGGAGCTGAGAATTCTACATCTTGCAGGCAACAGGAAGTCAACTGAGACACTGGACAATATCCTGAGCATGGAACACTTCAAAGCCTGCTCCCATTGTGACACACTTCTTCCAATAAGGCCATACCCACTCCAACAAAGCCATACCTCCTAACAGTGCCACTCCCTGTGAGATTTTTGGGGCCAATTACATTTAAACTACTACAAGGACATTATTTTGTTAAGCCCCTACAGCAAACACAAAGCCAGATTTTATGATCCTTATAGAAACAAATGAAAGACCAAAAAGAGGTTATATAGATGGCATGAGTTACACAGTTAGGAAGTGACTGGCCCAAGCCCTTTAAATTCATCTCTGAATGCAGTTTTCACACCACTCTATCGTGCTGGGGATAGAACACCAGGGCTTTGTTCAAAGCACCACAACCCCACCTGTTTCCTGTTGAAACAGCCTTAAACTACATTGTGCTGTCTTTTCAGAGTTAGCAGGGTTTTTTTCTATCAGTATGATGGACATAATAACAGGGCTATAAGAATGAAACAGTTAAACATGTAAAGTGCTCAGAGCAATACATCGCACATAGTAAATGCCATTTTAAAAGTTAATGTATTGGGGGTGGAGAGGTGACTCAGTGGTTAGAGCCCTGGCTACTCTTCCAGAGGACCCAAGTTCAATTCCCAGCATCCATGTGGTGGCTCACAACCATCTGTAACTCCAGTTCCAGAGGATCAGACACCCTCTACTGGTCTCCTTAGGGAACCAGGCATACAAGTGGTCCACAAATGTGCATGCAGGCAAAACAACCTACACATAGCAAATAAAATTTAAATTTAAATTTAAAACAAGTTAATGTTATTTAATGTAAATAGCTATTCCAGAGACTGGGGGGTCTATTTTTATTTAATAAGTTAACTTAGTTTGGCTTTTGCAGAGTAAACATCAATAACAAGAAGAAGGAGGAGGCAGAGGATGAGGAGGAGGAGGATGAGGAAGAGGAGGAGGAGGAGGAGAAGGAGGAGGAGGAGGAGGAGGAGGAGGAGGAGGAGGAGGAGGAGGAGAAAAGCATTGTTTTGTGCATTGTTTTGGTTTTTTGTTCTGTCACTGAATTTTGTCCACCCTGAACTGCACAAGAGTTGGGTCTCCGGCTGGTGATGTGGCTCGTTTGGTAGAGCGCATGGCTTAGCATGCATGAAGCCTCAGGCTCAATGCCCAGCTCCACATAGATTGGATGTGGTGGCAAAAGGTCATAATCATAGCACTTGCAGGTGAATCAGAAGTTCAAGGTCATCCTCATGTCTATAGCAAGTTTGAAGCCAGCCTGGCCTCATGAGAATCTGTCTCAAAAAATAAAAATCCACAACTAAAGAACTAAGAACAAAAGAAGCAAACAAAAAGGAAGAAGTCATGAGCTGGTCCCAGGTAAGGAACGGAAAACCGAGATTATAGTCTATTTTTTATAGCTTATTTTTAAATTTTTTTGGTGGGTCTTTTTGCTGTTGCTGCTTTTGTCTGCTCTAAGGAGGTGGGGTTTTTTTGTTTTTTTTTTTTTTAAACCTGGTCACTTCTAAAGATGAATTAGAAGAGAATAAATAGTTTCCACAGACAGATCTTTTGGGGTATTAGAAATGGCAGTGGCTTTGGAGCGAGAACATTTGGACCTAGCTTTCCACTGGTTTCATAACCCTGGCAAGCATCACTCTCCACCAGGGCCTCAGTTTGCCCATCTATAAAATGAAAACCACAGTTAAGTGCTTATGACCCACTCATGGCCGCTATGAAGGGCCACAGCAGGGGACCTGGACGGGTATGAGGCTGGTCCCTGCTCAGAATCAAGGCAACCCAGGGACAAACCACCTCCTGAAGCATGCCAGCATCTGAATAATAAGCATGTTCCTTGAAGGAGCTGTGGCCCTGTGGAAATCTGAGTGCTCATTTTCCACGGTTCCCCATTCTCCTAATCAGTGACTCTTAACTTGATTATCTTTCCTCTGGGATTCAGATGTGGGCAACATTTGAAATTTGTTAAAAATTAGGTAAATAAGAGTCTCCTTCTCTCCCAGCCACAGTTTTAGTGAATGATGGAGTTTTCATAGCGTAAATTCATAGGCAGGTGTAAATCTGAGACTGGAAAATGCACTTCATACGACTATGTATGTGGGACTGAGAATGTATGTGATTAGAGCTAAAGAAGAAAGACAAAATACAGTAAAGGTCTAGGAGAAATAAACAGCCACTAAGAAGTCTGCCTCCTCACACAGAAATTCCGGAGCAGGCTAAGGACCCGTTTCTCTTATCTTATTTGGTAATTGATTGGCAAAGCTAATGCTGATGGGTTTTTACTGTTCTGTGTATTCAAATGACTTTAAAAATTTTTAATAAAGAAATAATTTATGAAAATGTCATTTAAATATAAATGTGTAAAATAAACAAGCTATATTGAAGACTATAAACATCCACTACTGAAAATCCTGAAAATAAAGAAAGTGAAAACCACCCACAACCATCCACTCAGGAATCACATTTCAAGCATCATCTTACCCACCTCTTTGAAAATGTGCACAGAATCTATGGAGAATGCACAGGCAAAATTGGAACGTGCTAGATATACAGTTTCATGTATTTATTCTTTTTCTACCTAACATTCAGATGCTAGCTTGTTTCCCGTGTATTGCTGAACAGCTTTCAAAATCATGATTCTAAATGGTTGTGTAATTGCATCAGTTGGATGAAGGATGATTTATTTAACAACTTCCTAGTGGTTGGAAATTTGGATTAAATTGAAATAACTTTTCAATGAGAGGGGGGGAAAACCCATGATGCTATTTATAAAACAACAATGATTTCTGGCCTAGCTTGAGCAGCCAGCAATAAAAGTCAGTGACATGATCCAGCATGTGGTGAAAGTTCCAGAAATACCTAGGGAATGGATGTGGAGATCATAAAGGATGAAATGAATTATGAGTGTTTATTATTTATATGGGTCAGACAATACATACAAGACACTTGTTGGTGACTTATCCAGTCTTGTCACTTCAGAGCCAAGCAATGATTAAACTCAGTAGTCCAGGTGGCTTTGGTAGAGGACCCGGAGAAGCAGTCACTCCTCATGGTCAGGATCCTAACGACCTCTCTGCACAAGTATGTCCCTTCTGCCTTTAGGCATGTCCCATGCCCTTAAGATGCCTTTTACTTCCAAGGAAGGTGGTCTCAATATGTATGTGTTGCCCTGTGTGTGAATGCCAGGGAGGGGTGAAGGTAGACAGAGAGGTGAGCATTTCCTTCGCATTTTCTATGGATTTCCTTGCCAAGATAACTGCCTTCAACGGTCACACCAATAGATCCTTATGAACTTGAAAAATCTCAAAAGCCCAGAAAGTTTCTCTGGCTCCAGTACCTGAGGCTTTCTACCTCCCACTCACAGTAAGGAAATAGAGCCAAAGAGAGACTCAATGACTTGATCAAGATTTCTCTTTTCAAATGACAACTCAGACCCAAACTCAGGAGCCCAAGTCTCACATCATGACAACACCCCAGATGTTACCACAGGACAGTGTTTCTGAGTTCCTCCCATGCTCTCTGCTGCATTTTCCCATTTCTATTTTCTGGGAAGCAAAAGTCTCATTTGCAAAGAAGGGAGAGATGCCCCTTCCTTGGGCCCCAGATGAGACCTCCCCTTGAACTCTCCAGCACTCTTGGTCATCCTTTCCTGCTTTTTTCTCTAGAATACATAACCCATCTAACATCATGTAGGCTCGGTTTTACACTCAAAGGGCTCCCCAGCCAAAAGTTCTTTCAAAGAGATGTGGAGACTATGTATTATAACAGTAACAGCTGCAATTTATTAAGTACCTACAATGGGTCAAAAAACTTCCCAAAGATGGATTTCAATTCTTGGAAGATAAGCATTCTTATGATGCCTTTACAAGTGAGCAAAACTAATGCTTAGAAGGGTGACCTCAACTCCTTAAGGTTCTTAAAGTTCAGATGACAGCAGAACCCAGATGTGGTTCAAGGGAGCTCAAGTTCAAAGCCATCTCCTTCACACTGTTCTGCTTTCAGAGGGTTGAGAAGTGACATTTCATGCCACTTGGGATTTTGTTGGGTCTTTCCTGCCTGGTGATGAGCAGGCTACAGAGTCAGGTCCTAGTCTCCAGTACTTTAAAAGGAAGAGCTTCCCCTTCTGACTTACTCCCCAGGCTCCAGAGCCTCCCTTTCTGGCTTGTTCCCTAAGCTCCATGGATACCATTCTCTCCAAACTGTCAAAGCCTTTGATGACTTCTGAAACTACCTTTGCTTCTAGAAGGCATTGACTTAGATGCTCTTAAAGTTGCTTACAAAATTCTCATCAGATTCTACTCTGCATGGCCGAGAGCCTAGAAGCCCTTGGTCACCCTGAAGGAGGACATTGGAGATGCTGGGTAGCATCCGGGGTCAATCTCTCCCATGTCTATGTGCTCCTGTGCTGTGAACCAAGCCCCTGACATCGATATGTCATAAAGCAGAAACACTGAGAATCCAGGGTTGTAGCGTGTTGAACACAGGCATGGCTTGTTCTCTGTATGCCTTATTCAGCTCAGTGTTCTGGTGGAGGCTCCACCTCAGCCTCTGGCCCCCATATACCCAAAGAGTCTGCAATGTTCTGGTGGAAGCTCCACCTCAACTCCCTTCCCTCATCTCTGTCCCCAAACCCTGCCCTATCTCAAGCCCACCAAACACTGCTTCTCCCCCAGAGATGCTCAAGACCCTCCCACAGGGTATTTAAACTGTATCCCAGAACTACATGTGGTTTTTCGGTCTCTCTTCCCTGTCTCCCCTCTGCGGGGCTGGAAAACCATCCAGGAGCACTTTACCCACTAAACCAGAGCTTTTTCTAATTCGGTTTGATTTGGTCTGATTTGGATTGCTATGTTGGTGGAGAGGCTTATGGGGTGTAGAAACTTTTCACTCAGTGGTAGGTGCTTAACCGAAGAGCTGGACAGATCCTTTAGCTTAATAAATAAATGGCTTCAATGCTCCACCCTTAAAAAATTACTCCTGAAGACTTTCATCAAACAAACCCCAATGTGCAGCTTGAACAAGAGTGGGAAGCTTGTGGACGAAGGGAAGGTCTCTGTCCAATGGGCCAGCCAGCTTTCTTTTCTCCCTCAGTCCACTGTAGTTTTCTTCTCTCTAGAACCCTATTAAGGCCTGGGAAATCAAGAACCTTGATCATCAGAGCCTGGAGAGAGAGGCTAGGTGCCTTCTGCTAGCCCAGAAGGGGCGGAGTCTCCCACGAGTCTCCATTTGCCTTGTAGATGGGAGGGGAGACCACAGGAAAGAATATATCCATCCCAGTTCTGGGGTACAGCTGTGTCTCTGCGAAGTCCAGACTTATAACCAACCCCACACCCCCGATGTTCAGAACCCCAAGAACAGCTTCACTGGGTTCCCAACAGCAGGTAGGAGAGCGCAAGGAGGAACGAGATCCGGTCAGAGTCGCCATTTTCTACTCTATCTGACCACAAACTTCATACTTTTATACTGGACAGAGCAAATAAAACCTTGAGTTAAATTTGATAATTTATTTACCCAGCTGACTTTATTCACGCCTTCATTGTGTAGATATTATGGAATATCTTCAATGTGCCAGGCTCTATCTTAGACACTGGAGAAATAGTAGACAACAAAACAGATAAAAATTGTGTACTTCACAGTATAACCAATTTTTGATAGCTATGAGCAGTAATATTTTGCCTTTGGGAAGCAGAGTCTTGTCACCCACTACCTTCTCCCACACAAGTGACCAAGAATTGCCATTATTCCCCCTGGTAAGACATTTCCTGCTCTGAACTTCTTCATGCCATCAGAATATTTTATTTTAACTGTAAAATTTTATTTGGCTTGTTTTGAGACAGACTCATGTAGCCTAGCCCAGCCCTGATTTTCTGATCCTCCGGCCTCTACTTCCCCTCCCAAGCTCTGGGATTGTAGGCATGTGTCGCCATGCCTGGCTAGAATGGTTATTTTAAACTGCTATTTTTCAAAAAGTACATATCCAGATTTGTTGTGCCTATTTATAACATGAATTTAAAACAGTTTGTGATCAAATGGCATTTTTTAATTTGTCTTGATTCATGTGAAAGTAATTTAAATTCACATTAGTATTCTGGAAACTGATCATTAACACTTTTTAACTGATTTTTGTAAACACATTTTACTTCCAAAATAAACATAAACAGGAAAGGGGAGGGCCCAGCGTAGCTGAGGCATGAAGACGCACACCCATTGGAGGGGAAGGGCAGAATCTTTAGCATAAAACGCAAAGCCATTTGAGAATTATTTCATCAGCCATTCGCTTCATGAAAAATCTGCAAGAGAAATGGGAATAATTTCAGATTTGCCTGGTGGGGAATTTCAAGCTGCAGGGTTATATGTGTGCCTATCACGGCTCATTGCAAATCATTAAGACGGGGTGGGAGGTGCAGACTAATGCTTCATAAAGCAGAAGTAACAACACCAGCAAGATGAGCAGGGTGGCTGGGCCGCCTCTGTCCTTAGCCGCCGTGGAGACTTAGAGATACCTAGTCTCACAAAAGTCTTGAAGTCAGCTCTCCTCCAGCCTATGCTGCCATCCCCTCACCTCCATCTCCACGGGGGGGTTGCTCTTAGCCTTTGCCCAGACACCTTCAGGGTCCTCAGGTCACCTGTCTACAATGTTCTATTGCCGTGCCTTGGCGTCCAGGAGTGTATCATTTAAATATATACCTTGTAGATCAGTAAAACATAACTGCATGTTTACAAGTTTCATGGGAATTTAATTTATAACATTCCACTGACACTCTTTTGAAATTTTTTACTATGTTTTATTTATTCGTGTGTGTGTGTGTGTGTGTGTGTGTGTGTGTGTGTGTGTGTGTGTGTGTGTCAGAGGATGTCACTAGGAATCTAGTCTTTCCTTCCTTTCCATTATGTGGGTACTGGGGCTGACAGGCTCGGTTGCAAGTACCTTCACCCACTAAGTCATCTCACTGCCCAACCCCACATACTCTTAGACTGAATCCCCCCACCCCCTTTCCTTCTAGTGGCCCCCTTCCTTACCACATTCTCTTAGGCAAGTGGTTCTCAACATGTGGGTTGTGACCCCTTTGGAGGTTGGATGACCCTTTCCCAGGGAACTCATATCAAGGGTTCTGCATATCAGATACTTGCATTATGATTCATAACAGTAGCAAAATTATTGTTGTGAAATAATGAAAATAAGTCTGTAGTTGGGGGTTACCACACCATGAAGAACTGTATTAAAGGACTGCAGCATTAGGAAGGTTACAAACCACTGTTTTAGGCCTTCTTTAATCTCCCCAAAAATGCCTCCAACCTGCTGTCACTGGAATTTGTGGAACTTTTCCTCTTCTCATTTGCAAAGGAACAAAGGAGGCTCAGCCCTCCTGGAGGGCAAAGAGAGACATTTCTTCAGAAAGACTGATTTCTTCTCTCAGTTTGTGATGCTCAAATGCAGTATAACCAGATGCAGCAGCATCCAGTTAGGAGCCAGGCTTGGGACCAGATGCAGCACCCCGTTAGGAGCCAGGCTTGGGACCACATGCGCATTTGGTTCCCACCCCAATCCTGCCACGGGGCAAGTTGCTTCATCTTTCCTTTCTCTTTCACTCTCTGGAAAACATAGATAATGACATTTATTTCACATGACCGCGACACAGATGAGGCAGGTCCCAAGCATTTGGCACGTTCAATAAATGGATTATACAGCAGGAGACTATATAGTAAGAGAGCGTTCTCAGGAAATAGAGTACCGTCTAGCTGCTGGTTTGGGGACTTTGAAAAAGACTGTGGCTGAAGTTGGAATGGGTGTGGGGAGGGTGATAAAACTCATAGTCTGGGTACCTCCCCTCGGTTTCAATCCCACAGTCACAGTCTCTAGGAAGAGGCACAGGGAGAGAAAACCAGAACTGTCTCCTGGCATTGCTGGCCTCCAGCAAGGATGGTCTTAGAACTGATGGCTTTAGCTTGCGTCCTGTTATGATCAACAACGTGGGAAGGGAAGGGTTTATCTGGCTTACACCAGAGTTCACAGTCCATCACTGAGGGAAGTCAAGGCGCTCAAGGGGAACCACGAGGAGTTCTTCTCACTGACTGCTCTTTTCTCTAATGCTCACCTGCTTGAAGATGGTGCCACTCACAGGAGGCTGGGCCCTCCCACACCAGTCATCAATCAAAACAAGTCCTCACAGACACAGACACAGGCCAGGTACTCCTTCCCAGGTGACGCAAGTTGGGTCAAGTTGACAGTGAAAAAAATGATAGCTCGGATACTGCCGCTTTGGGGTCCCTGCCCCACCTAGCCAGCTTCTAGTTCCTGTTCTCATCCTTCCTTCCCACGTGTTCCTTGCCTTGAACTGCACAGAATCACTGATTAGAGGACAAGGCCAAGGTCCCTGCTCCTGAGTTGCATTGACCGACCGTCACCTATCCCTCCTTACAGAATTCATGAACTGGAACCTGAGAACTAAAGTCTACAGAGACAGAAGGAAGGATCCATAGTTACCTGCTTTGGGCTAGATCCAGTTCTGTGTCTCTGCTCGTCCGAGATCGGTGGAGTAAAAACCGAGAAGACGCATTGTCATCTGACTGTAGGGGACTCTTGAAAGCGCAGCTTCTGTCATCTGTGAGGTGAAAATTAATTCTGTTTGCCTTGCCTGGACCTCGCTGCTTCAAGAAAGAAAAAGTAGACATGGTTCAGAACTGTAAAGCACCATAGGAACGTGAGATGATTCTACTGCCATTTCTGATGAGGCAAGGGAGCTCAGGGGCCCAAATCCTCATCCAACCTCCCTTGCTAAGTCAGAGAAGCAGAGCCCTCGAGATCTTTAAGGCTAGGAGCACTAGAGTGCTCCCACCAGCTCCTACGATGCTCCTTCCCTAAGGAGGGCAGTTGGACCCTATGAGGGTCAAGGGTGTCAGCTGCTGGCCTGTGAGACTCAGAACTCCGGTTTCACACAAGGTTGTAAGTCTGTCCTAAAGACAAAAAGTAAGTGTGCTAGCCCCTGACTCCAGGAAAGGGCTGTCTGTGTCGGTGGTCACAGGCCACTCAGAATACATCACCTCCTTGGGGAAAATCTAAATTTCAGGAAAGGATTGTCAATCATGCCCTCCTTCTCACTGGCCACAGTGACAGTCCAAGATAGATGTCACAGGCAGGGCTGATGTCATGTGTCTATCTTGCACATGGAGCAGACTGCAAATGCCATGCTGTTCATTAGCACTCCCACCCTAGGAAAGCACCAGTCATGACAGGTGCTGGTACCTGAACCCTCTCAGCTCGTTCTTCCCCAGGGAATATTTCTATGATGTGGCTGCTCTACCACCCTACCTCTCCCCTTGAGGCAGGGTCTCTCTGTGAACCCGGAGCTATCTGGCCACCAGCAAGCCCCAGTGATCCTCCTGTGTCCACCCTGCACAGTGCTGTGCTTCCAGGCAGGTGGCCATGCCCAACCTCTCATGTGGATTCTGGGGGTTTGAACTCAGATCCTCATACTTGCACATCAAGAGCTCTTACCTGCCTACCCAGGTCTCCAGCCCCAATTTATTCTTTAATGTCCTTAGAAAAAATGGTCGTAATTTGCATGATGTATGCCAACTGTCAGGCTAGGTGACATCGGGGAAGTGAAGGGCGTTTTAACCAGCAACCCTTTTGATCCTTAATGGAGAAAGAAAACAGACCAGTTCACAGCTGTGGGAAGCCCCTCAAGAAGGCCTTAAAATCAATCTCTCTCTCTTTCCCCACATCCTTGTTTTTACATCTGGGGTGTGCCTTGCCAGGTAACTGAATGGCATAGAGCAGAATCGAGGAGAATGGCTTCTCTCTTAACATACCCCGAGTAACAGAACTACCTAGCTATTAGTGCCTCTTTTGTGGGGAGAATTCGATCCCCCTGCCATTGTTCTCGGGGCTTGGAGGAAGCCAAGCCCACAATCAGAATGTAATTGAAGTATGTTTGCTATAATGGGTTCAGATGTTTGTGATCTTCAGCACTTTATGAATTCTGTGGCAGATGGGCGAGGGCAGGTAGCAGGCAGGAACAGACTGGGGAAGGCAGTCTGGCCCACTGACAAGGGCAGACACAGCTGTGGCTCTGGTGTTATTCAGCACGCCCACCCACCGCACCGGCAGCCTGCCTTCCCCACCTCACACCACGGCCAACTTAATGAAGAGTGGGGGTAAGCAGGAATCCTGGCTTTCCAGGGATCAGAATGTTTGGGAGGCCCAGAAGAATCCACATGGTCGAAAGGATGCCAAGTTCGTTTGCCTCTTGCTTTTCAACAAGGGGGGTGGGGAGGCAGAAACCGCACCAAAAAAATAAAAAAGCAAAAAAATGTACGTCTAAACACTTTCTGTGTTTCCTGCGTTTTTCAGTTCTTTCCTCAGAAACTCTGTGCTGGGGGGTGGGGGGGGGGGCGGGGGGAGGGAATCAGAGAGTAATAGCTGACCAAAGAGATTTTTTTAAAATGAATACAAGCATTTAGGTGAATGCATATGAAAAGGCCACAATGAAACACATTACTTTCTATGCGTTTACCTTAACTTTAAAAAATTAATATTAGGGCCGGGGAAATGGCTCACTCAGTGAGACACTTGCTGTGCCAACATGACAGCCTGGAGAAGAGCCCCAGCATCTACAGAAAAAAGCCAGGCACGGTGGCACACAACTGTCGTCCCAGAGCGAGCCTTGCTCTGGTCCCATCGTGCGTACTTCAGGCTACTTCTTAACACGGCTAGATTTCTGTTTGCTCATCTGTCAAATGCCCAAAATAATGCCTGCTAATGCCTGCCTCACAGGTTCTTTGTTTACACCCTGAAGTGAGGTAATTTGTTAACAGTTCACATTTACTGAGCTTTTACTATGGGGTCACATGTTTTAAGCAAACCCGTAGACAGCCTCATAACACCCTCGTGTGTTGGGCCTCCTCACTGTCATTGCTTGGGGGGAAATCTGCACTAGAATGAAAGTTATTTTCCAAGAATTGATGCCAGTAAGTCACAGAGTTGGGTGAAGCAAGATCAGCTCTAGAGTGATGCTTGTTTAAAGTGTTAGATTATAACCTCTCACAGATTTCTTATCATTTCAACCTCATCCTCAACTCTCTGGAAACCAAAGTCCTA
Organism: Peromyscus californicus insignis; assembly: GCF_007827085.1. Classification (NCBI taxonomy): domain Eukaryota; kingdom Metazoa; phylum Chordata; class Mammalia; order Rodentia; family Cricetidae; genus Peromyscus; species Peromyscus californicus. The sequence goes on from NW_026294595.1 coordinate 80,615,108, forward strand.
ACTCTTTGGGCAGCAGAGATGGTTGTAATCTCAAAGATTTAGCACCCCAAAGCTGTTTCAACTGTCTGGAGGTTATTTGTGGCTGTCTTGCTTAACATACATTTTCACACTTTTTACAGCAAAACATGTCCAATTTGCTTGTTAGATCACATGTTGCTGCCTCGGTCAGTGTTGAAGGGTTAAATATGACATCCTTTATAAAATGTTAAAATCTTGATTTCTGGCTCCAATAGTGTCATAAAATCAAGAGAAGCCTTCACAGCTTTTCTGAGATGTTCCAGGGATTCACTGACATCACAGTTGCCTAGAATGCACAAAGACAGAGGCTGGGAAATGGCTCAGTGCGTTAAGCATTGCTGTGCACCCCGATGACCTGAGTTCAGATCCCTAGAACTCACATAAAAGTATCTATACTCAAGTAAAAGTATCACAAACTTCTATAATCCTCGCACGCTCCCACTGGAAAATGGGAGGCTGAGACAAGAGAACTGTGGGAAACTTGAGGGTTAGCTAGCCTGGTGTGCGCAGCAGTGAACAAGGAGAAAGGTGAGGGCCACAATCTGAATGGTATCCTTGAACTTCCAAGTCCACTACACCCAGACCACAAACAAGCACACTCTCACCTCTCTCTCTCTCTCTCTCTCTCTCTCTCTCTCTCTCTCTCTCTCTCACACACACACACACACACACACACACACACACACACACACACACACACACCACAAATACAACTGGTCCATTTTCTGAATATATTGACTCAGTCATCTATGAGACAAAACAAAAATCAAACCCAACCCAATTGTTCCTTGCCTGTCTATCTACCATGGATGAAGCTGGATGAAGCTCTACTTTAGGTACTCTGGGTAGAATATATCAAGCACAGGTTAAGCAAAAACTCAAAACACAACAAAATTCCCCCAAACACAACTCCAAAACCTGGACCTTTCTACTTACAGATTGACACAAATCTCTAAGTAGAAAATATACGGGCTGGAGAGATGGCTTAGCCCATTAAAGGCTTGCTAGACTCACAACCAAAAATAGAAGAGTTCAGTTCCCATCTGTCTCTCCAGCTACCTTTAAGCAGGTGGTGGTGGCACATGCCTTTAATCCTAGCACTTGGGAGGCAGAGGCAGGCAGATCTCTGAGAACAGCCTGGACTACAGAGTAAGTTTCAGGGCAACCAGAGCTACACAGAGAAACCCTGTCTCAAAAAACCAAAAAAGAAAGAAGGAAGGAAGAAGTGAGGGAAAGAAAGAAAGAAAGAAAGAAAGAAAGAAAGAAAGAAAAGAAAGAAAGAAAGAAAAAGAAAGAAAGAAAGAAAGAAAGAAAGAAAGAAAGAAAGAAAGAAAGAAAGAAAGAAAAATAAATATACACCTTGAAAGTTTGTGGATATTACCTTTGGGACACATGTATAAGATGTACTTGAAACATGTTAATTTTACATTTTAGCTTGGATTCCATCTTCAGGATATCTCATTATACATGTACAAATACCCCAAAAACCCAAAAAGCATTTTTAGGAAGAGATACTCAAACTAAGTATATTTCCTGGACCACATAAAACTTATAATTTAAGAAATACCATGATAGAAATTAATGGAGTGGGATATTTGAAGAGCAGGATGCTATGGACCGGGAATCTCTGAGGATGACCCTCATTCTGCTATCTCCAAGCACATACAACAGAAACCATTATAATCTGTGTTAACGGAGAAGTAAAATAATTTGGGAGGAAAAACAACAACCCATAATTATTCTAGGAGAGTAAAACTGTGTGCCTTGAAATATTGAAGTAATTATCAGGTTAAATTTCTATGATCCTTGCAATTTCTATGAAACCTGGAAATGTTGGGAGTGTAGGCCTGGCATATCTCTTAAAGCAAAATTATACTTCTTTTTCAGTCAGTCTAGAAGGTCATAATTAAAGATATAAAGAAGCTAAGTGAGTAATGGGATCCATGATTCACAGGGAAGCACAGATTGCCTGACGGTCTCTTTTGCTTCTGGGAATGGGGGTCACCAAGTCAGGTGGCCTTGGGAGCCTCCAGGGCTCCGTACCCTCAAAGAGGGAATTCAAACCTGTCAACAGAGACAACAAAAGTGGATCTGAGAAGTTTCTTCATTTATATTATTTCAGGGTTTGGTGCATTGTTTTTCCTGAATATTAAGGAAATACATACACATGGCAAAATATTTCAAAGGCATTTATTGTAAAAGGCCCCCAGAACTATGAAAAATGTCACCCATAATCACCTCACCATCCTGAGAGGCTTACCCACTGTTAATATTTTAGTCTTTGGGGCTAAGGATATAGCTTAGTTGATAGAGTGCTTGCCTAAAATTCTGGGTTTAACCCCCAGTACATGGTGATGCATACCTGTAACCCCAGCACTCCACTAGGTGGGGGAGGGGGTGCAGAGGCGAGAGAATCAGAAGTTCAAGATCATCCTTGCTAATAGTGAGTTCGAGGTCAGCGTGGGATGAATAAGAACCTATCTCAAACAAAGCAGAACAAAACGAACAGCAAGAAGCCCCCCAAACTATAGTCTATGTATTAGTTGAGTTTTTTGTTGTTGTTGTGATAAAGTCTCTGGCAGTTTGTAGGAGGAAATTTTTATTTTGCTTCATGGTTTCCAAAGTGTCTGTCTGTCCAACTAGGGGATGGGTGGTGAGGCCGGAGATGTGCTGTGGAAACCAGCAGATGGTGTGTGCCAACAGCTTGTTCACAGGCCAAAGTACCATGTGCAGAGAATGGCCATGATAAGGCAATGAGCTGTTAACCTTCGAAGGCTCACCCCTAGTGACTTGCTTCATCACAAGACCCTACCTCCCAAAGACTCCAGAGCTCTGATACAGGGAGCCACCTGGGAACCAAAGTTTCACAGCAGCAGCCTGTGGAGAGCATTTCAGATTCAAACCACAACAAGGTATTTTTTTTTCCTGTGTGCTTTTATTTTTTAAATATCATTTAAAGGCGGTGAGGCATGCATGGGAAATCGGAGGACAACTTGTGGAAGTCGGTTTTTTCCTTCCACCGTGAGGGTTCAGGGTCATGAAGCTTGGCAGCAAGGGCTCTTACATACAGATCCATTTCACCAGCCCTCTGTGTTCTTTTCATTGTGGTTAAAATTTGCCTCTGCCTGGTGATGTGAGTAGCAGACAATTCATCCTTGTTTCATGTCTAGTATCCTGCTATGAGTGAGTACATACCATGTTTGTCTTTCTGAGTCTGGGTTACCTCACTCAGGATGATTTTTTCTAGATCCATCCATTTGTCTGCAAACCTCATGATGCCATTGTTTTTTTCTGCTGAGTAGTATTCCATTGTGTATATGTACCACATTTTGTTTATCCATTCTTCAGTTGAAGGGCATCTGGGTTGTTTCCATGTTCTGGCTATTACAAACAATGCTGATATGAACATAGCTGAACAAGTGCTCTTATGGTGTGGTTGAGCATTTCTTGGGTATATGCCCAAGAGTGGTATAGCTGGATCTTGGGGGAGATTGATTCCCAATTTTCTAAGAAAGCGCCATATTGATTTCCAAAGTGGTTGTACAAGCTTGCATTCCCACCAGCAGTGGAGGAGAGTTCCCCTAGCTCCACATCCTCTCCAGCATAAGGTGTCTTCAGTGTTTTTGATCTTAGCCATTCTGACAGGCGTAAGGTGGTATCTCAGAGTTGTTTTGATTTGCATTTCCCTGATGATTAGGGATGATGAGCAATTCCTTAAATGTCTTTCGGCCATTTGAGTTTCCTCTGTTGAGAATTCTCTGTTTAGTTCTATAGCCCATTTCTTAATTGGACTGTTGGGCATTTTGATGTCTAATTTCTTGAGTTCCTTATATATTCTGGATATCAGTCCTCTGTCAGATGTGGGGTTGGTGAAGATCTTTTCCCATTCTGTAGGCTGTCGCTTTGCCTTGTTGACCGTATCCTTTGCTCTACAAAAGCTTCTCAGTTTCAAAAGGTCCCATTGATTGATTGTTTCTCTCAGAGTCTGTGCTACCCGGAAAACAGGACCCCAAGAAAGACACAGGGATCGCCCAATGACAGAGAAATGGAATGAGATCTACATGAACAGCCTGGACATGAGTGGGGGTAATGAAAAGCGAGGGTCGAGGGAAAGAGAGCTTGGGGGAGCGGGAGATCCCAGCTGGATCAACAACAGAGAGGGAGAACAAGGAATAGGAGACCATGGTAAATGAAGACCACATGAGAACAGGAAGAAGCTAAGTGCTAGAGAGGCCCACAGAAATCCACAAAGATACCCACACAACAGACTGCCGGCAATGGTCGAGAGACAGCCCGAACTGACCTACTCTGGTGATGGGATGGCCAAACACCCTAATTGTTGTGCTAGAAACCTCATCCAACTACTGAGGGATCTGGATGCAGAGATCCATGACTAGGCCCTGGGTGGATCTCTGGGAGTCCAATTAACGAGAATGAGGAGGGTTTATATGAGTGAGAATTGTTGAGACCAAGGTTGGATAAAGCACAGGGACAAATAGCCAAATGAATGGAAACACATGAACTATGAACCAATGGCTGAGGGGTCCACACTGGATCAGGCCCTCCGAATGGGTGAGACAGTTGATTGGCTTGATCTGTTTGGGAGGCATCCAGGCAGTGGGACCAGATCTTGTGCTCATTGCATGAGTTGGCTGTTTGAAACCTGGGGCCTATGCAGGATTGTTTGGCTCGGCCTGGGAGGAGGGGACTAGACCTACCTGGACTGAGTCTACCAGGTTGACCTCAGTCTGTGGGGAAGGCTTTGCCCTGGAGGAGATGGGAATGGGGGGGGGGGCGTTGGGGGGAAGGTGAGGGGGACGGGAGGGGGGAGAACAAGGGAATCCGTGACCGATATGTAGAACTGAATTGTATTGCAAAATAAATTAAAATAAATTAAAAAAAAATTTGCCTCTGTCTAGTACTTGGTATCTTGGTTGAATGACCACTCGTGAAGATAACAATAGCAGTTTGCTGGTACACCCTACGCACCCTTGTTTAAATCCTCCAGCAGTCTCAAGTTGACTTTTGGTTTTTTTATGTTTCAATTCTTTGACTCTTAGTCTTTCAGTTCCTCATCTGTAATACCAGGTGTTTATAATGGCTACCTTGAGTAAATACACAAGGAATTTGGAGTACTCCCTGGTAGTAGGCACTCCAGCACTCAATAGTATAACTACAACCGTTCACCCAGCTTGGAATGGAGACACTGTCCTCATATGCTTTGTCTTGTTGTTGTAAACTTCTTGACAAAAAGGTACTCAAGAAGGAAAGGTTTTTCGGCTTATAGGTCCTGATCACAGTCCATCATGAAGGGAAGTCACGCAGGGACTCAAAGCAGGAACCTGGAGGCAGGAACCGTAACAGAGGCTACGGAGGAATGTTGTTTACCAGCTTGCTCACAACTCACTCGGCTTGCTTTATCATACCACCCAGGAACACCTGCCCAGAGGTGGCACTGCCCATAGTAAGCTAGATCATTCCACGTCAATCATTAATCAAGAAAATACCCAACAAACTTGCCTGCAGGCCAATCTGAAGACAGCATTTCCTCAACTGAGCTTCCTCTCCCCAGATAACTTTAGTTTGTGTCAAGTTTGACAAAAAAAAGTAACAAACACAGACGGCAAGGTATGAAAGGTTAAATAGCTTGTCTGAGGGCATGAGGCATAGTGTCACGACTTGAAGCCAGGACCAACATGAGGGTCCATGGCCTTAAGGGAAAGCAGTGAGAGCCAAGGAATGTCCTTTGGAGGGGGAAGGCCGGGGTTTTGTGTACAGTTAGAATTATGACCTGTATAGCTATAGATAATGACTTTACAGAGGCTCTCATGAAAATCAGACCATCAGAAAGGACATTCAGGGTCCCAAGAGAGACACTTTTCTAGGGAAAGCTGGAATCTGTGAGGCCCTTGAGTGAGAAACTGTCTGTCCTCTTACCTACTGTGTCCCGAGTTCCTGAGGCAGCAGAATAGCACCTGGTACACAGTAGGGGCAAGCAATAGTTGTTGACTGGCTGAATCTTTCCAGTGGGTGGCACTTGCAAGAAGCTTAAAGAGTAGAGAGATTCCTGTTTCTGGGGTAGCTGCTGATTTCAGAGCCTTTCCTGACCTAACCACCTTGGCAGAATGTCCACTCTGAGACGATGAGTCACAGCAAACATACCATAAAAAGATGTCTCCAAACTCTAAGATGCTCAGGACCTCCACCTGTGGGAGACCTGGTTATGCCATCTTCTGAGAGCCAGGAAACAGTGCAAGGAAGTTTCAGTGGTGTTGATATGTGCCGGAGGAGGCTGATAGACAGTACCAAGCTAACTTGTATAGATGTTGTGGTCTGTTTAGGCACATAGCAGAAGAGGTAAAGCTCTATCCAGGAAGACAGAGCTGTGGTACTAAGCTATGGACTGTGTTGATGTCCTTCCTACTGGGATATCTGCACTTTCCAAAACTCAGCATAACCTGTGCAGAGAACCATCTCGCTCATTCTTCAGATAAGAGAACCAAAGAGACACCAGTCGAGTCTGTACAGGATCTGCTCCAGCGGGAGCGTGGCAGTGGCCATTCCAGTCTGAGTGTGCTTGCCATAGACAGTGACTCCCGAGTATCTGTTGTGTGACCTGACAGCAAGCATCAGTGAAGATGAATATAATTTAGTTCTGGAATCATGGGGGGCGGGGAGAATCCCTTGGGGGACATGGGCTTGTCACCTAAGATGGCAAAGACTTCAGATTCCAGGGATTTAGCCATTAAAATGTTAGTGGGTCATTTGGTTGCTGGAGTTACCCAAGTACCATTTTGTTCAGGAGGTGGAACGTGGTGACAGATAAGGACTGACTACCAGTTCAGTCTCTTGAGTGATGTATCTAGCCTCCCAAGCCTTAACTTCAAGATCTATAAGACAGGGGTGATGACAAGCTCTCTTGAGAATTAAATACTCCAAGGCCCTGGCCCCTATCAGCTGTTGCTCTGACTGAGGCACATCCGTGCTTATCCATGCTTTCCTCCATGGAATACCCTTTACGGTAGGTGTCGTTACCAATCTAAGTTCATGGGTAAAGACAGGAAGCCTCCTCAGGAACTGTGAATGAATTCTCTTGATCACAACGACTCCCAAAACGTGCACTCGGCACTTCTGGGTCCCTTAAAATGCTAACTCATCAAGGACATAGAGAAATATTTAAAGGGTCAGTGTGGAAATATTTACAATAATGCTCAACCACTGGGCATGCATTGATTGAATTCAGACGTGTAGATACAATGGGATAGTGCAGTTATTTAAAATGATGAAAGTTTATCACGGAATATTGTGACGCACTGTGCCATAACCCTTTTTAAACTGTGAGTGTGTGAGAGAGGGGAATGGTGTCAGGGGGAGACTCTGGAAGGGTATATGCTTCATTGGTTGAGTCTGAAGGAGATTAAATATATTTTTTTCCAAAGGTTCATTTTTTTCCTAAGTAATCTAGCTCAGAAAAGTTGAAAAGTTGGAGTGAACTAAACACATTATCTAGAATAATTTACTTTTCTCCAGAAAGATGATTAGTCTCAGACCAAAGTTTCCCTGAGTGTTGGGATTCATGTGTCATCTAAGCCAAGAGTCTGTCACTCTGAAGCCTTTATTCTTTGACCTTCCTCAGAGACTCACCACCCATCACTCCACATATTCTAGTCATCGATTGCACTCTAACCTCTAGGAGGAACAAGAGCACATGAGGTCGGCCAGCAAGGCTTAACGCATACACTCCATGCAGAGTCGTACTTAAGTGACGAGTAGGGCCCTGCTAAGCGGACGCTCTCCCCCTTCCGCTTCTCTTCCCATCCCGGGCTCCCGCCTGCTCCAGCATCTCCTCTTCCTATTGCTTTGCACCGGAAGTGCCGTGAAGTATGGCCCCAACCTTTGACGCCAGGATTCGCCACATACACACATCTCTTGGTTTGCACCTGGTTTTCCTCAGTTTCCTCAAATGCTCCTCTTCAGAGATTGTAAAAGTTGCTCGGGTGCTGAAGGGGGGCGACGCCATTGGACTTTTGGAACCAGCAACATGGCTTCTGGGAATGAACAGATGATCAGCCACGGTTTCTCACAAACCTTGCCTGTGGGAATGGCGAGTGTGTCTTGTCCTGTGGAGAAACTGAGGTACAGGAAAGCTCAGTTACTTACCCTCCCCAGGGCAATTGACTGGCCCCTCCTTGGATGCTGCTGAGGTCACAGGAGGATTTGGCTCATCCAGAGCCTCAAGACTAGTACAGTGCCTAGCATGTAGTAGACATTCAACAAACGTTTGTGAACTCAACCAAAGGCACACAGTCAGGAAGTGCCAGGGTGCTGAGTAAGGCCCATGTCTTCCACTGTTCTAATGAGCATAGTGCCCTCCCTATTCTGGGTCTCTTCATAGTCTGTTCTCTGTTTATTACCCTTCTTTCCTATCTTGTCTTCCGTACCACTTGTAACTGGTTGCTGGGAAGCCTTGTCCATCTTGAAGACGGACTTTCTTATGATGAACTTTCTAGGCACTTACTAAAAGTTGTTTGCCAACTGAGTGCCATCCACAGAGTGGTGAATGCAGGAATCCCTATATGTCCTGACCACTCACTGGTGAGAAATAACCCAAAACACAATGGCACTTATGGCCTCTTTGTTGCAGCTGGAAGAAGTTAGGGTCTTGAGATGAGAAATCAAGCTGAGTTTCAAAGCCCCAAATTAAAAAAAAAATGACTAGTCTTTAAGTTTTACTGTATGCTAGGAACTCTGCTAAACGTGACTGAAGCTTCCTAGCAATCTGTGGGGACAGATCTCCTGCCCATATTACAGAAGACAGAGCAGAGACCCAGGAAGTTACATAACTCGCCTAATAGTACCCAGCAGGCTAATTTTAGAACCTGGATTTGCCTCAGCGGTGTTAGCAGTGCTCTGCTGGGCATCCCGTGTGTGTTCAAGCAAACTCTGGTTGGAAAGAACAGAAATTTTCAGTATATGCCAGATGGCGAGACTGAACCAGCCTAGGGTCACTGGTCCTCAGGGCAGGTCCCTCTTCTCAGAACAACGCTGTGCCCAGGCACCCAGAGACAAGAGCTGCCCAGGGTGCTGCTGGACAAATGGTACCTACTTGGAGCTGCAATTACCCACAGCTCACTGTGACATCCAGTTCCCAGATTGGCATGAACAGGAGCCCCCAACTCAGGCCCGAGACCATGGGAGGAAGGGCTTGACAGCACACACAGCTTCTGCTGATCCCATCCTTACCAGGAAGGGGGCCTAGTCCCATTTTACAGCTGGGAAAACTGAGGTCCCAGAAGAAGGTGACCAGTGATGAGGCAGCATCTGAAATCCCAGTGGCTCCCTCCCAAGCCTTAGCTTTTCATGGTCCCAGTGGGGTCTATAGCATGGTCACCCCTGAATCAAACTTGTTCATGTGTCCCCAAAACAGCTTCATTTTGAAGGACCTTTGCATGTGAAGTCCTTTTGTTCCCCATTCTGGTCCTTCCCCTATTCATTCCAAAGGGCTTCTTGGGACCTTACATTAGATGCTCCCACAAGCCTGACCAGAACATTCCTCACAGCCTCATAGCACTGGATACAACTGTGATCAAACTGTAAACTCGGTGAAGACAGGGAGTGAAGACTTTTGTTCAACCTTCTATTCCACATATATAACGGGATAATAGGCATGAAAAACGGTCAAATGAAAAGGTAATTAAATGGGTGCATAGATGGATGGATGGATGGATGGATGGATGGATGGATGGATGGATGATTGGATGGATGGATAGATGATTAGATGGATGGATGGAATGATGATTGGGTGGATGGATGGATGGATAGATGGATGGATGGAATGATGATTGGGTGGATGGATGGATGGATAGATGGATGGATGGATGGAATGATGATTGGATGGATGGATGGATGGATGGATGGATGGATGGATGGACAGATGGATGGATGGATGGATGGATGATTGGATGGATGGATGATTAGATGGATGGATGGATGGATAGATGGATGGGTGGGTGGATGGATGGATGGATGATTAAATGAATGGATGGATGGATGGATGGATGATTAGATGGATGGATGGATAGATAGATGGGTGGATGGATAGAAGGATGGATGATTAGATGAATGGATGGATGGATCAAAGATCAGCTTTTATGAAGGAGTACTTGCTGCCTTGCAATGCAGCACTGTGGGTGGCAGAGGGAGGATGATAATGCAGTCATAGAAGCTGCTGGAAAGTCCTGGGCCATGTGAAAATGGTGCTTTGTGTTAAACAAACTGTACACTGTTCAGCTTGTTGCCCCATCTCTCCTCTCACAATGACTCAAGCCCAGTCCTTCCCCTCCTGTGGGCATATCTTCCTCATACTGATGGGTAGGACAGCCATTCATAAGGTAAGAAAGAACCAGATGGGGAAATTGACATCATTGAAGGGTTTTTTAGTGGGTAAAGTAAGAAAGTGAACACTAAAATCAATCCTTGGAGTGGCTTTTTGAGCTCCTTGTTGGGAAAGTTGGGATTTCAGGACATCAAAGAAATTCCCAAATGAAGAGATCAGATGAGGTAAATATTTACCGGTACCTACTAGATGCCAGGGACTCTGTGACAAACTGCCTGGTGACATTTGGCACTCACTCTCAAGACCTCTTCTGAGCCTTCCTAAAACTGTAAACTGAACATACCTATCTCACTCTTAAGAAGGGGAACAAGCCTCTATGGAGAAGTGCCTTCCCGGCCAAAGATCAGTTCCAGGATTACTTGGTTAAAAAAAAAGAAAGAAAGAAAAAAATAGGACTTCCTTTCAATTATGTGCATGCATACATGCACATTCATGCTTAGGTGCATGCTCATGCCTGTGGAGGCCAGAAGAGGGTGTCAGTTCCCCAGGAGCTGGAATTATAGAGGAGTATGAACTGTTCCTGGGTGCTGGGAATGGAACTCTTTGGTCCTCTACAATTGTAGTATGTGCTCCAAACAGCCACCCCATATCTCCAGCCACACCCTGCCAGAATTTTATTCAGAAAAAGTTCCCCAGGTCTGGGGAAATCCAAAAAGGATTTCCTTGCAATGAACAAGAAACATATGTCTTGTGTTGTTGGCCCTTCACTTCCAGGGTAGTGGTTTGCCTGCTGCATCATCCCCCAGAACAGAATAAGTGCCTCTTTCTCCAGGGCTTCAGACTGACCCCTCTCAGTTACTGAATCTGAATTCTTTCAGTTCATGGAAAAGCCTAGCAAAAACAACACTGTAATAGGACCCACAGCTACACATCATAGTCCTCATCACCCATTGGCTGAGTGGTACTACCAGTGTGCTCAGTTTAAAGAGACCCACGCCCAGATAGGGGAGGTGGAGTCAAGGAACAAGCCTGAAAGTCTGCTCCACTGTCCTCTAACACAAGTCTACAAGATTCTTTTGAACAGAGAGTAGCCAGAGCTAAGAATAAATAGATCATAAAGAAGAACTGTACTTTGGGAAGCAATAGATAATTATACTATTGGGCAGACAACTGTGTGGCTGTGCTGCCTTCAGAAGAGTAAGAGGACCAACAACATGAATATACGTTAAAATGGGATTATTGGGTTGGTTTACACAACACTGTGTGGGTAGTTCAGTGATGGCTGTCTTCACAATGGAGAGGTTGAGAGCCCAGGAGCTGAGGCTGAATTTCTTAGCAGTCTCAGTCTGGCAATGAAGGCTGGGAGGATGCCTGGAGGATGCCTGGAGGATGCCCAGAGGATGCCTGGAGGATGCCCAGAGGATGCCTGGAGGATGTCCAGAGGATGCCCAGAGGATGTCCAGAGGATGCCCAGAGGATGCCTGGAGGATGCCCAGAGGATGCCTGGAGGATGCCCAGAGGATGTCCAGAGGATGCCCAGAGGATGCCTGGAGGATGCCTGGAGGATGCCTGGAGGATGCCCAGAGGATGCCTGGAGGATGCCCAGAGGATGCCCTGAGGATGCCTGGAGGGCTGCTGGTCTTTGGTCCACACTGAAAGGCTGAAGAAGCAATGTTCCTTGGCCAATGGGCTGATAATCACTGACATGGTAGCACCTAGAATTCACTGTCTGAGTTCCAGTTCTGGTTATTAATCATGAGAAAATCACTTCTAGAACCCTCAATTTCTTCTTCCAAAACATCAGAGCCAAACTGTGCCCAGGTGAGCTCTAAATGCACAGAAAGTACCGAGTTCTCAACCAAACACACACGTTTACAAATTTTACAAATAAAATTTACCTTCATATCATAGAAGTGCCACCCCCTCCCCATCAGCTTCATTCCTAGATTGTAGGTCAAGCAAATTGCCAGCCTGTGTAAGCCCGGTCTTCACAGCGCTTGCTCCACTAGCAGGTATATTGTTTATCTGCAAGTCAGGAAGAGAGTAAAGATCTCATCAATAATGTTCCTACAAGTTCTTATGTGGGAAGCAGTAATTTGTTCCCTGATACATGGGGATGACTCTCCTTCAGTGGCTGCGACCCTATCCGTCTTCAGAGGTGGCTGTAATTAATAGGTAAGGAAGTGCAAATACATCTGAATTAATAGAGCCACTAGGTGTGACTAACTATAATATGATTACATGTGAAATTAACCCAGAGATCAAACCTAATCAATTCAGACTAATAACTGCCAGGACAACAATTTGTGGCTTTAGATGAGTTTACTTTGAAAGGAACTAAGGAAAATGAACTTGGTTAAAATGTAGAGGCTGTGGGTTTTTTTTAAAGTGTGACTAGCACGCTTTGATTATAAATATGTATGTAGATAATATTAATGTCCAGATGTCGAATAACCACACCATTATTTATGTTGGCAAGTGAGAATAAACAAGATTAGAAAATTGCAAATTGGTATAAAGTTGCATAAATTTAAAGAACTGTACTGAAATAGACCAGAATCTGAGAGTCTATGTTGCCACTTTTCTTAGTTATGGAGATGATTCCAGTAACTCAAAATGTATTAAGCAATAGTTTATGCACAGAAAATGTAAGTTACAAAGAGCAAGAGGCTGAACAGCTGTGTGCTCACAACCTCCTTATGTCCACGTCTACATCCTTTGCAGTCATTTGCACATCAGCCCCTGCTTTCAAACTTTCTCTCACTCCAAAGGTAGTCTACCCTCTGCCTTGTGCTTTATGATTGTGGGGATTCTGTTGCTGGCCCCATGCCTCATCTTTGCCATGGGACTTTGCAAAGCCCTCCCACTGTGGATAAGGCAAACTCCCCTATCTCTTCAGCTTAGCTGCAAGAATTCTGGTTCAGAGCCTGTACTGATCTTGTAGAGGAACCCATTTGGTCCCCGGCACTCACACTGGATGGCTCACAACTGCCTGTAATTCCAGCTCTCAGGAGATCTGATGGTCTCTCTGGCCTCTTCAGGCAGATGTGCTCACTTGCACAGACACATACATACACATAAGTTAAAAAAAATTTTTTTAAAGGAACAGAAATACCACATCAATTCTGAGTCTAACTCTATCATCTTCCCATGTTTTGACTTGTTTTTAATCTCTTTCCATCACCATAAAAGGCAGAAGATCAGGGGAGAAGGTGAAGGACACAAGAGTTGGAGCTGAGTCCTCCTAGCTAAGTCCAGCTTAGATCTACTAACTCAAGACCAAGCGAGAATAAATGACTGTGGCTTGAAACTTGGAAGTTTAGGTGATTCCTTAGACCCCCCCCTGTGTGTGTGTGTGTGTGTGTGTGTGTGTGTGTGTGTGTGTGTGTGTGTGTGTGTGTGTGTGTTGAATTGCTAACTTATGAATATAATTGTACTTGACAATTTCACTACAGGTATGTAAGACAAATTGCTAAACAGTCTTATTAATAAAAAAAAAAAACCCGGAGCCTGATATTGGGGTGAAAGCTAAGAGATCAGAGGAACAGGACAAGACACAGCAAACCTCACCTTACCAACTCCTCAGCCTCCAGAGAGAGCTACTTCCTGTATACTCATGCCTATATACCTTTCTGTGCCCTGCCATCTTACTTCCTCTCTCCACCCAGCTTCATCACTTCCTCTTCCCGTCCAACTCTATCATTTCCTGGCTGTCTGTTCAGACCTCCAGACCTCTACGGTTAACTAGTACTGGGATTAAAGGTGTGTGCCACCAAGCCTGACCTCTATGTCTAATTTGGTGGCTGGCTCTGTTCTCTGACCCCCAGATAAAATTTATTGGGGTGCACAAATAAAATATCACCACACAGGTATGTCTTTAAACATACTTAGTTTTACATGATTTTAAATTAACATAAACAGCAGCATACCAGTGAATTATTGCATAGTTGGCATTATGAAAAAAAAATCCAAGTCAATGATTGAAAAGAGCCCCCTATAAGCCAAGAGCTTAAAAAAAATTCCAACAGTAAGCAGGTCAACAGACTTTCAAATGGGCGCTTTGCCAAGGAGCATCTCCTGCCAGGTCAATGCTGATAATCAGAGGAGCACTTAGGTAGTGCTGCTGGGCAAAACAGCAGAGCAGATGAAGAACTGCCCGTCGTTCATGGATGCATTCCATCTAAGGAAGACTGTGGTGAGAGCCATAAAGTCAGGTGGAGCTGATCCCAGCCTTCCAACCTCCCTCTTCACTGGTATAAATCTCAACAATCACCTTATCCTTTCCAAGTCTCAGTTTTGCTGTCTGAGGAATAGGAACAGCACCCCTTGTGGAAGACTGGAAGCAAGTTCATTTTCTCATCCCTGTGAAAGCAAAGGTTTCCATTCTGATTTTCACAGAAGTGATGGGAGAGAATGGAACCAGGAATGGAGGATAGAGAGAAAACATCTTTCTTCTATGCATGGAATTTGTGACAGAAGGACATTGGAAGGTCACTCCTCTGTCACCTCCTTAGTGCCAAAGTCACCCGTAGACTGGTTGTAGCCAAGAATACGGTTGAAGAGTTGCTGAGAGAATTATGAGAAGCTATTCATGCTGACTTGTGGACAATATCTTTACATACTTAGAGGAGGGTGTAGTGCATCAAATAATGTGAACATTTGTGGAAAATAGGGTTAGGGGGGCTATCTCAGTCCCTAAAATATTTGCTGTGCAAGCATAAGGACCTGGGTTAGATCTCCAGCACCCATGTAAGAAGGGTGACATGGTGGCACTTGTGATCCCAGAGTTGGGGATCTGAAGACACATGGATCCCTGGAACTTTCTAGCCAATTTCCTGATTGGTGAGGTTTGGGTCTCAGTAAAAGACCCTGTCTCAAAAACAAACATATAAACAAACAAAAACAACAAAAAGAAGATGTGGATATCTCCTGAGTAATGACACGTGAGGTTAATCTCTCTCTCTCTCTCTCTCTCTCTCTCTCTCTCTCTCTCTCTCTCATACACACACACACACACACACACACACACACATGATCCAGTAGAAGTTGCATCATCCAATCACATGGGGTGTGTATGGAATGTCACTCCTCCTTACTTTCTCCATCCTGGTGCTTGTATCTCACTGTCTACTTCTAGAACCTGTCTATTTCCTCTTGAGAAATAGCACACCACTTGTCATATTGTAAAACTTCTACAATGATTGAATGATTGTGTTCAATAGAATTCTTATCCTAAATTATGATCCCTCCTGGTGTGATGGCACTTAAAGATGAGGCTTTTGGAAATATTGAGATCACATGAGGGTGGAGCCCTCATAAAGGGGATTAGAGTCCTTAGAAAAAGAGGCCAGAGAGCTAGCTAACTTTGATCTTTCCTTGTGAACATATAAAGAGAAGTTGGGGGTCTGCAACCCTTCCTAGAATCCACCAATTGCAGACTTCCTACCCCTAGAACTATAAGATACAAATTTCTGTTGTTTTAAGTACTTTGCTAGAGGCACCTGAGCTGACTTTGGTCAAGTTCTCTTCAGACCAGGTAAGCCTGGCTATCATTCATGGCAAATCCCATTGTGCAGACAATTTTTTATTATTTGTTTGAGAATTTCATACATGCATATAATACGTCTGAATCAAATTCACCCTCCAACTCCTCCTTTCCAATTCTCTCATATCCTACCACCACAACTTTCCCAACTAAATGTGCTTTTTTAAAAAAACCCCACTGAGTCTATTTAGTGTTGCCTATATGTGTAGGAGTGTCATCTATTGGAGAACAGATAGCTACTCAGTTCCCACATCCATGGAGAAAACTGACTTTCCTTCCCCCAGCAGATACCAATTGCCAATAGTTCCTGAGCTAGGGGTGAAACTTCAAAAGCCTCTGTCCAGTCCATGCTGGAATTTTGACTGGCTTGATCTTGTGCAGATCTTGTACATGCAGCCCCAACAGCTGAGAGTCCATGTCATTGTGTAAGGCTTTACCCAAGATTTTTTTTTCTCCTCTGAACACTTCCCTCATTGTATCTTGGTGGTTCTCCAAGTGGCCTCTCACCTCACCGCTGTTTTATAACTGCTACTGAAGATGTCACAAAGACAGCTGTGTTGCTAATTCAAGTGTCATTTCTCAGTCTGTCACTTACTGGAGTTATTAACAGTCCCTTTGGGGACATAGTTGATTCATCTTCCCTCCCTAAAACCTCTTTCTCCCGTGGTCTTCAGGACACCAGCCTCTCCAAGTTCTCTTTTTAACTCTAAGGCCCTTTTGCTCTTTATCAGCTCAGATCATTGTAATGTTGGAGGGTCCAGCGCTGAGCTCCTAGGCCTCATCTCCTCATCTAAACTCGCTGACCTCAGTTGTTTCATCCAATATGTCTTTCAATCTTATCAATATGCTGACGAATCAAAACTTTGTTGCCAATCCACAGCACTCCCTAGAATTCTAGTTTCATTCATCCAACTGTTCAATCAACATTTCGATTTGGCTGTTGTTTTAGTAGTTACTTTTCTGTTCTGTGATTAAATACCACAACCAAATGCAATTTAGAGGAGAAAACTGTTTATTTTGGTTTATGATTCTAGAGAGATAGGGTCCATCATCACAGGGAAGGCATGGCAACAGCCAAGGGCAACTGGGTCCTAGTCAAAGATTTAAAGTGACCCAAAAGAATAAGAATCCAAGGCAACCCAAAAGAATAAGAATCCATCATATACTTACAATGTGTTAATTTGTGTAGGTAAATTTTATCTCCATGAGATTGATCTTAAAAGAACAATAGACTGTAAAAGAATCTTTGGAAACAGCAGTAACTCCTGGCAGAACAGTGGGAGGATGTGGGGCTTTTTGACCTGCAGTGTAGATGAGGATATATACGCATACAAGGAAAAATTCTAGTTGAGGAGTTCTTCAAGAAAAGAACTGCTTTTGAAAACCCAAGTTTCTTGAGTGTTGTACTCTAGGAGGATCCTTCTGGGGGTTCCTCCTCTGCAGCACAGGAGGAAACCGTTAGAACCAAAGACCTCTACAGAGTGAAGAAAGAATTCAGAGGAAGGAGATAACAAACTAGGAGCAAAGGAAAGCTGAGACAATGAAAGGAGGCAGCCATGGGAGATGGTTCTGAAAGGGAGACAGAGCCAGGGAAAGAGAGGTTCCTGGCTAACTTCTGCCAAGAGACTTTGAAATATAGACATGCTAATGTTCACCCTTCAGTTGCTGGCCACTTATTACTCTTCAACTACTAGCAGAAACCCTCCCACATGCAGCTCCCTGCTGGTGCGATCAGAAGACAGGAAGCCACTCTCTCTCACTGTGGGACATGCAAACTAATGGACAGGTGAAATGAACCAGGTGAGTGCAAGATCAGGATGTCAGTGAACGAAGCCAAGTTGCTGTATCCAGGAGGAGTGCAGCCATATCCAAGTCCCCCAAGGTGATGTGGTAACAGCTTCTCCTGGCACACAGCACCAGTGTCCAAGCTGTTTGCATGTAAAGACAGTGAAACCTCACATTCAGGATGAATCAGGAGGACAGCCTGGTGCCAGATGCCAGGTGGTAGCTGTATAGAACAAAATGTCTTTCCTTTTTGTTTTTTGGGTTTGTTTTGTTGTTTTTTGCTTTTCCAGACAGGGTTTCTCTGTGTATCCCTGGCTGTCCTAGAACTTGCTTTGTAGGCCAGGTTGGCCTCAAACTCACAGAGATCCTCCTGCCTCTGCCTCAGCAAGTGCTGAGATTAAAGGTGTGTACCACTACTACCCTCTTTTCTTTTTTGATGTGGATTAAAACTCTCATCCTTTTTTTAGCAAACGAGTCAACTTTGCTTATGAAACTTTCTGCATTGTTTAAGAACAAAACTATGAGGTCAAATGGGGAAAAGATTGTGTTTTGAACTTCTCTTGGACTATGTCTACATAGAATCAGAAGGAACAAATTTGACAGTCCCTGTTTAGAGGCTTTTACAGGTGCTAAATTGTTTAATTTGTGCTAGAATTCTGTGAAGTCATGTCAGGTGTGGCAGCTCACACCTATAATTGAGTCTGAGACCTGCCTGTACTACATAGTGAGATCCTGTCTCAAGAAGAAAACAAAATAAAACAAAAACTTCTATGAGGTGTGTGGTAGTTTCAGTGAGAATGGCTCCTATAGTCTCATATGTTTGAATGCTTGGTCCCCAGTTAGTAGAACTGTTTGGGAAGGATTAGGAGGTGTGGTCTTGTTGGAGTAGGTGTGGCCTTATTGAAGAAAATGTGTTGACCGAGGTGGGCTTTGAGTTTTCAAAGTCCTTGTCTTCTCTCTCTCTCTTTCTTTCTCTCTCTCTCTCTCTCTCTCTCTCTCTCTCTCTCTCTCTCCCCCTACTACTTGCAAATCATGCGAGCTCTCAGCTACTGGTCTACTTACCTGTTGCCATGCACGCTATAATGATAGGCATGGACTATCTCAGAAACTGTAAGCAAGCCCCAATTAAATGTTTTCTTTTAAAAGTTGCCTTCATCATTGTGTTTCATCACAGCAATAGAACAGTAACTGAGACGATATTACCGAGATTTATGAATGAGAAAGCAAGCACTTAAACATGGTTATTTTGCTCAACATTAGAAAAGGAGAGGCTGAGAATGTTGGGATTTTACCCCAAGGTGTTGAAAACTGGGGAGAGTTGCATGGGGACCACATGTACTGCTGGCACCCAGCGGGCACAGAGCATGGAAGCTATTGAATGTCGCACAACTCAAGAGGCAGCTCCCTCCTCCAGGGAAGAATATCAAGACTACCCATGCTACTAAGTTAAAAAGCCCTGTTTGCAATCCCATGCTGGGCCTCCTACCACTCCAGGGCATTGTAGGGACTCTCCCAGGAGGAGGCATATGCTTTGGTAATACTGGTGGTATACCTCCTTCTAAGGAGGCAAACCTGTGTACCTGCATCCATTGGTTCTACAGAAAGGGATGGAGGCTATATGCCCACCATCCCAAACTTCTACCTCCAGCCTAAGCCTCATCTCAGAGCCACAGACTACCTTATCTAATCTTCTGCTGGACGATTCCACTGACTGCGCCCAGATTATGAAATTGATTCATGATCCCCCCTATCCCCTCTCCACCTTGCTCCATCATCCCAGCTGATGGGATAAGCTTGCAACTGTTGGGCCATAACAATAACAATCAGAAATGTCACCACTGTCTCTCAGCACCTTCCCTGCCCCATCATCACAATCCCCACCCCAAGGGAGCTTGCCAAGGTTGTCTGTGACCTTCATTGCCATCCACATATTCCACAGAGACATCTGTGGTTGAAAATATTTTGTAACGCTCAACAGCAAAATGGGGAGGTCCCAACCCAGATCCTTCAAATCAGTGCATTAGTCTATTTCTGCCTCTAGCTTTATAAATGAGCCAGAAACATGTAAATTCGTGGTGAGTGCTGATGAAACAGAATTTTGTGGCAAGCTGGAGCTAGGGGCAAAAAGCAGGTGAGATTCTTCCTGACTTAGGTCAGCCCAGCAACCGAACTGACACATGGCCAATTAAAATTAAATGTGTTCATGGGAGACTCTGGAGGAGACCTCTGTAGTGAGGCCTGCAGAAAGAAGCCTGGCACAGGCAGCCGATTCACATGCCACCCTTTTCTCACCAGGAGCCAGAGGCCCCTGCAGCCCACACAGCAGGACCAAGGATAGGAGTTTGCGATCACCAGTCCCTGGCAGGGATTTTCCCCCTTCCCCATCTCCTCCCTTTCTTCCTTTGTATATTAATTATACATAAGATTGCACCAGGCTTTTTTGGGGAGGCCACCAACCATCTCCCAAATCATGACATGGAGACTTTTTATTAGTTATGAATGTTCAGCCTTATTTAGCTCTTATTTTAATCTGTTTTCTCTTTATCTACATTTTGCCTCAGGACTTTTTACCTCTCTCTCCTTTCTTTCTTTCTTTCTTTCTTTCTTTCTTTCCTTCTTTCCTTCTTTCCTTCTTTCCTTCTTTCTTTCTTTCTTTCTTTCTTTCTTTCTTTCTTTCTTTCTTTCTTTCTTTCTTTCTTTCTTTCTTCCTTCCTTCCTTCCTTCCTTCCTTCCTTCCTTCCTTCCTTCCTTTCTCTCTCTCTCTCTCTCTCTCTCTCTCTCTCTCTCTCTCTCTCTCTCTCTCCCTCCCTCCCTGTCTCTTTCTTTCTTTCTTTCTTTCTTTCTTTCTTTCTTTCTTTCTTTCTTTCTTTCTTTCTTTCTTTCTTTCTTTCTTTATCTTACTTTCCTGTTGTCTCCATGTCTGGCTGGTGCCCTGGCTTTTGGCTTGGACATGACCTCTTTTTCCCTTGTTCTCTCCTCCTCCTTTGCCTAGATTTCTCTTCCTACTTATTCTCTCTCTGCCCACCAGCCCTGCCTATCCTTCTCCTGCCTAACTATTGGCTGTTCAGCTTTTTATTAGACCAATCAGATACCTTAGGCAGGCAAGGTGAAACAAATGCAACACATCTTTACATAATTAAACAAATACAGCTCAAACAAATGTAACACATCTTTACATCATTAACAAAGGCAGCAGAAACAAATGTAACACACCTTCACATAGTTAAAGTAATATTCCACAGCATAAACAAATGTAACACATATTTACCTAGTTAAAATAATATTCCACAACATGAGATAATGGGTTTCAGTGTGACATTCTCACCTCTGTCTCTGGTAATATCAACACAAAACATACGTTTTCTTGGTCCTTCCATGACTTTGTTTGTTTCTCAGCACGTTGAGAAATGTGCCATTTAGAGCATCTGGATAACCTGGTCCTGGTGAACCGAGAGTTGTAGATGTTGTTGTGCCGGAAACGGCCTCAGAGACTGTAAATGCTGCCCACTGGGGCATTCAGAAACCTGTATGTGTTTCATGCCAATCTCTGCACCAAACCAAGCATACTGGTGGGGGCTTCAGTCTATGATGTTGTCCTGAAAGACCCATGGTGGATTTTAAGCACCCACAACCTTCTGAAATTAAACAGGGTATTTTAAGTATATGCGCTTTAATAATTCTTCTGTAATTTATTAACTTCCCAAAAGAATTCACCAAAGGATCTGCTTGTCTGAATAAATCCAATGTATGACCATTATGAAAATGTATTGGATTCTGGGACTGAAGAGATAACTTGGTTGTTAAAAATACTTCCTGCTATCCCAGAAGAATGAACTTTAGTTCCCAGCACTCACATAAGGCAGCTCACAGTCACCTGTAACACAAACTCCAGTTGATCAGATGCCCTCTTCTGGCCTCCTCAGGCACTCCACTTGTACACATGCACATGCACACAAATAATAATAGTCTTAAATTTATTAGATTATGCTGCAATTAATGACTAGCACCTGCAGGGTTCTGAATGGTGAGGTATTGATGGGGAGGACCAGGGATAAGAAAATAGAAAACTGGAATCAAGAGGTCTGGCATGAGCTGGTGACTCACGCCAGCAAGTTTATTAAGAAGTGCAGCATCTTATATACTGTTTGCAGAAGAAAAACGGGATGTAGTCAGCAGGAGAGCTTGTCAAGCCGTGCTGTATAAAGGGATCCCAGGATCTCTGAAGTGTACCACCGACTTAGTACACAGCCCCCAAGGAGGTGAAAAGCTGGGTTCTCAAGAACCAAACTTTACTCTTTTGAAGGCCCTGGCCCCAACCCCACACCAGACCTTGACAAGCCTGCCGCTGTGCAAGGACACAGAACTTGTAGTGTCCCCTTTCTCTTTTGGTCAGGGCTTCTGAGAAGGCCTGGCCCCCAACAGATTAATAAACTACAACTGTATTTGACACGCTAAGTTTCTTAAGAATGGGGCTTCTGTCTTAGGGCTTCAATTGCTGTGAAGAGACACCATGACCATGGCAACTCTTAGAAATGAAAACATTTAATTGGGTGGCTTACAGTTTCAGGGATTTAATTCACTATCGTCATGGTGGGACACAAGCAGCATATAGGCAGACATGGTGCTGGAAAAGAAGCTGAGAGTTCTATATCTTGATCCACAGGCAATAGGAAGTGAACTGTCTCACTGGGCATGGCTTGAGTATATATGAGACCTCAAAGCCTGTCTCCACAGTGACACACTTCCTCCAACAAGGACACATTTGCTCCAACAAAGCCACACCTCTTAATAGTGCCATCCCCTATGAGCTTATGGGAGCCAATTACGTTCAAACTACCATATTCCATTCCTTGGCTCCTATAAGCTTATAAAATATCATAATGCAAAATGCTTTTAGTCCAACTTCAAAAGTCCCCATAGTCTATCACAGTCTCAACAATGTTCAAAATCTCTTCTGAGATTCGTGCAATCTCTTGACTGTAATCCCCTATAAAATGAGAGTAAAAAAGCAGATCCCATACTTCCAACATACAATGGCACAGGATATACATTACCATTCCAAAATGTAGGGAAGAGAGCATAGTAAGGAAATACTGGACCAAAGCAAGACAGAAAAATAGCTAGAAAAACTCCAAACTCTGCATCTCCATGTCTGATGTCAAAACACTCTTCAGATCACCAACTCTTTCAGCTTTGTTGACTGCAACACACTTCTTTTTCATGGGCTGGTTCTACTCCCTGTTAGCAACTTTCCTCAGCAGGTATCCCATGGTTCTGGCATCTCCAACATCTTGGGGTCTCCAAGGCAATACAGGCTTCACCTTCACAGCTTCACACAATGGCCTCTCTAGGTCTACATTCAGGGACACTCCTGACACATGCCTGGCGTCAATGGCTTTCCTTAGTCACTCCTCAACTCTAAAGCCAGAACCACATGGCTGAAGCTGCTAAGTTCTGCTACTTTCTAGAACTGGAACATGGCTCCCTTGTTCAATTACATCTTCATCAGCTTTCTGTTTTCCATGGTTTCCTTCACTGCCTAAGCTTGGCTGTTCTGGACCTTGCTCTGTAGACCAGGCTGGCCTCAAATGCAGAGATCCTTAAGGCATGCACCACCACACCCAGCTCTAAGCTTTTCTTTAATTTCTTTTCACACATTAGAAATTTAGCTGCATGGAAACTTGCCCTGAGGTCACCACTTCCTGTATTCCATTTCTTTTTCTTTTTTTTTTTCTCTTGGTTTTTTGTTTTTTGTTTTGTTTTTTCTTTGGTCTTTCAAGACAGGATTTCTTTGTATAGCAGCTCTGGCTGTCCTGGGACTCACTTTGTAGACAAAGATGGCTTTGAATTCACAGAGATCTACCTGCCTCTTCATTTCATTTCTTGTTTTTTGTTTTGTTTTTTGGTTTTTCGAGACTGGGTTTCTCTGTGTAGTTTTGGTGCCTGTCCTGGATCTCACTCTGTAGACCAGGCTGGCCTTAAACTCACAGACATCTGCCTGGCTCTACCTCCTGAGTACTGGGATTAAAGGAATGTGCCACCACCTCATTCCATTTCTTAATCTGTTTATCTCCTTGAACACAGGACTTAGTCCCATTCCACTTCCTGTTGCTCCTTTTATCCTCAAACCGTACATTTTGTGTTTTTCCTTTTTTTAGATTGCTCCTTTTCATTATAAATCTTCATTCGAGTTAACAACAATAACCACATGACAGAGTCCATAGCTGCAGGCAGACTTTTTGGACAAGGGCAAAAAGCAGCTGCATTCTTCACCAAATTATCACAAGAATGCTCTCTAGGCAACATGCTAAAAGTCTTCTCCTCTGAAACCTCTTGAGCCAGGCCCCCACGGTTCATCAAATCACACTCAGCACCACTGTCTTCCATCTTCTACTAGTATGGCCCATTAAGCAACAGTTAAAGCATTCACCTGCTCTCTAATCTACAGTCCCAAGGTCCATATTCCTTCAAACAAAGGCATACATAGTCAGACCTATCACAGCAATATCCTTGTCTCTGGTACCAACTTCTGCATCAGTTAGAATTTCTATTGCTGTGAAGAGACACCATGACAACTCTTATAAAGGGAAACATTTAATTGGGTGGCTTATAGTTTCAGAGGTTTAGTCTATATCATCATTACAGGACATGGTGGCGTGCAGGCAGACATGATGCTGGAGAAAGAGCTGAGAGTTCTACATCTTGATCCACAGGCAACAGGAAGTGAACTGTCTCACTGAGTGTGGCTTTAAGCATATATGGGACCTCAAAGCCCGCCTCCACAATGACATACTTCCTCCAACAAGGCCACACCACCTAATAGTGCTATGAGCTTACAGGGGCCAGGTACATTCAAACTGCCACAGCTTCTTTGGTCACTATGTATTTTCTTGGCCCAAGAATGCTTTAATTCTAACACTAGTGCCACTTGTGAGTCCTTGAAATAGTTTGGTACTTGTATAAAAAGAAGCCCATTTTAAAGAATAGAAGGTAACACACCAGTTACACGGGCTCAGATCTAGACTATGCAAACAACTTCGACAACTCAGTAATAAAATGGGATTACATTGGCATGACATTCTAGGAAGACAAAACATGAAGGATAAGCCATTGGTGAGAGAAAGCCCGGAGCTGGGGACAGGGAGGACAACATTACGAAGAGGCTCAGGCTGACTTTTGCAGCTGATGGAAAAGACTTATGCCTCCTCTGGTGCTGGAGTTACATACACATCTGTCAAGACTTTTCAAATTCCATACTTTAAAAGTGTGCATGTTTAGGTTGATATCAGCTGGTAAAGGCACCTGCCGCCGGGCCTGACGACCTGAAGTTGATCCCCAGGATCCACAAGGTGGAAGGGGAGACCTGACTCCCACACATTGTCCTTGGACCTCTGTATGCGTGCCATGGCACGCACCTGCTTCCTGCCCGCTAAGACAAAAACAAAACTTTAGAAAACTGTGCATTCTGTGTCGTGTAAATTAGACTTTAATAACCCTGGCTGAATGACGTCTTACAGAGGTAGTAGAACTCTTGGCTAACATGTGAAGCCCTGGTTTCAACTCCAAGTACTTACAAAAGAAAGAGGAGGAAGAGGAAGATCTTTTAAAAAGCTCTTAACTCAAGTCATTTTGTGAGGAGATTGAGGAGAGAACAGTGTGCCCGTTTTCCAGGACTGTTTCTCAGAAACATCTTTGATGCAACAGTACCGGAATTCGGTGTGGATGAGGCTTATGTAAGCATGACCCACCGAGATGCTCCAGAGGCTCCGTGGAGGAAGCCCATGCTGTGAGGAAGTAAAGAGCTCAGACTGGCAAACTAACGGGGGAAACGCCTCAGTCCGCTGAGAGTGGAAAGCTGTATCCTGCCCTTGGACCTCAGACGGCTGTGGTGAAAGTCTGCAGGGTTTGGGGAATCTTCACAACTCAGCTTTAGGACACTTCTTACAGAATGTGAAGCCTCTGCAAGACTGTGGCATCTTTGGCACCAGACCTGTGGCCTTGGCATGGCTGGGGGAGCACTTTGGGAGGGTGGTTGAGAAGGATCCACTAATACCACGTGGTAGAGATCAGAAATGAGAACAACGTCCCCAGACATCCTAAAGGTGACTAACTTGTGTTATACATCTGTGAGTCACCCTCAGGACTTTCTATTGAGCCTCCTTCCTCAATGCTGAAGCTGCCCTAGGAGGGTGAGAGAGAGGAAGGATGTTTTATCCAAGCATTTGGCGTTTTCAGAGATTTGGAAAATTCAGACTCACCTGCAAGTCACACCAGCGGGTCTGTGACTTGGAAAAGACTAGACCTCAGATGTTAGTGGCTTGGAACTTGCTCTGTAGCCCAGGCTAGCCTTGATAGTTTCGATGTCAGAGTTCTCTTGGTTAGTTGAGTCCTTACTAATGTCCTTGACCACCTCACTGTCAAGAAAGAGGACACAACCTAAAACCTTGCACAGGGCCTTGAAGAGTCTGTTTCTCTCTCTCTCTCTCTCTCTCTCTCTCTCTCTCTCTCTCTCTCTCTCTCTCTCTCTCTCTGTTATCTCTCTTTCTGTCTCTCTGTCTCTGTCTCTCTATGTGTGTGTTATGCATATGTGTGTGTTCATGTATAAGTGTGCAGGTCTGTTTGTGAGTTTGTGTGCACATGCACGTGGAAGCCAGAGGTTGACACTGGATATCTCCCCAGTCATCCTCTGCCTTCCCTCTGAGGCAGTCTCTCACGGACTCCCGAGCTTGCTGAGCGGGCACGAGGACAGCAGGTATGTGCTGCTGCGCCTGACTTTCTACCTGGGTCTTGGGGATATGAACACAGGTCTTCATGCTTGTTCAGCAAACACTGTACCTCGTGAGCCATCTCCCCAGGACCCTGTTTCTTTTCCAAAGTGAACTCTCAATTACACAGTTGGATGTCCCTTCTTTTTCTCCCTCCATCTCTCAACCCACCCCGCCTCTTTTCCTCCCCTCTCTCTCCATCTCTCCCTTTCTCTTTCTATGAAAGCTTTCTTAAGCTTACTTCTGAAAATATCTTCACAAACCCCAGTTCCCACAGTAACTCCTAGAAGCCGGCCTAAGCAGGGTGGGGAGCAGCTGCAGATGCACACAGAAGCAAGGTGTACTGCAACCTAAGGGGACCCTCCTGGAGCCATCTGGAGGAGAAGAACTCACTGGAAGCGTGCCATGGGGCCATTTGTTCTCTAGAATTCTTCCGAGGGGGAGAGAGAGGGGAAGGGGTTAGAACTGTTAAAAAGAAAGGCTGGTGAGTTCAAGTGGGCTTGGGTAAGACCTCAGGAGAGTGTGGTGGTCAATCTCAAATCTTCAGAGCTCTGTGTGAAGCAGTGGTTCTCAACCTTCCTAACGTTGTGACCCTTTAATACAGTTCCTCATGTTATGGTGACCCCCCCAACCCTAAAATTATTTTGTTGCTACTTCATAATTGTAATTTTGTTAGTGTCATGAGTTGTAATGTAAACATCTGACATGCAGGATATCTAATATGATACCCCCAAATGGGTCTTGACCCACATGTTGAGAACCACTAGCGTGAAGTAAAGAGACTTAGATGTCTCCTCTCAGGCCAATCTAAGAGAAGGGGGCCTGGCAGCAGTGGGGTACACCTTTAATTTCAGCACTTGGGAGGCAGGGGCAGGCAGATCTCTGTGAGCTCCAGGTCAGCCTGGTCTACAGAGTGAGTTCTAAGACAGCCAGGGCTACTCAGAGAAACCCTGTCTTAGAGAGAGAGAGAGAGAGAGAGAGAGAGAGAGAGAGAGAGAGAGAGAGAGAGAGAGAGAGAGAGAGAGAGAGAGAGAGAGAGAGAGAAGAGCAGAAAGAAAAAGAAGAGTGCGAGGAAGCCCCAGAACCCACCTTGAGAACCCTCCTTCCTCAATGCTGAAGCTACCCTGGGCTTAGAGGATGTCTCATGAAGACAGATAAAGATACTGAGGTTTCAGCGTGTGTGGTGAGAGGAGGGCCCGGTGGTAAGGGCAGAAACATTGTATGCAGGCAGGCTCTGGAGTCAGACCACTCAACAGAAGCCCTTCAAGTCAGCAGATCCTGTGCTGAGAACGTCAGACTGCCGCAGGCTGTAGGCACGGCTGGGGTCCATTTCTGTATCTCCGAGGCATGTGGGGCACAGACGAGATTGCGACTGTTGACTAAGTGAGAGGAGCAAGCTCAGCAGCGAGCTCCGAGCAGCACTGAGGGCTCCGCAGCTCCTTCCGACTTCCTTCTAGCATTATGCCAAGAGGAAGTAGCATTTGTGACATTCACTCAGGAGTGGCCAGCTGGCCCCAGGAGGGGAGGTCTGTGCTAGATCTGGAACTCTGGGGAAGGAAATTGTGATGCTGTCTGATGGCCGAGGAGAGCAAGCGGACCCTGGTGCTGTTTGGCGTGTTCGGCTCTCCACCGCGGAGCCTCACTCTGATTTGGAAATGCTGTCACATACTTTGGCGACAGGGTGGTCATCCGGTAGAAGAGTACAGAAAAAAGGGAAGTGTTCTGTCTGTCTGTAAGTGGGGAGTGGATGGAAGTCGGCGAGTGGGACAGAAGTGACAGAGAATGGATGGGGCAGGCACTCAAACTCCTGTCCTGTTGAAGAACAAATGGTTCACGAACGAGCAGAGCGGATGCTATTTCTAAGGCCACAGTGCACCCCCTCAACACACACACCGTCTGCAAGCCCACAGCTTCTGAGCAGGCTCTCCATATTTTCTGGATAAAGTCACTGGTAAGGGACAGAGTGAGAAGGGAAGCAGATGCCCAGGACACCCTCACGTGGCTCCTCATCTGCAGCACGCACCTTTCTTCTTTCTGCTCAGAGGCTGACAACGTGTGAGAGAAGTAGATTTTTCTCCCCCGATCATCCACATGACCCAGAGGCTGACACTGCCCATACTTCTCAATGGGAAGAGAGCAGTTTCGTTTCTGTTTTCCTCTTCCTTCTCCTGTGGACTCCCAGTCAGAAGAGGCTGGAGGGGCCACTGCTCTTCAGAAACTCTCCTTACCTGCTCATCAACTCTGCTGATTGTTTTTCCTGCCTGGATGGTGATGGGAAGGCAGGCATTTCCCCTTGGAAAATCACCCCTATGCTCTCACTCAGCTTCTTAGGAAAGTGGCCACCTGGGTGTTGACAGTCTCCTGCTACTCACTGGTGTGCTTAGACATAATCCTTCATTATAGGAACAAATAAAAAACCTTGTTATTAGCTCTGAAACATGCCAGTGCATGCATTCCTTCCATGGAGGCATGCCGCTGAGGACATTCGGGAACGTGACTCCCCTGCCCTGGGGCCACGGCTCATTATGTTCTCTCTCGAGACCCCTTCACTCTGACTGACAGCTCTACAGCCCCTTAGCATAAGGGGGATTGCATTTGATTCCTGCTTTGCCTAGAGGGCTGACAGGCCAAGAGAGTACAGGGTTAATTCATTTGCTCAGCTTAGGTTCAAATCCCACTGCACACAGATATGGATCGGATGAATGCAATCAATTTAGCATTTTAACAGACAGCTCCCCATCCCACCAGCACCTCCTGGGTTCACAGGACACATACTTGGAGCTGGAAAGAATGAGTGAGCTTTGGGGTCAGAGTAGTAGAAATTGTAACTATTCCAAAGTCCATCGATGTTCCTAGTTTAATGAACTTTAAAAAAATAAATCAATCTTCTAAAAATAAAAAAAGTCTTTAAAGAGCTC
Organism: Peromyscus californicus insignis; assembly: GCF_007827085.1. NCBI lineage: Eukaryota > Metazoa > Chordata > Mammalia > Rodentia > Cricetidae > Peromyscus > Peromyscus californicus. The sequence goes on from NW_026294595.1 coordinate 80,644,475, forward strand.
TATTACTCCTTTGGGAGGGATGAAACATGTCAGTCCACAGAGCAAAAGGACCTAAGCAACCTAGCAACTCAGCTGCATTGTGGGTCCGGCCCATCCAAGTTTAACGTCACGTGACTGATGACCAAGCTGTTTGTGGCATGTATTCTTTTATGTCGTGAAAAGAGAGAAGCCCCTCCATTCTTTCAGCTTTAAACATAGTTAGGAGCTTACTGAATATAGGATGGAAGTCTGTCCACTGGGGGATGTGATCACGTCACTCTGGTGTCACTTCATTGAAGCCAACTGACATTGATAGTTGTAGGACGGGTTCCAGAGCCACGTTGCCTGGTTTAAAGTCTCCTGATGAGTAGTGGGCGAAGTTTGTTAGCATCTCTGTGCCCAGTGCCTCTGCTGTAGAATGAAGGTTAATAACATTGCCTGCCTACAAGAATGAGATTAGACTGAATACGTGTGCCAGGAGCGCGCATGCTGAATTTTGGGGAGGTGTGACAATGTTATTCACTACTGAAGACAGATGTACATGATCAGACACACCAATGACAGGAATCAAGACCATGCTGTGCCTCAGGAGTCTCAGAGTTTTCCAAATGCTGAGACCACATACTTGTAGAATTCCAGTGGTGTTGGTTAAGGCCTGGAGTTTTCCCAAGGTCTTCATGGGTCAGATCAAGTAGGAGCTCCTCCCACTTCTGTCCTATTGGGCAGCACGGCTCTTAAAGAGAGCTGAGGTGGTACAAGGGAGGAACTATGGACCCCAGTCCCGCCACCAGCTGACAGTGTCACTTGGACTCTTTGCTCCACATTCCTGAGCACTGGTTTCCTTTGAAAAGGAAAGGTTTGCATGACTTTCAAGTCTTGTACCCACTCTCCCTCCTCTTCTATATGCCCAAAGGTGAACCGCATCAGGGAGACTGTGGTTCAAGTCTTGGGCAGGAAACTTGACTTCTTGAAACATCACTTTTTTTCGTCTGTAAAAAGAAAAAAAAACCACTAAAGATAATATCTGCTTTCTAGATTGAGTAGCCTTACCTAAATAGCCTTCAGAACATGAGCTGCTCCACTCCCACCCTCCCTTTACCACACAACATCCTGGGGGCCTGTCACATCACTCTTGTTTTTACCTAAGAGTTTGTAACTCCTGTGGTGGTTTGAACCAGAATGGTCCCCAGAGGTTCATACATTTGTCCTCAGGTGGTGAAACTGTTTGGGAAGGATTGGGGGTGTGGCCTTGTTGGAGAAGGTGTGTCCTTGGGGGTGGGCTTTGGGGTTTCAAAAGACTGGTGCCATCCCCAGGGTCTTTCTCTCTTTCTGCCTTGTAGTTGTGTCTCAAGATGTGAAATCTCAGCTACTGGTCCAGTGTCATGCCTGCCTGCTGCATTGCTCCCTGCCGTGATGGTCATGGACTCGATCCCTCTGAAATGGTGAGCCCCGAATAAACTCTTTCTTCTAGAAAGTTGCCTTGGGTATGGTGTCTGATCACAGCAATAGAAAAGTAGCTAAGGCACTTTCATATAATGCAGATAGAGTCACAGTGGGACAATCTGATTTTTCTTGAAAAAAAAAAAAAAAAAGAGACAGCAGAGTTCTGCTTTTCATTCCAGGCTTCACGTGTTGGCATATAAGGATACAGCTCAATGGTTGATTTGGTTTGAACCACATGTTACGCACCTCATAGAGTGAGTTCTAGCTTTCATGGCTTTTCCAGCCTGTGGCCTTAACCTGAAGAGCCCAGCATTTGTCTTGCTTCTCTGCCTGACATACACCAAATGACATTTCCTCCCGTGATTCCTAGGACCTGGAAATGTCACAGAAAATTGAAGAGCTAGGTAAGGACCAGATAAAGGGGCGCTTGATCCTGCCTGCACATCAACACCACGAAACGAGTTGTTACTACGACGAAGCTGTCTGATGCCGTCGGTGGCAACTGGTCAGTGAAAATGGTTTTTAATTGTGACTTGAATGTGTTTATCAACCTCACTTTGATATCAAAAAGACAGCAACAGAAACACAGGGAGCCTCGATCCTCTGGGGAGAGCATTAGTCAGCTGTGAGAGCACAGGCCCTGGCAGATGGTCAGCCTTCTGAATCAGACATCGCAGCCACCACCGCACAGTGTCACAGCCAGCAATGAAGAGTGTTATGTTGACATTAAACATCTTTATAATAAAATTACTAATTGATGACTAATACCACAGGCTTTTGAGTTGGAGGGAAATCTCATTGAACTGCTAAGTGGTTGGCAGCGTATTTAGTAATTAAACACTACTTTTACAATTGTCCTGGTACCATACCATGGCTTCCGAAGATGCTCTGCTGGTGAGCCGATTGCCTTAAGACTCCTCAGCACAGCCTCCAAAAGCTATTTTTAAACATTGAGATCCATCATAATATCTCAGTGGCTGTGTTCCTATTTTTTTTTAACATCTCTAATTATACAGTTTTACATTATGGTTTCCAGGACTGCCCCCCCCCTCCATATTTGGCAATTCCACAGCATCTGTCAAAACAAATTAGCACTTTGGGTGGTAGAAATATATTTTTTATGAAAGCAGCAAATGTGTCAGTGTTGGACAGGAGCTAAAAGCTGATTTATTGGTTTGTTTTCTTGGGTTTCAGACCCAATGGGCAGAAGCCTTTAAGAGAATTTTCTAATGGTATCATCAACGCATTTGCAAAATGTGTAAAACACATTCAAATTCCGCCAGAAAGAGTCACTAATTATGATATGTATTTGCATATGTTTAATCACATACATCTTATTTCATTTTGCTATTTCTGCAGGGCCCCTTGCTTCGAGGAGGGGGGTCCTTAGCTCTGGTGCGGTGAGTGCTGAGCAAAGTTCTCTCGAGTGAGCTTTCTACTGCCACACTGTTAGGTGTGTGTGTGTGTGTGTGTGTGTGTGTGTGTGTGTGTGTGTGTGTGTGTTATCTTATGCAATGAAATTTGAAATTTACAATATTTAAATGATGTGTGTGAAATTATATGACTCTATTATGTCATAATATTACACATCCCAAAATATTGGTAAAGGGTTCTTCCCCTTCACCAACCCCCCATACCAGAGATCAGAGCATTACTGAGAAAATAATGATTAACCTTTAAAATCAGGTTGGCATTTCTTTTTTCTCCCAATCTAGAATTAATACGCATTTTTTAATCATTAGTGTAATGTTCAGGATGATACTTTTGTTCTTTTGCCTGCTGAAGTGTTACGGCTGCTAGTAACCCTTCAAATTGTTTGCTCCGTTCAAGCATTCTTCCCTGAATAATTCATTAGGCATTATTATCCAAGCGTGGAACCCCTCATTTAGCACTGCTGATCTTTTCCTTATGTGTAGCTGACAGGCAATCAAAGTTTTTATCAGTGCAGAAAATTTGCAATTCAGAAATGTAGTTGCAGCAATTAGTAGCTATCAGGTAGCCTTGGAAGGACAGCTTCATGAAAAGACAGAGCTGAATGAACTCCACTGATGTTAGCACAAAAGTAATGGCTGAAACTAACCAGCTGTTTCTAAATTTACCAAATGGAACATTCCCTTCTTCTCAGAGTGGAGGCTTTAATTAACTTGGAGTTCTGTGTGGCTTCCCAGAGGGGGCAGGGATTGGGGGAGGACCCTTCCCTCACATGGGTACCAATGGGAGGAAGCATCATCAGGCACCCCTCTAATCCTGACCTGGAGGCAAAGGAGAAAATGACTGGCACTTTTTCCAGAGGATTCCAGGAGGGGGGATGCCTATGAGATGGTTTCTGAGTCCCCTTTATGGAATCTCAATGGGATAGCTTTAGATATTGCAATTCTGTTCAGCTTTGTGGGAGTGATTGGGGGGAGAGCGCTGGGGATGAAACCAGGGCCTCAAGCATGATAAATAATACATACTCTACCATTGAGCTATAATACCTCAGCCTTGATGCTGCTTGTAAATGTCTGTCCTTTGCCTATGAAATGTTGTCAGAGCCCAGGCTGGGCTGAGGCAAGACTAGGCTGTGTTTTATTCTTTCCTCCCTGGTCATGCCTTTGTTCTTTCTTCCATTGATTAGCTGGGCTTGGTTCATTCATTCGTCCATCAGCTCATTTTTCTGTTCATTTGATCTTCTAAACCCCAGCATGGATGGAGGCGGTCCAGGGCTCCTGCTTCTCCAGCCCTCTCTGTGAGTCTGTGTGGGGCTCGCAGGCTACGCCCCAGAACTCGCTCTCAGTAACAGGTCTGAGCAGACCATTTACACCAGAGGCATAGGAAGGAGTTGACAGGGGTGTTCAGCATCAGTTAGTCGGTGGGTGAGACTTTCGGGCGGGGCGGGGGGTGGGGGGTCTCTGAAACTACAGTGTGAAAGTGGTCTCTGCTCATGTCCACAAGAGGCTGCTGCAGCAGCTCATCCCAGGATGACCTCCACCTCTTCATCAGCCCAGGACAGCCAGTACGCCAGCTAGCTTCTGGGATGCCTCTGCAGAGCAAGGCCAGCCTGCAGGGCCAAGTCCACATAAGAGATGACCAGACAACCTGTGCTGCCCAGACCGGGACCTCCACATCTCATCTCATTGGTAGCTGGGCCAAACACTGGACTGGAGGACAGAATAAAGATACAGTACTTCTCAGTCAGACTTTCTCATTTATAAAAGAGGACATTATTCCCCCATTCATGTGAGATTTAAATACGGACTGGAGAGGTATGTTTAGCATGTATGAGGGCCTGAGTTTGAGCCCGAACAACAATAAATTAGTAAATGCCACCAGGGTACGAAGTGCTTGGCATGATTGGGCACGTGATAAATGTTTAGTAAATAGGACTCGGTATTATCACTGGGTATGAATTTCCTGAGAATAAGGTCTTGACATGTTGAACACACAGCCTTGGGCTAGAGCACTAGGTTCGGAGCCTGCATGTATCTCTAATGTTCTCTGTGTGCTTGGACAAGAAACCTCGCTTCTCGCAGGGGGTTCACATATAAAATGGTAATCCTAGCAGTCCAACCCCTCTAGGTGTTCCAGAGCTTAAATGAACTAATATGTATGTATAATTCTCGAGCAGGGGAGGTGACTCAGTGGGTAAAAGCACCTGCAGTCAAGCCTAGTGACATGAGTCTGATTCATGTGAAAGGAAAGAACTGACTTCCACAGTTGTCCTTTCACCTCCACACACACACACACACACACACACACACACACACACACACACACACACACACACACTGTGGCATGCACATGTTCCCCACCACCACATACACACACACACAAACAAAAATCTCAGGATTGTGTCTGGCCTGAACAGCACTCCATGTGTTCATTATTCCTTTAAAATTACTGTGTCTTCAAGAGTTGAAGGATGTGTAGCCAGGGAAGGCTCTGAATAAATGTGTGCTGGACAAATGAACAAATTCCCTAAGCATCACACTTCACAGCCCCTTTCTTTTACACATAGAAACCTAAGGCTCACAGAGGTTCGACCAAAGCTGAAGATAAGAAAACCACCAGATTCCACACTCCAGACTCCTAGGCCCTCACATTCTGCTCATTCTCCACGGAGGACACCTTGGCCTGCAGCCTTAGAGCTCATGACCAACAAAACATGTTGTCAGCCTTTGGGACCCTAGTTCCCAGTTCTGGCCCCAGTTTCCCTTCTATATAAGAGGACAGAGAATGTTGTGGGCTTGGGAGAACACTGCACCAGAGCTGTGACCTGGTTTCTGAGCTGGCATTGAACTCAGGCAGGTCAATACCTTCTCTAAGAACCAATGGCACAGACAAGCTCTGGTCTGCATCTTCTAGCCTGACCTAAGGTGATTTTGTGGGTCTGCATTCCCTCTGGTCTCCAGACAGCTCCATCCTGGGAGGGAAACAGAGGCCGCTCTCCCTACAGGATGCCATGGTCATGAGGAACATCCAGCTAATGGACTACCTAATGGGCTTTGTCCTTGGTTTACTCAACACCATTCAGCCTAATGAGAAAAAGCCTTCTGTGCATTTCAAGACAGGTTTGCACTTTCATGTACAGGTGCTGTGGAGAAGGGTGATGGCTCACACAAAGGGTTGTGATTCAGCAATTACACTTCTGGACACACATCCAAATGAACCGAGAGGAGCGTTCTGAAGAGATATTTGAATATCTGTATTCACAGCAGCGTCATTCTCAATACCTGAAAGGCAGGGGCAATCCAGGCATCCTTTGACAGAGGAGCGGATAAACAAAATGTGACACACTATGCATACAATAGAATATTAGCACTGCAAAGGGGGTGTTCTGACACATGCTCCAACACCAATGGACTTGGGGGACATTTAATTAAGTGAAACAAACCAGTCACAAAAGGCAAGTGTCGTGTAACGACTTGTCTGCGGTACCTAGAACAGTCTAATTCACAGATCAGTGAAGTAGACCGGTGGCTACCAGGCCTAGAAGGAGGTCTAAATGTTCCGTGTTCCAGAATGAAGGAATATGGAAGAGTGGTTCACGACTGGTGAATGCCTTTAAAGCTACTAAGGTTTAGGCTTACAAAAGACAGTTCGGCCGGGTGGTGGTGGCACACGCCTTTAATCCCAGCACTTGGGAGGCAGAGGCAGGCGGATCTCTGTGAGTTCGAGGCCAGCCTGGTCTCCAAAGTGAGTTCCAGGAAAGGCTCCAAAGCTACACAGAGAAACCCTGTCTTGAAAAAAACCAAAAAAAAAAAAAAAAAAAAAAGACAGTTCGTTCAGTTCCCGGGAAGTCTATGGCTGGCAGGAGAGAGAAGCAGTTATCCCAGGTCAGAGGAGAGGCCTGGGCTCTGTGGGTTCCACACTCTGCACCCTGAGAGATATGCAAGGGGCAGAGTGGGGAAGACTGAGAAGAGAGTTCTAGGATCAAATGCTTCAACTGGAAGGGGCTTCTGACAGTCACAAGTGTTCCCGCCTAGACCAGTGAGACCTCCTCCTTGCCAGAAAGGTCTCACCTTGCTGAAGAATCAACTTTTACATCCGCCAAGCGGATTAACAATAAGCCAACTGGCATCTGCTGTCACTACTTTAATATGAAAAGAACAATTCCTATAGTTGAGTGTATTGCTGTTTTGGGGGAAATTGCAATATCATCCTATCTTTTCACATGACTGATACACTCACCAGTACCCAAGGACCCCCATTATATCAACTGTAAGTCGGATCACCATGTACTTGCTAATGATAGTGATTAAAGCAAAATATGTGTGAATGGATTTCAAGTTATTTTTGACCCATTTCAAGGTTATCCTATATGGTAACCACCAAACGTATCCACATCTTGGTTACTGGGACCCATGGCTATCTTATGTGCCACAGCAAGTGGGGAAAAAGGGTTAAGGCTGTCCATTGCCTGACCTTTAGATGGAGGAACATGGGACAGGACCAGTGCAATCATATGGACTTTAAATAGGAGAGAGAGAGAGAGAGAGAGAGAGAGAGAGAGAGAGAGAGAGAGAGAGAGGGAGGGAGGGAGGGAGAGAGAGAGAGAGAGAGAGAGAGAGAGAGAGAGAGAGAGAGAGAGAGAGAGAGAAATGTCAAAACTGAGAGGTGGCATTGTGAAAAAGAACCAGCCATTGTCACTGGCTTTGAAAATGGAAAGTCGACAAATCAAGAAATTAGTCAGCCTTTAAAAGCTGGGGAAACAAGGAAATTCTCCCCTTGGAGCTTCCAGAAGAAATACAGTCAGCTAATACCTTGGCTTTAGCCACTGACATCCATGTTGGACATCTGGATCATGAACCTAGGACCTCATGCATTCTGGTCAAGCACTGGACCACTGAGCTGCATCTCCGAGCAATCATGTTGGATTTCTGACCATGGGAACTGTAAGATAATAAACCTGTGTTGGTTTAGGCCACTCAGCTTGTGGTCATTCGTTACAGCAACCATAGGGAACTGATACATACTTTAAGTAACCTCAAGAAAATAAATAAACAAAAAGGAGCACTCCTGTTTTAGAGGCCTTCTGATTAACACCATTTTTTCAGCCCATTCTCAAATAATGTGTTACTGGTAATGACTCAATTTCTGTTAAATGAGTTTTGAAACAGTTTATAAACAGATTCAAGATTATTCTTCTAGTCATGTTATTTTCTAAATTGCCTCCCCTGAGCTGGAGAGAAAGGACTGAGTTGATACAAGGCTTTGAATATCCACAAATCAATGATGTAGTTGTTGTTTGTTTTGTTTTGCTTTGCTCTGTTTTGTTTTGGGTATTTTGAGACTAGATCTCTCTCTACATAGCTCTGCCTGTGCTGGAACTATGTAGACCAGGCCAGCCTCAAACTCACAGGGATCTGCTTGCCTGTGCCTCCCGAGTGCTGGGATTAAAGGTGTGAAGCACCATGCCCTGCTCTTGTTTTTCTTTTTAATTGACTTTGTGCTGCATACTTTTCTCAGTATTGTATACCATAGCCTAAAACAGTGCATGTGGAGAGTGGGTATTGAGATCTGAGCCTATCACTTATATGGCATTGATTACCCCCCAGAGTATATCGGACATTCTCATGCCATTGGTCAGGTATGTTGTTACCTGGCCTGGTTAAGGACCCTGCCTACCATAATTCTTTTTATTTTTATTTTTTTATTTTTTGGTTTTTCGAGACAGGGTTTCTCTGTGTAGTTTTGGTGCCTGTCCTGGAACTCACTCTGTAGACCAGGCTGGCCTCGAACTCACAGAGATCCACCTGGCTCTGCCTCCTGAGTGCTGGGATTAAAGGCGTGCACCACCACTGCCCAGAGCCTAGCATAATTCTTAAGATACATTGCTGCTGCTTCCAGAAGGCTTTTTTTTTACCACGTAATTAAGACATGTCACATCTACCACCATCATCAGGAAGGCAGCAATTGTTGACACGTTCACAAAACCAAGATAAATCAGCAGCCATTTCAATAAAAAGACATCTGATGAGTTAACTTCTTCTCTGACATGTTTTCTTAATATCTGATACCTGGCCATGTGCTGAGCATGAGAGAAGATGAACTAAGTTTCATCATTTGTCATTCAGTTCTCACACTGGTATTGTTAATCCCCTGGTAGATGAGGAGGCTGAGAGGCACAGAAGTGAAGCCTTGAGGTCAACTCCTAAACCCCAAGTGAAGTCGGAGCTCTACAGCTCCATAGCAGAGCTTACCATCTTTTCAATCCTTCCAACTTAAAGCATTAATTTGTCTTGATTTTCTGCAAAAGCCTGGTGACCTCCAGGCACACAGCCATCAGGATGAGGCCTCCTGGCTGGAGCTTGCTCCTAGGGTCCCCAGTAAACAGATTGCATGTGAGACAGCTCTCCTCCAAGTTCCCTTGAGGCTATTTTCTAGAGACTTCAATGGTTTTAAAGCAAAACAAGGATTGGCTAACAAAACATTCTAACCCAGTTGAGTCATGGTTCTGTCCTCCTCGGGAGAGGCAGCCAAGTGCGAAGTCTCAGAGACTCAAAGGGCCCTCTCCTTGTCGCTCCTCCCTCTTCAACCAGGCTGAGCTCCCCAAACACAGCAGAGGCAAAGTCACGGCTGTTTGAGCACGTTAACAGGATGACTCCTGGGAGTGATAAAGGCCAGAGAATGGAGGCCTGAGAGACCTTTGTGTCCTAAGCCTCTGACCCCTTTGATGAAACAGATGTGCAGACCAGGCACTCCTTCCCAGGGCAAGCTAGTCCTCATTAAACAGCAGGAAGGCTTCCTTGGTGGCAATGAACAGGCACATGCCTCGCTTCCCTGGCAGCAGACGGGATGGGAAGAGATAATCCCCTGTCATCAGGCCCCATACCCCCTCAGGACTCCAGAGCTGGCTTCAGTGACATGTGGTCACCTTGATTTATGGTTGACCTTGGGAAGGCCAGCCTCTGACTTTGGCAGCCTATCTCCTCACCATTGGCTTTTCTAGGTGGAAAGAGCTTTTCTGTCAGCATCCGTGAGCCTCCCACCTAAGATGGAGTTTCTCGGGATGCTTGTGGCTCCAATATAGCAAGAAGACCAGGAATAGATGCCTTGACCACTTGGCTGGCTTCCCCAGGATACTGAGCAGGTAAAGGTGGGAAAACCCAGCATGAAAACGTCCCCTAAATTGGACAGAGGACACATCCATCCCATACCCCAGAGTGCTGCCAGCCAGTCTAGAGCATCATCACACCACTGCCTTGCCAGCTCGACTTAACAAAGACAAAAGACATGGGCGTTTCACAACCATGACTCTTAAATCTGCTAGAGGTCATATAGAGTTTAGGTAGCAGCCTAGTCGACAAAAACTCTACCTTTAACAATAGCTTTCTCTACCTGGAAATAGGTGTGTGGGACATATTGACCAACAAAAATTGGAATGGTTGAGTCTACAGAGGGTGGGAGTGATGTGAGCCATGCTCAGTGAATAATAATTCCAGCTAGTACGTACAGGATGATTGTCATAGGACATACACTGTGCTGCTTCGCCTAAATCCACGTGATGCCAACGTGGATAGTACCACTGTTCTTATTTTATAGGAGTGGAAAGCAGCCCAAAGAGGCTAAGTAACTTGCCTGAGAATTGACAGCTACCAAATGATAACACTTGAGGTTCAAACCCAGACACACTGACTCCAGAGTGCATAACCTCATCATGATGAGTTTAATCTGGAAAGCTGCCTGTAAGGAGAGGAATTGTGCCTCACAGAATAGGTTAATTGTACTCAATGTTCAAATTGGCTTTCAATGTGCATGCATTTGTGTAAGACACGTGAGTGCACACGTGTGTCTACACCGTGAGCTGAGGGTACATGCAACTCCCATGCCTCCACCCCAGCTCCTGGAAGCCAGCAGGACATGCCTTCCCTCCAGCAGCTTTTGTCCAAATCCTTGAAGGAGAAGAGTCCCTGCCTCTGCCCAGAGGCCCCTGAGGGCCAAGCCAGTGCTGGCCGGGAGGTGGTGCTGTGTCACTTTCCTAGTAGGGAGCTTTTGTTTCTGCAGGCTGCCAGAGGTGGGGAGGCCAATTTCCCCGATTTAAAATCTCAGTCTCTCTGTCACTTCCTTCAAATGAGCTTGGAGGTGTTCAGCAGATGACAGTCCTGAAAATGGGCCAAAGCTGTTCTCTTAATCCCGTCTCAGGGTGCACTTGAAAAGGGTGTTTCCAAACAAGTTTGCAGATTCCATCTGTCACAGCTACACTCCTCCTGACCTCTTGGCTCTCGCCAGAAGAGAGAGAAACACTCCCAACTTGCCCCACCTTGAAAGCAGCCTGGGCAGGGCTGTGGAGGAGACCCTGGAACTTGCTGGCTGAGCTCAGGCCTGCTAGGGGAGGAAGACTGCCCTCCCACCCACCCCCCAAAAGCCCCAGCTTTAGTAGGATGAACCCCTAGATGTCACATCCCTCTGGGCTTGGTGGTCTTGCCTGATGCTCAACCAGTGGGGGTGCTTCTCAGCACCTTAGCACGGCCTCTTTCCAAGGAGTCGAGCAACTCTTGGGCTCAGAGAGCCTGGACTTGCATGCCACATTTTAAAAGTACATCCTGGAGACTCTGAGGAAATCACTGTGGGATTCTGAGCTTGTCTCATCTAGAAAGGGGATGACGACAGCATCTAAATCATGAAGACTAAATCAGGAAACACATACACAGAGGGTGCTCACCTTGTGTTGCTGCAGCTTTTTATGGAGAGTACGTGTTATTTTTAACCCTAGCCAGAGAAGTTGGATTGGGACCTGTGCTGTGCCAAGTACTGCTTTGTAGCTCTCCCTCCCTGGACCACACAGCTACTTCCAACTTACTTGTTAACAGGGAGGTTTGTTTCCTCTATCCTTTTAAGATTGGGAAACAAAGCCAGTCTCAGGATATGTCAGCATCCTCATAAAGGGTCCCCATTTCCAAGTCTTGCTCCTGCCTTTCTAGAGCTCATCCCTTGGTGAAAATACATCCTAAATATTCTCAGTAAATCCTCCACTTTGCAAATGTGACAGGGATAGCAGTCGGCTAATACTTCCTTGTGAATTCTCTCCATCAGATTGCCTTCTTGATAACACATGCATTAAGGAACTTGAATTTTTATGGGGATGAAGGAAGATCCAAAACACCAAGGCTGTAACTTCTGAGCTGAGCCAAGAGAATACCACCAGAAGAAGTTTGAAGAGCAGGTGGCAGCCTGATAACATGAAGTATGGGGAAGAGGCATCAGATGAAAGACTGGGCCCTGGCACAGACAGCAGGGCAGCAGTGTTCGCCTCGCGTGGAAAGATCAGTGCAGCTGTGTCTATGTAGGAATACTGACGGTCCCATTTGTCCCCTTCCTCCGCCCTACAGCATTGATAGCGGACAAAAGAAGTGGTCAGCCCTTGGGCCTGACTCAGAAACCTTCCAGAAAGCCATGGAGTTAAGCTCTTCTTGACTCAGGTAGGCTGTAGTCCCGAGGGCTGACTTGGAAGAAGGCTCTTGCTCACATCAGAAGTGTGCACTCTCACAGGCTGGGAAGCTGGCTAAGACCCACAAACAGGCACCAGGCTTGGGTGGAGGGTGCATAGTACACTCCCATCCCTGGACATCTGCATGGAAGTGTCTTCCACTTTGAGAGGTCTGTTACCTGATGTTCTGGTCTCACTTCATGCCTCTGCTGGCTCCAGACCCAACCATGCTGGGCTTTCCCTGTGTCTTCAAGTCCTAAGTTTATTCCCACCTGCCAAGAAAGACCTTTGTCCTGGTCTTCACTTGGTACTAAGTTCATACAAAGGTCAGCTCATCAAGGAAGCCCATTCCAACTCCAGATGAACCCCACTCTTCTCTGGCTATCCAAGCACTCACTCCCTGCCACATGCATTGCTTATGTAAGCAATGTATGTTCTTTGAGTCTGGAAGCTGCCCTCTTTCCACAGCCATGGTCCAGCAAAGGGTAGAGAGACTCAAATACTTGTCTCTGAGTAACTGGGTTCCTCTTCTTCCATCTGCCTCCTCATCTGTCACAGCTCTGACTTTGCTAATTTTCCCCTTCCCTAAGTCAGGCCCAGACTCTCAAGCCCAGGCTATAATTCAAGTGGAAATCATGATGGTTCTTTCCTCAAGCTTCTATAGTCACATTTTCCTTTCTTTCCCTAACTTCCAAACACCTTTCAAGGGGTGTCTTCATGGGCTCTGGCCCCTACCAAACTTCTATTCACTCTCACTGCTGATGATGGGGTTCTGCCTTCATCCCTTGGCTGGCAGAGTTCTCACCAGTGGGGCTGTCCCCAGAAGACACCCAGGTGAGGCATGGTGCAACTCTAGGGATCATCCACACAGACAAAACTGTGAATGACGACCTCACCTCCAGAGATGTGCAATGTGCAGCATGTATATCAACATCTGACCACTTGGTTGCCTTGCCCAGGGGTCATGATTACCAACCACTTCTCTTCTCAGTCCTCACCTGTGATTTCTAGGGAATGCACTGTTCGTTCTCTCCTTCCTAACTTGATGAGATGCTATGTCCTCCTCGTTCCTCTCCATTTCTGTACAAATTACTTGCCTTTCACCTCCTAATACATAGGCTGAATACTTCTACTAGGCAAGAGACCCCAGAATGCAACTGTACCAGTGCCCAGCCCACTCTGTGTCTCTAGATCAGTATTAGAGTCTTAGTAGTAGGAACATACTGAGAAGTAGGGCATCATGGGTAACTCCTGCACTGTTTGCCTGACAGGCTCCTTCCACAAGCATCTTTCCCTATAATCAGCACATGGGCCCAGCTGATGAAGAAGCAGCTCCTCATTTCGAAGACCTGATTGGCGAGAGAGTGAGGAAAACCATCCAGCCATAACTACGCTTACTTGGAAAGAGACAGCCTGATTCCAGGGACTTCTTGGGTCAGTGACACTGTTACTGAGGAGGGAATCTGTACGCAGAGAGATTAGAATGAGCCAGTTCTGACAGGTACACAATAAAGAGCTGGCAGGGACTGTGAGCATTTCGGAGAGAAGGGGGAAATTCTGACAGCAGCTTGACCTAGAAACTGGGACTTCCTGTTTACACTCGACTTCCCCTGTGGATGCATGAGGCTAACTCACCAGGGAAGGTGAAGGAAGGGAAGGGGGGATATGTCATCCACGGGCCTCACCTGCCAAGCTCTGGAGAAATAGTGCTGGAGACAGGAGATGTAGCTGAGTCCCGCTGCCTCTGTGCTGGCTAAAGGCCACCAAGTCTAACAGACACGTGTCCCTTCATCTGTGAGTCCTGGACTGACTGTGCAAATTGCTTCCCAGACAGCGCTGGGGGCCTTTGGAATTCTTTCTATTTGTACTCTTTTTGTGGAAGCCATACTTGAGGTTTCCTGCCTCTTTGAGTCTGCAGAGGACAAATGCAAGCTGAAGAAGCCCTTGTTTTCCTTAGTACTGGGGGACTTGTCCAACACTGGCCTTTTACATCTGTAGATTCAAATTGTTTTATTTCTTCTTCTTCATCTTGTTATACTTGGCTATGTACGCCCATTTTCACATGAGTATATCATCACTTTGGGCATACTCCCAGACCCTTCTTGCTACTTCCCTCTTTCCTGGTCCTCCTTGGATCTTCAACTCTCGTTGCATTTTGGTTGGTCAAAAATGTTACCACGTGGGTACAGATGCTCAGCCTTGACCAAGGATGAGCTTTCCCCAGCACCTGAATACTATGGACCTGCTCGAACTTGGGTACCCCACTGAGAGAGAGAAGGGCTCACTAGGGCAGAAAGACTCTATTTAAGGAACAGAATGAGCTAGGGACTTTAGTACAGTGTTAAACACCGAATCACACAGCTTAGTCCTGGACTACGGCACAGTAAATACAAAAACAAAAACCAAGAGAAGTCAGATGGGGACTTTTTACCATGACTGGACATTGCTACACCACCCAAGGGCATAAGACATGAGCTCGGCTCATGGAACAGGGTTTGACTAAGTTGGGTGACTACTAAGCATTCGAGTAATTTGCACATGGCACAAGGTATACTATTAGTTGTGAGCATCAGGACTACATGCTGACTGGAAACGAAAAAATCGGACCCAGCACTCCAACAGGATGAGAAATCCTCTAGCCCATTAAAACCTCTGAGAAGTAGTATAGGAAAGGAAACCTTTCACCATTGGGGATGTCAGTGTTTCCCAAACTCAGATGAGATCTTTTTGGGGGAGGGACTAGGACAACACCAGCATGATAAAGAACTGATGTTCCCCTAAAGCACACTTCGGACACTGTAACTGATGGCATCAGAAGGTGTTGGGATCCCCAGATTCAGCATCTCCAAACGCTTTACAAGCCCAGGTCTCTCTCACTAAGTTCAGTGAATCAGGTCCTTAGTTATCTACTTTGTTTGGATTAACTAGAATAATTGAACAACTGCTCTCGAACGCTTGGTGCCCCAGACGACCTTTTTCCTACTCCCTGGAGCCTACGTCTTATCCAGGACTGCCTGCCAGCACCATCAGCCCATTATCTGGTGCCTCTGGTTTTAATTAAATTATAAAATGGCTCACCCAAGGTAACGACAGCACAACAAGGCTGGGTAAGTTGGTCACTGAGGGAGAGTTCCTAACTCCTTCATTCCACAAGGGGCCCATTTACTACAACTCAGAGCTGGACCAGGGCACCCGGGATCCAGCAGTTGGGTAACTTTTAATGCTTCTCTCCCGGTCTTTTGTACATTATAAACAGATTTTCATCTCCCACGTTAAGTTCTACCGGTTGTATTTGTTGCCTTGAGAACCATGGAAATATAATGACTCCATTTACCTTTCTTTGTAGTAAGAAGCATGCCAGGGATGATGGCACAGGCTTTTAGTCTCAGCACTTGGGATGCAGAAGCAAGTGAATCTCTATGATTCCAGGCCAGCCTGGCCTACCTGGCGAGTTCCAGGACAGTCAGGGCTATGTAGAGAGACTTTGTCTCAAACAAAACAAAACAAAAATCAAATATAAACAAACAAACAAACAAATCAAACAACAAAAGAAAAAAATTATTCATATAAATGCTCAGCAGCTGGCATCCTGCAGGGTTGGGTGGGAAGTGTAATGCACAGGGCTTGCCCATTTACGTGGTGTAAATATTCCTACCATGAGTCATTTCAGGTTTCGATCACGACTCACCAGCTCCAGAGTTCCAATGAGATCTCAGGAATCAGTGTCCATCAAGCCAGCTCCAGTGGTTGCTTTGTCTCTACACAACGTGGTAGCCTGATTAGTTGAGCCACATCTGAACAGGAAAAGACTCAGAGATACTCAAGCCTGGGCAGCTGGCAGCTGAAGCGACAGGCTCAGAAAGGCACTTGTTTTAGATCCCCAACAAGCTAACAACAGAAGGGGCTTGTTTTTCATTTACTCGGTGCCTTTATTTCAACATTGTGGTCCTCTTTCATTCTCAAGATTGGCACACGCGCACACACACACACACACACACACACACACAAAGGCAAAAATCATTGTAACCGCTTGATAGAAGAGGAAACTGATAAAACATGCTAAAAACTACCCAAATCCAAAAAGCTAAGAAATGTACCCAGATTTTTTGTTTTGTTTTGGTTTGGTTTGGTTTGGTTTTTTACATTATAAAATATTTTTTTTTATTTTGCAATACAATTCAGTTCTGCATATCAGCCACGGATTCCCTTGTTCTTCCCCCCTCCCGCCCCCCTCACCTTCCCCCCAGCCCACCCCCCATTCCCACCTCCTCCAGGGCAAAGCCTTCCCAGTGGACTGAGATCAACCTGGTAGACTCAGTCCAGGCAGGTCGAGTCCCCTCCTCCCAGGCTGAGCCAAGCGACCCTGCATAAGCCCCAGGTTTCAAACAGCCGGCTCATGCATTGAGCACAGGACCCGGTCCCACTGCCTGGGTGCCTCCCAGACAGATCAAGCCAATCAACTGTCTCACCCATTCAGAGGACCTGATCCAGTTGGTGACCCCTCAGCCATTGGTTCATAGTTCATGTGTTTCCATTTGTCCCTGTGTTTGGCTATTTGTCCCTGTGCTTTATCCAACCTTGGTCTCAACAATTCTCGCTCATATAAACCCTCCTCTTTCTCGCTAATT
The DNA here is from genome assembly GCF_007827085.1 of Peromyscus californicus insignis. Taxonomy (NCBI): domain Eukaryota; kingdom Metazoa; phylum Chordata; class Mammalia; order Rodentia; family Cricetidae; genus Peromyscus; species Peromyscus californicus. Next base: position 80,661,434 of record NW_026294595.1, read on the forward strand.
GGACTCCCAGAGATCCACCCGGGGCCTAGCCATGGATCTCTGCATCCAGATCCCTCAGTAGTTGGATGGGGTTTCTAGCACGACAATTAGGGTGTTTGGCCATCCCATCACCAGAGTAGGTCTTGTTTGACTTCCACCAGGACCTCTCCAATCCTCATTTCTTTTTTCTTTTTCTTTTTGGTTTTTGTTGAGGATTTCTCTGTGTAGTTTTTGTGCCTGTCCTGGATTTTGCTCTGTAGACCAGGCTGGCCTCAAACTCACAGAGATTCACCTGGCTCTGCCGCCTAAGTGCTGGGATTAAAGGTATGCGCCACCACCACCTGGCATGTCCTCATTTCTTCTAGCTAAGATATACCACCCATGAGATATACTCCTGTCAAGCTTTTCAGTTTTTAAAGATTCTTGTCCAGCAAAAGTCATGTGTTGGGGAGTTTCTGGGTTGATTTCTGGTCTGTCGCTTGTTTTCTCCATCCCAAGTTTCCCTGTAGCTGGCTTTAAAGATGCCAGCTCTCTGGAACCAACATGAAGCCAAACTAGGTCTGTAGCTTTAGCAAGAAACACGTCAGGCTGCTATAATAAATAGATGCCCAACTACAGTAGTTCTACCAATACTGGTTTGTTTCTGTCATACTTCAAGTTTAGGAAGCCAGTGTAGAGGAAAAACAAGGTCTGAATCTCTTTAATTAAATTCCCCAAATTTGAACATACCACTTCATTAATGTACCATTAGGGACAAAAGATCACATAGCTATGCTATCAGCAAGGGAGGCTGAAATGTAGTTTTTAGGTAGACAACTATATTCTTAGAAAATATTTGAGGGATCTGCTGAAAAAATAGGCATGATATTGGAAACAAATCACAACTTCTGTTATGCTGTATGAAATGCCTGAGCTTTAGGAAGGGGTAAAGATGGGAAAGAGGAAAGAAAAGATGAGTAATAGAAAAGCAGCCACACAATTTATGGGAAGCTAATGTCAGGAGAATTATAATCAACCTGTATCCAATTAAAAGTCAAATACTTGTATCATCCTAAGAAATCAGCATCGTTTAGGAGGTGTCTGGTGATAACTTGGAAACTCTTGTTTTGAATGGAATATTCAAAGGGTTTTCTTATGTTCACACAGAAGACCACATGCTCAGATATCTTCAAGTAAAGTTAATGATGATGTTCTGTGATAATTACAGGCCAGAGACTCCGTGTATTAATATCAATTGGATGGATTAATATCAGTTGAGGTGTGGATATAATTGCTACATACTTCTCATCTCTCTTCTGAGGCCAGCCATGTGGCTTTGCATCTTAGGACCATATCTACCCCACCAACTGCTCCTATCCATCTTCAGAAAGCCTGTAACTCAGGGTTTGGAAAAGGGCCCATGAAACAGAAACTTTAAAAAAGAGAAAGAATTTATTTTTTATTTTTTTATTTTTTTGCTATCTGGCCAAAATACTCACCACATGGATTTCGTCAAACATGACTCAGATGTCCCTTCTTCCTCTCTGTAATCGTTTGTTTTGTGTCAACTTGACACAAGTCAGAGTCATCTAGGAACAGGGAGCTTCAACTGAGAAAAATAACCTCACCAGGTTGGCCTGTGGGTAAGCCTGTGGTGCATTTTCTTGATTGACGATTGATATGGGAGGCCCTAGCTCACTATCAACAGGGTTATTCTTGGGCTAGTAGCCCTGGGAGCTATTAGAAGGGAAAGTGTTTTAGATAAGGTTTCTATTTCTGGGATAAAACACTATGATCATAAGCAACTTGGTGAGGAAGGGTTTACTGTACTTTTGCTCACTGTTTAGATTACTGTTCCGTATCACAATTACCTTAGTTCCATTTCTATTGCTTGGGAGAGTCTACTGAGAACACAGCCCCCTGTGAGAATGAGAAAAGGTACAGAATGGTCTAAGGAGGTCTTCCTGGAAGAGAAAGTTGGGCAATGCTTGTGATTGGTGAGACAAGCAGTTCCCAGGGCACATAAACACGGGACAGGGTACTTCTGAGGTTCCTCCACTGTGGGGTGACATGAGGCATCTTCCTTGTCTGTTGGGAGCATACCTTATCAAGGATCCTAGGCTTGCTTATCCTTGCTCCCTGCCATGAGTTACAAGGTCTGACTTGTTCTGTCTTGCTGGGCTCATGCAGTTGATAGGAAACTTTTACAATAGGAACATGTCCACCGAACAGTGAGCAGAGAGAAGCGAGTGGGCACGCTACCTGAAAGGTAGGATATCGCAATGGGTAAGAAACTTGTTAAGTGGATTGGGGTAAAGTAGAAAAGAGAACAGCAGTGAACAAGTGACTGTGCCTTCCTTAACTGTGTGGGAATTCTGAGAAGGCGGTGTTTCCACTGTGTGCTGGGGGCTTCCTTTACATCATGCCCTGATTTCTACTCATGGCCAATGCTCCTTGTCACTCACATTCTCCAGTGCTGGCTCTGAGGACATTTATAAGGGCATAGCTCAGTGATAAATAATGGATGTGCAAGGTCCTGGGTTCTATCCACAGCACTACAGAATAACCAATTTAATTGGTGCAGATCATTTGGCAAACACATTGGCAGTATCAAGATGAATACATGCAGTGCAGGAAAGTCTAGTAACTCCACTGACGGTGTTTACTCTGGGAAACTTACACAGTGTAGCAATGTGTGTACTCAAGAATGTTCCCCACAGCACTGCTCGCTGTGCTGAAACAATTCAAATTCCCTTCAGAAACAGAATGAATAGATACTGATACACTCATGCATGGGAGAGTCAGTAGCAACAGCAGCCAATAAGCCACAACATGAATCAATCTGAACAAATCATTAAAACATGCTGTTGAAGAAGTGAGTTGCAGGAGATTGTATAGTAATCCCTCCACCAAAAAACCCTCCAGCACAGCAAAGCTGAATACATATATGTATGTATATATGTTTCACAGAGGCACACGCACACATGCTGGGCAGTCATAATGTGAAAATATGAAGCCCAAAATGCTCCCAAATCTGACATTTTTTTCAAATATTGGCATGACAGAAAGTACAAGTGAAAATTCTCTCCTTGACTTTATTATTTTTGTAGGAGAGTTATGATTACAAATATACTTATAAGTTAAACATGTTCAGCCTAAGCTGAGGCCAGAAACTCCTTGTACTGGGATGGATGGTCATGATGAGAGATGAGGGGCATTTTTCACCCTCTGATGCCCACTTGGACCTTGTGGGTCAGTATATCTTATTCATTTCTGTACCCTCTCTTGTAGCCCTGGCATACAGTAAGTGCTCAATAAAAGTTTTCTCACCTGTAACTAATTACCTATGAAAATAATTGATAGCTAGCATCTGCAAGTACCTCCACATAGTCCTATGGAGATTAGTTGCAACTTTGCCCATCTTTCTAGGAAATCTGGCACCATGAACTCACTGACTTCATGGATTGTTCTGTTAAATAATTAATAGTTTGGGAAACTGAAGATTACTGGCACATGAAAATTGAACTGGAACCATGTCAGCTACAATAAGGCAATAAAAGGACTTCCTAGCCCATGAGCTCAAGGGGGTAAGGATGCGGGACTGACGTCTGGAATGGGGAGAACCTCCTTCTGTCTGTGATCTTCTGTCTGTCTGTCTTTGATGACGTTATCTCCATCAGTCGCTAAGGAGTCTTATCGGCACCTGTAAGTAACACCTATGTCGAATGGTGTAACCTCCATTTGCAGATTCAGCCCCGCCCCTAACATCCTTATGCCTTCAGAGGTATCCTGTTTCAGAAGGAGCACATGTGAGGCACCAGGGCCCACGGTGGCCACTGACTCGCCTTGTGGTCCTGTGTGAGCCAGTTGCCTGTCTCTGGCGTGCCATTTTTCCTGCAGTAAGAGGTCTGGCTAGTTCTTCCAGGTCCCTTCCATACCCTAACGTTCTGCAGGCTCCCATTTCTCATACTTGCCTCTTAGGCAGGATAAGAAAGAAAATTCATCTTCAGGTCATTCTGCAAGTGGTTCTTCCTTACAATGAACTTGAGCTTTTCTTATCCCTGGGGAAGGGACGGCTTAACTGGAGCCTACTTAAAATTCCCTGTATCTGCTCTCTTATCTTTAAGCATTGCTGCCAAAAATGGGAATTTCTTAAGTTCTTTTAAGATTTTTTTCAATACTAATGAAAATGTGCCTTCTTCAAATTTGGTAAACTGGACAAAAAATATCCCAGGGAAGAAAAGTTATGAGTGATTTGAATGGACTAGACTGATTTCTAGAACAGGGCTGTGTCATGTGAGGTTTTTCATTCTTGATGTCTACCACTGTGGTTGGCATGTAATGAGCTATCTGTTCAGTCAACAGCCATGTAGAGCACTGACTGTGTGCGGGCAACTCTGCAGAGTTCTCCATATAAATGGTGGGTACACAATGCCCTTGAATGGTCAAGTGGGGAACAGGTGAGGGAGAAGGCAAGTGTGTTAGTGGTGTGGCTGTGAGGAGAGGAGTAAGAAGAGAAGGTAAAGGGGAGAGCAGCCTGCCATTGTTGGGGGTCAGGGAAGAGGTCGCGCTGGTAACATTCAACAGACACCTAAAGCTTTACAAGAGTTACCACAGCAAGCAGTGTAACCCTCCAGGAACCCTTTGCTCCCCCAGTCTCATTGAAATGGAGAGAGACAGAGAGGTAACAGAAGCAGAGAAGCGGAAGGCAGACCCAAATAAAGACCCACTGTAAGGGCAATGGGCAACCAGCCAAAGGGTTTTACGCAGGGAATGAATACATGTGTGTTGATTAATAAATGCTGGTGTACGGTTACGCATGGAAATTTCCTCATCTAAAAATGCAGGGGTTGACTTAAATGATCACCAAGAACCCCATCTAGCTTTGACATCCTGAGAGTCTCTGAGTTTCCACGACAATTCGGGTCAAGGTCTCTTGATTTTTGCCTTCTCTCAGCCTCAGAGGCTGCTCTGAGCAGAATAATGGAATCAGCAGCACACGTGGTCTCCCTCTCGCCCTCTGTGAGATGGACAAGCCTGTTTCATTACAGAGGGTGAGACGGCGTCCTCTGTGACCAGCCTCTCTCCTATCCATCTATCAGCCGATTAACGATGGCTGAAAGCCACTTATCGGGAGGGCTCCTGCCCTTATCACTGTCACTGGCTGCAAATAAACACTGACTTTATGCCGAGTTTCCATATTTAACCACATTTAAGTCATTGCTGATACTTTCATTACCTGACATTTGCACTTCAGAATTTAAAATGAGACACATACTCGAAGCTTCTCCACCAAATAGGAGCACTCAGGTTGTGTGGGGGTCTTTCTGCCATTTGTCCACAAGAAAAGGAAGCTTCCAAGTGAATTCTGCAGGCAGGAATTTCTTGTGCTCTGAAAAGAGTATGGATAAGAAACGGGTCAGGACAGAGTCGTTTTGATTTTAAAAGGTCGCTGCTTCATGTCAGAGCTGTAATGCATCAATAATAGATGAGATGCATAAATGATATATCAAAGTCAAAAAATCCAGCCTTGTGAAGAGAAGGGAAAACTTGGTTTTTGAGCTAGATTTTCAATATAAGAAGCTTAGTATATCATGCAAGCCCTTGAACTTGATGGTCGATAATGATGCTCTGGGCCAAGCATTTGAAGAAGCACATATAAAAGGATTGGGGTGGGGTGGGTGTAAGTTCTACATCCCTGGACTTTAAAAGGCAAAAGTGTGTTTATCTTTTTGCAAAGAAAACACTTCCATAGGATTGCAGGAGGTTTAAAAATGAGGCACCTGGGCTTGTGGACTGCCACTCGAGGTACAAGCGCTTGCCACACAAGCCTGACCACCTGAGTTCAGTCCACAAAGCCCACACAAAAGCCAGATGTGATGGCATACACTCCTCAATCCATGAAACCCACACAAAAAGGCAGATGTGATGGCGTACACTCCTCAATCCATGAAACCCACACAAAAAGGAAGATGTGATGGCATACACTTCTACTGCATGGTGGGAGACAAGGACAGAAGATCTGAATGAAGTCTATGGGCCAGTTGGCCTGAAGAATGATTCATGGTAGAAACAAGAGAGACCCTGCCTCAAAATCAAGATGGAGAAAATAATCAGCTCCTAAAAGTAGTCCTCTGACATGTACATGTGCTTCACGCCTGGAGTGTGTGTGTGTGTGTGTGTGTGTGTGTGTACACCAGTAATATAATAAATAAAAATCTTTAGTTTTTAGTGAGGTGCTGGTGTTCATGACATGGTAGCATAAATATCTTCCCATGCACTGTTTCTCTTGTATTTCCTTTCCCCTTTCATCTGTTCCTCCCTTATCCCTCCCTCCTTCCCTTCCTTCTTTTCTTTTCATTACTGGGGATTAGAATCAGGGCCTTGTACATTCTGAGCAAGTACCTACCACTGAGTTACATCCCCAGTCCATTTTTATTTTATTTTGTTTTAAACTTTGTTTTGTTTATTACTAATAGGAGGGTGGCACTGTGCCACAGCATATGTGTGGAGGTCAAAGGAAAATTTTACCAAGTCAGCTCTCTCCTTCTACCTTTAGATGAGATCCAGACATTGAACTCAGGCTAACAGGCTTGGGCACAAGCTCCTTTACCCATTAAGCCCACTAGCCAGCCCTTTATTTTTTATTGTGAGACAACATCTCACTAAATTTTCCAAACTAGCCTTGTACTCACTTTGTAACCCAGGAAGGCTTTATACTTGGCAATCCTCCTGCCTCAGCATCCCAAGTAGCTGTGATTACAGATTTGTACTACCAGGCCTAGATCCTTTTTCATTCTCATCGGCTTGAACATTTTTATGTATAGTAAGTGCTCAATGAGTATGCTTTACAGGAATAAAGGAATAAGTGGCAGATGTTTAATGTTTTTGAATATTTGCCATTTGCTAAAGAATGTACTAAGTATTCTGCATGCATTATCTTATGTAATCATCATAGATAGCCTTGACCTGAATAGCAATGCTCCTATTATTTTACCAGTAAAGAAACGAAGTCCTACAGAAAAATAATAACTTGGCATAGGTATCTGTCTAGTGGTACTAGTAAAGGAGGGAATCTGGCTTTTCTTAGGCTAAGCCGGAACAGGGCAATGAATAATAAACTTGCTCCTTTGGCCCAGTGGATGAGTTGAGATGCTGTGGGATGTTCTGTATGGCAAATGTGTTGCTGATTAGTCAATAAATAAAACACTGATTGGCCATTGGCTGAGTCAGAGAGACACTGCCAGCTGCCACAATGACAAACAGCATGTGAAGATGCCGGTAAGCCACGAGCCACGTGGCAAGGTATAGATTAATAGAAATGGATTAATTTAAGCTGTAAGAACAGTTAGCAAGAAGCCTGCCACGGCCATACAGTTTGTAACCAATATAAGTCTCTGTGTTTACTTGGTCGGGTTTGAGCGGCTGTGGGACTGGCAGGTGAGAGAGATTTGTCCTGACTGTGGACCAGGCAGGAAAACTCTAGCTACATTGAGAGGTGATTATTAATGGCTTTGAGGGACAAGTACCCCAAGATAAAAAGCACTCAGAGATCTTTTCCCCTGACATAGAAGTACAACACAACTATGATGCTCTTTCCAGGGCCATTCATTTAACACTTAGAATGTATCATAAATGGTGTTAAACAGCCAGACATAATGCATGCCTGTATCCCCCAGCATGCAGGAAGCTGAAGCAGAAGAAGGATCAGGACTTCAAGGCTATTTACTGAGACGCTATCTCAAAGAACAAAACAAAACAGGACTAGGGTTTTGGTTCAGCATTAGAACACTTGCCTAGCATGGGCAAAGACCTGGGTTTGATCCACAACACTGAAAAACTAGTTTCTAATCTGTTCTACTCAATAATACAATGGGACTTCTGGGTAAGGAGGCAGGCTAGAAAGAAGATGCCTTCTTAGGACCCAGTGAAAGAGAGAGCCAGAATAAGAAAAGAAAAAGAAAAGGAGTGGGGATGAGGAGGGGAGACATTAGTCCATAGAAGAATGAAAGAGCCTTGACAAATGTGCAAAGGAAGTAAAAGGACACCTAAAATGCAGGAGAAAGACAGTCATTGTACCACTGAGGAGAAGACTGGTGGATACTGTGAATGGGATTGCTTCCCCATTTCTTTTTCAGTAGTTTGTTATTGGTAGATGTGAAGGCTGCTGACTTCTGGATGTTAATTTTGTAGCCTGCTGTCTTGCCATTTATGTTCATCTTTAGGGTCTCTTATGGATAGAATTATATCATCTGCAAACAGGGATACTTAGACTTCTTCTCTTTCTACTTGTATATCTTTCATTCTCTTGTCTTATTGCTTTATCTAAGACCTCAAGCACTATTAAATAGGGTAAAGTGAGTGGACACCCTTGTCGTACTCCTGTTCTTGGGAATGTTTTGAGCTTTTTTCATTTAATGACAGTTTTGTCATATGTATCTTTTATTATGTGGAGGTATGATCCATCAACCACTGGGCTCTCCATGACTTTCATCGTGGGATATTGGATTCTATCACTCTTTTTTCCATGTCAATAGAGATGATCATGTGATTTCTGTCCTTGAGTCAATTTATGTGATGAATTATGATGAATTAAGCAGTTAAGAGTGTGTTGCTGATCCGGGCATGGTGGCACATGAAAAAAACCAAAAAAAAAAAAAAAAAGAAAGAAAGAAAAGAAAAAAATGTGTTGCTGTTTTTTCAGAGCCCTTGGAGTTCAGCAGAATAATAATAGTAGTAGTAATAATAATAATAATAATAATAATAATAATAATAGCTTCTCCCCTAGGGCCTATGACTTGTTTAGTCACAGCCTCTTAGCCCAGTAATGGTGCCTCTTATGGATTTTATCTTGTAGGGTAGCACTTAAATCTAATCAGAGAGTGATTGCTTACTTCCATGATGCTCATGCCACTATTACACCAGTGGACACATCTTCCCAGACCAGCTATTATTATAGCTCAATAGGTTCACAGCTGGAAAAGACTAATGATTACTTTTCTCCTCCAGTAGTGGGCATAGCACTTTCCAGCACTATAAAAGTTAGCTGATAGGTATTTTTGGATCTCAGTTTCTCTGACACATAATAAGTCAGATCAAGCTGAATTAAAAGTCCAGGTTTAATGAGACGAGTACTCTTGGGTGACTCTCAAGCCCCCCAGAAGTGAGGTGGGGGAGAAAGGAGGGAAAAAATCACATGGCAGAGCTGGGGACCAGAGCTTAAATACCCTGTAGGCACAGTCTTAAGCAGATCTGGGGAAGGAACTGCCACTTGTTGGGCTTTCTGAGAGTGGCAGGGTTTGGAGTGGGGGGTGGGGCTGAAGCAGAGTTTCCAACTGAACATCCCAACCTTCTTGGATATATGGGCCCTGGTTCAAGTCTGACTATTTCCTGATGGCCTGGGATGACATGGGGAGGGGGAATTGGGAGTCAGTGGGCTCACACTCAGTGGGAGGTGTGGGTGAAGAAGCCTTCTTGGAGACCTCAGGGATCTGTTTCTTGAGGGAGCAGAGAAGACAAGTTGCTAGGAGAAAAAATAGGTTGTTATCACTGGCCCTGTGAATGGGACTAGCCATGGGGAGAGTGGAGGTTGCCAGTAAGAATGGAACAGAGATGTGCCCTGGTTATACTGACAGAGATGAATGAGTAAGGCAAAAAAGCAGATAGGTTCTTCACTGGGACAATCTGGACAACCATAGGGTAGAGGGTCCCAGTTGCTGGACAGATCATTTATCCTGGATAGGTGCCTGCTTGAGGCTGGAGAGATGGTACCAGCATTGATGTCCCAGGAGCTTGGGGGAATGGCATGCCAAATCATTGAGGGATGATGTGTTCAAGGAGTACTTGACTCATCACAGCTATTTCCTGGAGGTGGAAAATGCCTCTATCCATTCTGTAAAGGTGTCAACAAAAATTAGGAGAAAATGGAACTTTTTGTGAGTGGGCATATGGGTGAAGTCAACCTACCAGTCACCTGGTTGGTGTTCTTAGAGCTGGTGCAGGGGCTGACATATCTGGAGGGCCCCCTGTGGGTTGGCCTTAGCATACATCTGGCAGGAGGAGTGAGCCTGTAAAATACAGGCTCAAAGATGGGTGAGGTCAAAGAGGGGATCTAGAGACTGATATTGGTTTCTCCAGGCCAGATGCCTTGATACAGTAGCAGAACTCTTTCCCCAGGAACATGCAGATGTCCTTAAAACAGCTGGAACAGATTTATACCTTGGTTTCATAGCAAAAGCTATGTCTTTGGGTTAAAACATTTTTCCTAGGGCCTGCTTTTAGCCCAATGAAACATATCTTTAAGTCTATACTTAGAAGACAACCAGAGGAAATTTACTGAATAAAGGAGGTTAAGCAAGTGAAGGAGGGAGAGGGAAGGAGGCTGAGGAGCAGGGGAAGAGAACAGAGTTGAACACACCTGCAGGCTCTTTAATACTAACCTGTTTCATTGGTGGAGGAGTTGGCATTTCAACAGGGTTTTGTCATATGTGGCTGGAGATAATATAATAATGCTTGAAAAAGCCTCTATGTAGTCCTGAAACCTAGGACCAGTAAAATACACAGAAATTTAAGAACTTCTGAAAACTGATTGTAGTTAGTGCTCTATCAGTTTATCAAAATTGCATTTATCAATGCAAAAACTCTGAACCTCTCAAATTCCAGTGTAATAATAACATAGAAATGGGACAGAAATCTGAAACATCTTTACATACCTTAGGTGGGAAGTTACATCTGAAACCTGTTTGTCCTTTACTATGAAGCCTGTGAACAAGGCAAACCTGTCTGTATTTTTAACAGGAAACTTAACTAATGAACTAATGAGTTACCAAGGTAGTTGTAGCCTTGGGGGGGTCAGGAAGAGAGCTGTTAAACTAGTAAATTTAACAGTACTCTAGTCATCAAACACCATCAGATCAGAGAAAGATACATTGCACCTGAGTGAGCAGAAGAGAGACAATTTTTTGGCTACCTAGGCAACTATTCCAGGTTTCTCTATGGTCTTTGGGACAGAGGTCCCAAGGAAGTATCAGTCTTCAGCTGCCAAGCCCAGAAAAATCTGACAGACTAGCCTGTGGAGTAGAAATTTGGGGAGACTGGTCTACCTTGTCTTGGCAAAGTGGGAAAATCAATTCCCCAGTGTCCTGCTTGTCCATAGTCTGGATAGGGTCCTAGCAACAGTTAAGGTGCAAGGCAGCTTTCTGCTCCATGTCTGGCTTTGCTACATTTAAAGCAAGCTCAGGGTGGAAGTTCTTCTGAGGCCATCCATCTTTCTTGGAGGAGATACAGGGTACTGCTAGGAGCTGACATGTCTCTATCATGAGAAGCTTTTTTTTTTTAATGCCATATTCTCAGATCTCTGAAGTGTTTGAGGATCAGGGGCTCATTATCTGTTAGGTATAAGCAGTTTAGTATCTCTAGAAGGCAAACCCCAGTTTTCACAGTGTAAACAACTTAGTGTTTCTAAAATCAATATCAAAGGAATTATTCTTACCTTACAAAATCTGGCTGCCAGCAGCAAGCTACACCCCTGGATGTGGATGGACGAAGGTGCAGCTTTGATACTTCAGTAAACCAGCACTGTTTTAAATCCTATCTTGCATAAACCTTGTTTTTATGACAGAACAGGAATTTTATCATAAAGACATTTATCCTAATCCAAAATATCTTGGAAACCTAATGTCTCCCTGGAGGGCTCATTCCATGTGGTCACCTTTATTTAATGTGATGGTGAAGTCATATGACCTCCCTCTTCTCCATCCTTTCTTATACAGCCCAGGCTTATCTACCCAGGGATAGTACTGCTTGCATTGGGCTGGGACTTCCCACATCAATCAGCAATCAGGAAAATGTCCCACAGATACACCAATAAGCCAGTCTGGTGGAGGCAATTCCTCAGTTGAGATTCTCTCTTCTCGGGTATATTTACGTTTATGACAAGTTGATGAAACTATGAAATTGCCCCCCTTCTTTTTTTTTTTAATTAAAGGACTTTCTGCCACCTATCTCTGCTCTGAAGAGCAAACAATATTGAAAAGAAGCTGGGATGGACCTCAGTTGCTAGAGGGCTTGCCTGCCATGCAGGGAACCTTAGTTCAACCCCTAGCACCACAAACTGAGCATGGTTTCCCCAGAAACCCCAGCATTTGGGGAGCAGAGGCAGGAGAATCAGAAGTTCAAAGTCACCAACTCTATGCTAGGCAAGTGCTCTACCACTGAGCTGCATCCTGCCCCCCAACCCCACCCCAGTTCTTATGCCATTTCCCTATTTGTCACACCCTCTAGTCACACAAGCTAGCTTCCCTTTTGTCCCTGCATGATGAGATCACTTCTGTGCTGAGATCCGTGAGTTAGCTGTCTGCTCTGCCTCGAAAACCTGTCTTCTCGTCTCTGACACAATGGTAAAGACTCCCCTCTTTGCATGTTAAATCTTTCTACTTTATTTCTTTAATAGAGGCATCGCTCCTTGAGCCTGTATTATTTATGTTGATGATTTGCTTAATAATGTAACACCTGTCTCTCTCCATTAAGATTCCAGTTCCTTAGTGGTGGGACCTAGCTGTCCATTCCTAACTCTGTCCCAGCACAGAACAGGCTTGATGTCAAATGAGTGAGTTCAGAGCCTACTACTGTAATGACGGACAAGGCAGCTCTCAGTTAATGAAGTCTACTTCCTCCAGGCATAAAGCTAGCATTGATAACACAACATCTCAAGGGTTTTTAAAGCTAGACTTCATACAAGCCCACTTGATGGGTGCAAACACCGAGATCACACACACATCACACAGCAACGAAGTGGGGATGGGGCCCTGAATGCACGCCTCAGGGAGCTCCTCAGGGAGCTCATCACATAGGCTCCCAAGCTTCTCACATCGCCTTTCCTCACTCTACCTCTCAGGTTAGAAAACAACACTGTGAAGCCTGTAAGACTAGTCAACTGGTCCGAGACCACACAGCCAGTATGTGGCAGTGAAGACAAGAAAACACTCCTCAAATCTTCTGACTCCACACTTGCTGACCTTGCTAAAACTTGAAGGCGTTGTGTTCTGAACAATTTGTTCTTGGTAGCTTCTTCGGTTGGCTCAGGAACACCCAGAACAGAGCCTGGTACACAATGTAACTGACATTAGTTGAAAAAATGAAGTCACCAATTCAGCACAGCAAGTTTGGTCAGTGTTCCATGGTCTCATGCTATGGGATAAACACCACACAGAAATTTATTAGGATATTCAGGTGAATTTTAAAATAACTGTTATTCAAGCAGGAGCACAAATAACTGCTCTATATTGGAGCGATTTAAACACCAGCAAAGATCTCGGTGTGGGAAATTAGGTTATGCAAATACTTTGCAAGGCTGCCAGAGAAGCTCCCTTCGTTTGATGGGATTTAGTATATCGATTTATACCTAGTCTTTCATGTGCTCTATTTTACATTTCTGCTGCATTTCAGTTGAATAGGCCAACCAGACAATCTTCAATACAAACATTACAGACAAATTAGGGCTAGCAGAAAAGCTGTTTTGTGGTTGTGTTTTTTTTTTTTCCAATAGTGAAACTTAAGTGCCTCAGCAAATTACAGCCCAGCCAGCCAGAACAGCATTGCACCATTCCGACTGTAGATAAACCTATGCATAGCCTGAGCACAGCCAGGCTGCATCTAGACACTTCAGGCAATTCATCACATCCCTCAAAAGGTTAAGCCACAAGGCAGGTTGCATAGGAATCATCTCCCCAGCACCCAGGATACCAGCAGCTTTGGAATTGTTGAATTGAGAATAAATATTAGCTAAGTGAAGAAGTGAGTTCGGTTTTCTAGAAATGACTTCGGTGGTGGCCTGTTTAACCTGATGCTAACAGTCATGTGATTCCCTTTCAGGGCCAGGAGGCCTCCGCTCCTTCCTACCTTCCTTCTTCCCTTTTATTTCCATTTTCTTCTTTTGTGTCAGGGCCTCACTATATAGTCCAGGCTGGCCTCAAACTCAAGATTTTCCTGCAACAAGTATGGATGTGAACAATCATGGATGGATCTCAGCTTGTGTGAGTGTGGTGTGTGTGTGTGTGTGTGTGTACAACCACCATGGATGGATCTCAGCTTGTGTGAGTGTGGGTGTGTGTGTGTGTGTATGTGTGTGTGTGTGTGTGTGTGTGTGTGTTGAACCACCATGGATGGATCTCAGCTTGTGTGAGTGTGGTGTGTGTGTGTGTGTGTGTGTGTGTGTGTGTGTGTGTGTATGTGTGTGTGTACTTGTGTGCCTATGCATGTGTACAGGTGCACATTCATGTTTGCACATGTGTATGTGGAGGTCAAAGAACTATCTAAGCTGTATTATTCCTCAGCTCGGGCAGTGTCCCCCAACAAGTTTTTTGTTTGTTTGTTTGAAGACAAATCCTCTAGCTGGTCTAGAACTCACCAAGACACCTAGATTGGCTGACTACTGAGTTGTGAGATCCATCCATCTGTCTCTGCCTCCCTAGTGCTGGGATTACAAGTGTGCGTCACCACCACGCTTAACTGTTTTAAAACGTGGCTTCTGGAGATGAAACTACAATCCTTGTCCTTGTGAGTCAGGTACTTTACTGACCGAGCCATCTCTTCGGGTCGTCTTTCTTTATTAACAGCAGCAGCAGCATATTTAAGATTCACATCCTCCAGAAAGGGCCCCTGAGAATATCCTAAAAGGAAGTGCTTTTTAGTGGACACACTATTCTTGCTTGGCTGTGATTTAAGCCCCTCTCTACAGGTAGCACGTTCCTCATTCTCTCTTGGTGACTTTCTCACTCTGGGTTGAAGTAAGGTAACTCCTGGCTGGCTCTAGGGCGAAAATACACCAGAATATCCTGCAGCCAGTCACATGACTCAGATTAGGCTAATTAGAATCAATGAATATAAATCCTGGAATCTTGCTGGAACTAGTAGGAAGGAGGTACGTTGCTGGGAAGATAGAAAGAAAAAAATGGGGCTTCTGGCATTTTTCTATGAGCAAAGGGGAGACACCCTGCATTGTGCAGCCAACAGAAAATAGAGTGAAAGGCTATGGAGAAAACAGCCTGTACCTGGATGAACATCACCTCTGAGTTTTAATCACATCACGAAATAAATAATTCCTTACTCTTAAGTGTACTTGATTTAGGAATCAAATAATATATATATATCCTAAATAGATCCTTTCAGGTGAGTGAGAATATTTCATACACTACCTCACTGACTGGAAAATCAGTATGAACTAAGCACGGTGACTTATACCACAGGTGGAAGCCAGAGGCAGGAGGATCAGGAGGAGTTCATGGCCAGCCTGGGCTATGGGAAGCCCTACAGAGAGAGAGAGAGAGAGAGAGAGAGAGAGAGAGAGAGAGAGAGAGAGAGAGAGAGAGAGAGAGAAAGAGAGAGGGAAGGAGGGAGGAAGGGATGAAGGGAATGAAAGAGAAAGTAAAGAAAGAGAAATGAGTTTGCCAGGCCTCTATCCTTCAGTGTCTTAAGAGATTCACAGGTTTAGAAAGAAAGAAAAGAGGGGGCTGGGCATGCAGTCCAGCGGTTCAGCATGCTAAGCACTCAGTACAAGGCCCGGTGTCCCAAACGCCCTAGAAAAGAAAAGAAATAGGATGAGACTGTGGTGTCAGAGCCTTGGAATTCATCCAGTCCGTTTCCTTACCACCACAGTTTCTACTTTACAGTGCAGCTTAAGGAAGACCTGGGGAATGTTTGTCCCCTCTGAAACAGCAAGCCCAACACTGGGACTCTGGCCAAAAGCTGAATATCCATAGGTGTTCTTCCATAGTATTTTATCAACAGAAAGTCAGAAGTAACTTAGTGCCCAATCATAGGGAAATGGTTAAACAGTTTTCACAAAAGGTGTTAGTTACGAAAAATTACATCCCCTGAAGTTTACAGGTAGACATGCTATCACATGCCTGTGATCCTAACATTCAGGAGATAGGAGCAGGGGAGTCAAGTGTTCAAGGCCATCCTGGGCTACATGGCGAGACTCTCCTCTCAAGGAAAAAGTCTGGATGTATAAATGCTTGCCTAGCATGCACAGAACCCTGTGCTTGATCTTCAGCAACACATGAACCAGGTGTTGACAGTGAATGCCTGTAATCCCAGCAGTAGGTGGGAGGTAGATGCAGGAGAGTGCAGGAGAATCAGGAGTTGAAGCCAGCCTGGGGTCCAGAAGACAGAGAGACAGACAGAGAGAGAGAGACAGAGAACAGGTGGGGGCAACAAGATAGAGACAGTGAGACAGAGAGAAAGACAGAGAGACAGAGAAAGAGAGAAGCAAGGGAAAGAAAGCTTTTGATGGAGCCGGAGAGCTGGAGCAGCAGTTGAGAGTGCTCACTGGTCTTACAGAGGACCCACCTCTTATTCTGAGGACTCTGGTGACCTCCTAACTGTTTGTAACTCTATTGCCAGGGGATCTGACACAGTCTTCTGACCTCCTTCGGCACAGGCATGCATGTGGTGCTGTTGTTATCTGTTTTTTATTATCTATAGTGGCTGCCCCTTAAGCAAGGGCCTCGACCTGAGGGGATTTTGTTCCCTCTTTTAAAGCTACTAAGGGAACTTACCTAAATCTAAAGAACTCACAATTCAACAGTTTAAGTAGAATTCTGCTCCCTCAGAGAGGCTGAATAGCAAGTAGCTGACCTTCGCCTTTTGCTTCCAAAAAACCCAGCGTCCTTCTCTCAGCCCCCACTTAAAAAACCCTGGCTACACGTGGTTCCTCCTTAGCACTTCCTGTCAGTTACTTGCTGACTCAGCCTCCTGCTCGCAGGTTAATTTTATTTAATCAAACACATCTTTGAATTGTTAACAAAAACAGTAGGAAAAAATGCAACAGACTTTAAAATAATATTCCCCAATATGGCCGACATGGATACATGCAGGCAAAACACTCTTACACACAAAAATAATAGGTCTAAAAAATATTTTTAAAAAGAAATCTCTCAACATGTTTATACACTAATATATATGAAAATAAGCAAGAGCAAATTTTTATGTATTGTACTATCATGATATGTTAAAAAAAATTGAAGAGAATCTTCCAAATGCTAACATTAGTTATCTTTCAGTGGTAGGTTAATGAAATATATATTCTCCTCTTCTTTATTTTCTTTTTCTTTTGTTGTTATTGACGGACTCTCAGGATGTAGCCCTAACTAGCCTGAAATGGGCAATCTAGACCAGACTGGCCTTGAACTCACAGACATTCTCCTGCTTCTGACACCCAAATGCTGGGATTAAAGGCATGTATTTCTTCTTTCTTATTTGTGGAATTTGAATTTTCTATAATTAAAAAACATTATTTTATACAAGAAAGCACGTTATTAAATTCCTAAAGAACTGTCTACCAGCTCCCTGATGGAAGTCAGCCAGCTTCGGTTTGCCTGTGTCTAGTCTGCCTCCTCAGCCTGTGAGAAACAGAGGTCTGGTCACAAGTCTCTCACAAACTGACTCATTGGCAAACACCAGTTGCCCATTCTATGAGCTTAAAATGAGACTGTGTTGAAAGTTCTTGCTGAGAATTTACTCCGTCTCCACAGGGGCTTTGTGGCAGCCACTGTTTGGGGGAGAATCATTTCATTTTAAATTTATTGGGCAAGAGAGGTCAAGGCAAAGCTCTAAATAAATGTATATTCTTGAAATGATGCTTTTGAGTATTTCTGCTCTCTGGGACACACAGTAGCCCTCTTAGGACAGAAGTAAGAGTCCATTCAGGAGTAAGAGTCCAGTCAGGAGTAAGAGTCCATTCAGGAGTAAGAGTCAGTCAGGAGTAAGAGTCCAGTCAGGGGTAAGAGTCCAGTCAGGAGTAAGAGTCCAGTCAGGAGTAAGAGTCCAGTCAGGGGTAAGAGTCCATTCAGGAGTAAGAGTCCATTCACTGGAGTTCTCACTCTTCTTTGGGGCGCCAGCAGCTGAGCACTAAAGGGACCCAGAGTTTGACTCTTTCCTCTTCTAAATGAGTGACTTCAGGAAGACAAAAAGTAATAGGCCAGAGAATAAGTTAGGACACAGGCTGACGAATTAATAGGCTTGACTATGTCTGTTATCAGCTGATAGCTCCAGAGACTTGAACCAGCACTCCCACTAAATGCCAACTTTGTTGCCCTTCCAACCCATGAGAACTTACTCTGGCCACCATTGTGTCTCCTGACTGATGAATATAGGGTACAGTCTGGATCCCATCAGCAGAATAGTATATGGAAGGGTATGAGTATAAAAATTCCTTGAAATTACCCCAACAAGTGTCAACAGGAAACAAACATGAAATGAATATACATGTTCTACAGAGGAGCCGGATCTGGGGAGGAGATCTGCCTTGTCATACTCTTACATCTTCTTGATGAAAGTGGAGAAAGTAGTAGGTTCTTCACCGGCTGTGAATGAGGCAGAGCTGTCTGCAGGGCTCAGAGGCTACTTTCTGAAACTGTCTGTCTCCCTTCTCCCATCCAAAGCTGATAGTAAGAAGAGCTATGACTATCACCCACCTCCATCACTTGGTTATCTGTACAGTTGAGGTCTGACGTGTCTCCAGCAGGCAAAGGTAGCTGATGCCTGCTGTGGAAAGTGGATCACTCAGGACAAGGACGCCACCTATGCGAAGGACTTCATGCCTACTTAAGATGTAAAACAAGCAGCCGAACTGTGTGTTATTGATGTTGCCCCATTTCCATTTACAGATGCAGGGTTTAAACAAACTTCCAGAGGTGACAAAGGGACAGATAAGACGATTAGACTCTGATACCAAAGCCTATCATTCCCTCAGCTTCACTCTCGGGAAGCGTGGAATACACATAGATCCTTGTCCTATGTCCAAGGCATACAGCTGGACACCAAACCACATGTTCAAAGAGCATCCTCTGCCTGTACCCAGAAGTCAAAGTTTCTATCTTCAGTCTGATTTCTCAATGCACCATGAAAGGCACCAGACCCTGGCAAAAGATTATTAGCTCGCATGGATAGACAAGAGGATTGTTTGGGGACTGGCTGACTCTTGGGTGAGCCTAAGGCCTCACTCCATGGCAGGCATGCCACTTCCTTCAGGATCCAGGGGAGGAATCACAGGACACCCTGGGGGAGCAGAGTTGGGTAACAGTGCAGCATCCTTATTCCTAGCCAGCACCTCTGCCAAATACACCTTCCTGAAGAGTCTATGCAGACCCCACTGTTCAACTTCTACCTTGGTAGAAGTTGTCTTCCTCGTCCCCAGAGGTGCTACCATAGATGTTGCTAGTACCTCTGGTCCCCACAATAAAAGGGAAATGGTGTCACTCTGAGATCCCAGTTGCAAGAGTAGAGTCTCTTGTGGAAAGCTCCTGCTCTCCCCAGTCCCCAGGAAATGATTCCCTTTGTGCAGACCCTGCTGGGTCACCCAAGAAGTTGGAGTATGGGTTCCCCGGGGAGGAAGGGCCAGGGAAGAGCTTTCTGGCTCTCTGTACAATGGCTACCCCTCGTAAGTGCTCTGAAGATGTTGTTGTTGTTGTTGTTGTTTGGTTTTGGGTTTTGGTTTTGGTTTTGTTTTTTTGGCAAAAGAAAGGTCTTGAATTGTGGAGTGCAAGAAAGCAAAGAAATGATTCTGAAACATGGACCAGTTTCGCCCAGCTCTGCTTCTCAGAATGGGTAATAATGTAAACATTCACCCATTAGAGGAAAAATGTCCCCTTTATGCTACCCTCCCCGCCATTAGGCACACTGGCAGCCCTATTAAAATACAAGTCTGATTTGTGTTTAATGATCTTGAAAGGAAAGTAATTGCTTGAGTATTACCATTCAAATGTTCAAGAAGCGCAGATCATATTTACAATTGGATTGTCCTTCTTTTCCGAAAGAGGCTGGGCAGACTGCGGTCCTAAGCATGGGAGGCTGGGAACAAGGGGCTTCAGCTTAGGGTATCAAAGCTCAGGATTTATTTTTTGCTTTCTTCTTTTCAATATCAGGAAACAGCTAGTAATAACAACCCCCACCCCTTTTCTTCAGGAAGAAGATGTTGAGAGAAAGAGCCTTATAGTGCACACTATGGATCATCCAAATTGTTTCTTGAGAAAAGATCAGCAAGCATTCGTGTTGAATCAGGGCTTTTGGAATCTGTGGAGGGTGAACTGTTCCCACAAGAAGAGTGAAGCCAAATGTGAACATGAGAACAACATTGGGTGTAGGACAGAGCTGCGGCCCAAACAGATGGATCCACATGGAAACAAAGCCATAGGAATGTCAGCTTCCTGTCCACAAACAGCTCTGAGAAGAGAGCGTCAGTTTACAGATTCTGGAAGCTCAGTTTGTAACCACTCGAAATACACAGCTCAATGCCTGGAGACAGGGCAATAGCAGAGCTCGTACCAACAATCTGGTCTCAGCTGGGTGGGGGCCACCAACAGTAAACCACCACAGTGACACAGTGAGATCAAGAAAATCGTTTTCCAACAATGGGGCTGGAGAGATGGCTCAGTGGTTGCCAGCACCTGCTGCTCTTGTAGAGAACCCAAGTTCAATTCCCAGTACCCACACAAGGCAGCTTACAACCACCTATAACTCCAGCTCTAGGGGATCTGATGCCCTCTTCTGGACTCTGCAGGCACCTGCACTCATATGCACATTTACACACACACACACACACACACACACACACACACACACACGATTAAAAATAATGCTAGGCATGGTGGTACACAGCTTTAATCCCAGCACTCTGGAGGCAGAAGCAGGTAGGGGGAATCCTCTGTGAGTTCAAAGCCAGCCTGGTCTATAAAGCAAATTCCAGGTTAGTCAGGGGTACACAGAGGCAGTGTCTCAAATAATAAACAATAGTAATAATAATAATAAATCTTTTTTTTTTAAAGAAGAAAGAAAACTATTTTCTTCATACTGGGAAAACTCAGAAATACAGTGAAGGCAAACCACTGAGTTCACCCCCTCTAGGTGGCTCTGTGTGAGGAGCTGGAGGGTGATGGGGGCACAGTGGCTAACAGCATGTCATTCACTGTTTAAATCCCGTGCCTGCTTTCTCCAAATGGCTTTGTCCTCCCTCTTCCTTGCCGCCTCTCCCCCACCAAATAGACTGGGCTGTTGTGTAGCCATTTCCTCTGAGATAAAACCTTCCATCTTGAAGGGAAGCTCTTTAAGATACAAGACTTCTTTTTTTTTTATTTTTTTTTATTTTTTTTTTTTTATTTATTTTTTTTTTTTTTTGGTTTTTCGAGACAGGGTTTCTCTGTGTAGCTTTGCGCCTTTTCCTGGAACTCACTTGGTAGCCCAGGCTGGCCTCGAACTCACAGAGATCCGCCTGGCTCTGCCTCCCGAGTGCTGGGATTAAAGGCGTGCGCCACCACCGCCCGGCTGATACAAGACTTCTAAGGGGAAGTAAAACATTCCATCCTGCAGGGGAGCTTGTTAAGCTCAGAAGTAACTCAAAGGCTTCAAGAAGGCCTGGAATCTGACCAGAGACCCTAGGTCCCTTCTTCTCTAAGCACACATAAGCAGTAATGGCGGCTGAGAGACACTCCCAGAAAGGCGGAGCTGTCTAGAAAAGGTTCAGAGCAACTGGACTGCCTGGGCTGCCCGGAAAAGACAGAAACCATCCTAGCTGCCTGGAAGGGACAGAGACCAGCTGACATCTAGAAGATGCTCAGCGTACCTGGGCTGCTGAGACGAGACCCCTTGAGCTTCCTGTTGAGCACACATGCGCAGTGTGCTCCAGGCTTCCCGCTTCCGCGAACTGCCACCCATGCTGGGGTGGGCTTTCTTTGAGCCATTTCTGCTCCTGTGAGTAACCCCAATAAAACTCACAGTTCACCAAGCTGAATTTTGATGGTGTCCTTAGTTTGGTCTATAATCTGTTTCATGTCTGGAGAGAGTTTTTCCATGTCTCCCCAGTCACACAATAGTTGCTCTTCTGTTAGGAAGGTTTGCTTCTTTTCTCTACATAATTATAAGTTGCATATGCCTTCCTCTCTTATCAGACTTCCCAATTAAAGACTTCTGTGCATTTTTACTCTTAAATTTAAAACACCAATCTTCGGGTCATAGTGACCTTGCATTTACTCATAACTGTTCCTAACCCTGAAGATGTGTTGAAGAACCTGAGCCACAGTGCTTTCTTTCCTGGAAGACCCTGGGAATTACCAAGTCTCATCAGGTCATTTTTCTCATCAGGAACTTGGCCCCACGAAGCTAAAAGACTTGGTCAAGATGCAAAGATTGAATAAGTTGGGCAAGATTTCCTGACGTAGGTCCAAGCTTCTCGGTAATATTTGATGAAGTATTAATTGGGATTACAGTTGTTAGGGATTTTGTGGTGTGTGTGGAGAGGTGTGTGTGTGTGGCACAGTTGGTCTTTTTTGGAGAGGTTTGGAGATAAAGATATTGGGAACGAATGTTAATAAACAACATAAGCACTCAGAGCCCCTTGGGACTGTATCTGTTCCTTGTGCCCTGTTTTGCTAACTGTGACCCTTTAACAGTACTCAAAGAATAGCATTGACCTCAGCACCAGTGACCACTATGACTGATAAAATATGGCTGAAGGATGCTGTGTGATGGCTGTGGCGTTTGGTCTCTGTGAAGCCGAACCTTGAAGCCTAATTTTGGGACCCATGAGTAAGTGGAAACTTTAATGTCACTCAAGCCTTTGAGACCAGTCTGTCCTCCAACTGAATGCAATCAAAATGACCATCCATCATGGCAGATGCATCACCCAGCCAAGCCCTGCCTAGATTCGAGCCTAAACAACTGAGAGGTGTCATAGGATAGTTATTGTTGTCAACCATCATGTGTTGGGATCATTTGTTACGTGAAAATTGATGGCTGAGACAGTGGTCTCTGGAAGTGAGGCCCGCCATGGTATTCAAGCAGGAGGTTCCCCATCTTCAGAGCACAGGACACACAGAATAGTGTGATGTTTCCTTCTGTGTACTCACGACTACCACTGATGCCCACTGATTTTCCTGAGTTGCTTGGGAAGGCTCTTGTACTCAGGGTTCTGCCATTACAGGGACTTCTCAGCTGTAGCATCCATCTCAAATAGGACACTTCCTCTTTCCTTCCTCTGTCAGCTGCTCCCCTTCTCTCCCACCCCTGTGACCAAAAATGAGCCGCACGGGTATAAAGCTAGTAAGCTCCCTAAAGTTAGAGAACAAACTTTTATTCAAAGGAAAATAAAAATTAATTAACAGCAACAACAACAAAGGAGAGATTGATTAAAATAAAAACTGTATCCAGAGGCTTGAATCCAAGACCTTGGCTGAATCTCTTTTTCTCTTTGTGTCTCAGCATTTCCAACCATAAAATGAGAGAATTGCCTTTGATTCCTAAAGGATTTCTCCGAGTCTTAAATTTCTAAAAATCATGAAGGACCTATGAGAGGGAACCTGTTCAGCTGATAGAGCACAGCCCTACAAAGGTGAGACATACATTTGACCCTTACACCTATGTCTCAGTACCTGGAAATTAACATTATCTGAAAGGTAATAGTAGTAAACAATAGCATAGGGACCCAGTATGCAGTCAGCATAGGATGGTGCTCAGTCGACAACAGAGGCTGTTGTGAAACGATCTAGACACTGCTGTGTGCTATATGTACAGCTCGTTTAATTCTCACAACATTCTTGGGAGCAAGCAATTAGTGTCACTACTAGTCTGCGGACAATGAAGACTGAGGATTGAGAGTTAATCTCAATCAGGCCCAACAGTGAAGAGACAGTGAGCAGTGGAGCAGGAAAGAAAGCCAGTCTGATGGAAAACCCTTGTTTTTTGATCACTATTTAGGAAGAATGGGAAGGATGCTGTCTTAGTTACTATTGCTGTGAGGAGACACCATGACCATGGCAACTCTTAAAAGGAAAACTGTAACATGAATCTTAAAAGGTCTTATGATAAAAAAAAAAAACCCAAAGTCAGATATTGGGGTGAAAGTTGAAAGATCAGGGAAGCAGACCAGCCAGCCACTGTCTCACCTCTGCCAAATCCTCAGCTTCAAGAGAGTAAGTTCCTGTTTCCACACGCCTTATATACCTTTCTATGTCCTGCCATATTACTTCCTGGGATTAAAGGAGTGATTCTGTTTCTCTCATGTATTCCAGTGTGACCTTGAACACAGAGATCCAGATGGATTTCTGCCTCCCGAGTGATAGAATTAAAGGTGTGTGCCACCACTGCCTGACCTCTATGTCTAATTTAGTAGCTGGCTCTGTCCTCTGATTCCCAGGTAGGCTTTATTAGGGTACACAATATATCACCACAGAAAACATTTAACTGGGGGCTTGCTTGCAGTTTGAGAGGTTTAGTCCATTTTCATCACAGGAAGGGTGGTGGTGTGCAAGCAGGAGCTGGAGCCATAGCCCAGAGTTCTATAGCCTAATCTGCAGGCAGAGAGAAAGGGTCTGGGCCTGGTGTGGGCCTTTGAAACCTTAAAACCCACCCTCAGTGACATACTTCCTCCAACAAAGCCACACTTACTCCAACAAGGCCGTATCTTCTAATCCTTCTAATCCTTTCAAACAATCCCACTCCCTGGTGGCTAAACATTCAAATATATGAGCCTATGGGGGCCATTCTCATTCAAACAACCACAGCTGGCATCTTCCAACATGCCGGTGTTTGATTTCCTTACAACGTAGCTCAAAGGTGGTAAAAGACATGAAAAACCTGGTGACTTGCATTGCCTTCTGATTTGCTGTTTCTCAAAATTCAGCCCCTATCGCTCTCACGGGCTGTGTACCAGGCCTTTCTCCTTGATGAAGCTGGTGCTGTGGAGCTGTGGACAGGAACTTGGTTCCCTTCTACAGAGCAAGAGCCAACTCCCTTGTCTCCTCCCAGAGCAGCCAGAGAACCAGTCAGGTGTCTGTGTCAGGAGAGCCACCACTTTTGTCACTGAGAAAAGTATTTGGGTTGTTGAAACTTTCAGAGTGGGTGCGCAGGAGTGGGTGTGACATGTTGTGGGGCTCTGGGACCTGGAAGCTGGAACTAATCAAGCCGTTTTCCTAAGGTGATAGAGCTTTTCGGCAGGGAAGGCAAAGCTGTTACCCAGGCCTTGCGCCTCTCAGCCTGGTTTGTTCTACTGAGATGGCCAGCACTGATGCTGGGGGGGTGGGGTGGGGGGGTGGGAATGGAGCACTGCCTAAGAGCTACCACGTCCAAGGGCGTCAGAGACCAGAAGTGTCCTTCCTACCCAGTAATATCTGGGTGGCCGTTTCTGCTTCACAGGCCTAAGTACAGTTTGAATACAACATGCAATATAAATACATGTATGTGGCTTGTAGGAAAAGGCAATTACCCCTTGAAAATTTTTATTTACAAATAAGAATCCATCAGGATCTTGTCAGATACTTGCCTACAACAAATAAGCCATTGTACACTGGGGAGTTAGGTATGACCAAGAAGACTGGTCTTGGAATGTCTTCGTCAAAGCTTTCAACCAATGAGCTCTTGAAACAGTGCAACCAATTAGAACTCAGCTGTGCCCTAGAAGGTCCTTTGGTCTTCGGAACTTGACTTCATAACTTCTACAGACACAAATAGTCCTTGATTAGTGACCAAATAGGACATGATACCAGGTGTGAGGGCACATACTTATAATCCTAGGAGGCAGAGGCAAAAGAGGTTACAAATTCCAGGCTAGCCTGGGCTACATGGTGAGGCCCTGACTCAGAAAAACAAGAAGAAAAATAAAATGACAAGCAACCCGGCTCTCAAGTTGCTTTTCTTCTACAATGAGTCCTTATCCCCATGAGGCTAAACAGTTGCCTCTCTGAACCAGTGGCCTCCTTCCCAATGAGCTCTCTTTCAGTAAAAATGCTCTTTATAGGTGAATAATGTCTTTGTGCTGATGTAACTGCTACATTTATTGTAATAATTATGATATAATAATCTAATGATTAGTAAGCTGTGAAGTCCTACCCTTGGCAAAAACAGAAACTGAGTCAGATTATAATAAAGAACAGATGCAGGTGATGGAAGATGATATCTTGGGTTTCCCAAGGACCTTCCCAAATTCTCAGTACCAGACTTGACAGCATCCCTAAAGGATGACATCCATGGTATCCTTTGCTTTGCCTACATGTATACATATGTACACTGTGAGCCTATAATGCCCAAACAGACCTAAGAGAGTGTCAGAATCACAGGAACCTAAGTCACAGATGGTTGTGAGCCACCATGTGGGTCCTGGAATGGAACCCAAGTCCCCTGCAAGAGTAGTAAGTGCCCTTAACAGCCATCTCCCCACAGCCTCCTTGGCTGTTAGTTTAAATGGTCAGAACTGTCCAACGAAGTATTATTGGGCAGACAATTAACCTGTTATCAAATGGCCATTGGAGACCTAGTGGCAAACCACATACTCAAAGTTCTACAAAGGAAAAGTAGGGGCTCAGGTTTGACTCCCCACCTTTGGAATTTTGCCTTCTTTCTGGCACTCACTTGTAGGTAGCTTAGAGTCAGGGTTTCCTTCAGGTTTTTCGGGAGGTTTTTTTTTTTTTTTTTTTGGTGTTTTTTTTTGTTAGTTTGTTTTTTTGTATGGTGCTGAGCACAGACCCCTGGTCTTTATGGATAGTAGGCAAGCATTCTACCAACGAGCTTCATTCCCAGCCCCTCATTTTAAAGGTTTGGCTCAAAATGAGCTCAATTTAGATAGCGCAAAGTGAGAGTGGAAGAGACAGCAGTCAAGGAAAGCAATACCTAAACGTGGCTGAGTATACCTCTTTGGGTCTGTGTGTCAATCAACGCAGTGATCAAGTAAGGGCTGGGAAAGGATCCACTTCTATCTTGTGAACTGACTCTGGCTGCTGCTGGTATCTGTCCTCAGAGCAGCATTCACATGCATGTGTAAACCAAGTGGTGCCCCTACCTGAACACATCTGAAAGAAACTGTTTATACGCCAGTGAGTGGACTAGCTCACATCTTAGCTAGACCGAAAGCGAACAGACGGAAACACAAGTGCTCTGAGCAGTACGTGTGAATGTGCAATGTGTTCTCAAATCAACCGATTGCTTTTCCCTGGGTACTTTCTTCTCTGCTCTTACCCTGATGCCTTAGTCTGCTTCCTGTGGTAAAACACTAACCAAAACCAACTTGGGGAGGAAGGGGCTTATTTCATCTTACAGCTTATCATGAAGGGAAATCAGGGCAGGAATTTGAGGCAGGAACCTGGAGGCAGGAGCTGATGCGGAGGCCATGGAGGAACACTGCTTACTGACTTGCTCCCCATGGCTTGCTCAGTTTGCTTGCTTATACACTCCAGGACCACTTGCCCAGGGGTGACGTCACCTACAATAATTTGTGCCCTTCCACATAAAACTATTATTCAAGAAAATGCCCCCACTGACTCACCTGCAGGCCAACCTGATGGAGGCATGTGTTCAGTCCAGATTCTCTCTTCTCAGATGACCCTAGCTTGTGTCAAGGTGACAGAAAACTTACCAGGACATCTGCCTTATGTGCAGCCTGAATGTGTGCCATTTGTTTCCTTCAGGTGGGACTTGTTTTGTTTTGTTTTTCCGGCAACAGAACAAATGAATAATCCTTAGCTTTGGTGTTTCAAAAGCTAAAGATTTTAATTGGCACAAGTAGTTTGGAAATAACACAAAAGTAAAAACCATGTAAGATAGAAATCTTCACAGCCGTTTGTTGTTTTGTTTTGCTTAAGGCAGGGTCTTCACTATGTAACCCAGACTGGTCTCAACTTCAAGATCATCCTGCCTCAGTTTCCCAGGTGCTGTGATTACTGTTTTCTGTCATTGTGACACTGGTGGTAGAGTGTGTATTCCAACATTGTCATTCCAATAAGTGTTACGGATTAAAACAGATGAGCAATCGCGCTGGAACACTTAGAGCTCGCACTTTCTGTCACACAGAAGAAACAGAAAGGAGACAGGGTTCAGTCAAAGTCCTACAGTCTTGAGTGCAAATGACATATCACTATGGTGTTGTATTTTATCTTTATCTCTACCTTCCTCCATTATAAAGGGCCAGACACAAAAGCCAATGCAATAACAACACCCATCCCTGGTGCCTTGGCTGTGATTCAGAATCACCTTTTTCCAAAGGAAAGAACCAGGGAAGTGTCTGGGCCTGAGGTAAAACAAAACAAAACAAAATGAAAGCAGAAAGAACAAACCCTCAGTGAAAGCCCTTGAAAATGCAGTGAAGCCCAGAATAAAGGATCAGCAAGGGAACTGGAGCCCCAGCCAGAGGCAGAGGCAAAAGAGAAGATCCCACTGGCTGAAGACGGTGCATGTGGAGTTCTATAGGAACGGATGCAGCAGACTTCAACAGTAGGATGATCCAAGAAAAGAGCCAGACAAGACAGCTCACACCTGCTGTCCCAGTACTGAGGCTGAGACATAAGGATCTTGAATTCAAGGCCAACTTGATGATACAGTCAACCAAAAGTTATCCGGGCTACATAGTGAGACACTATCTCAAAACAAAAAATAAGCAAACCAAAAGAGCAGGTCAGGAAGATGGTTTAGCCTCTAGAGAACCTGCTGCCTCAGCATGAGACGTGAGTTCAGATCTCCAGGACCCACATGGAATCTTGGCATGGTGGTGAACATCTAGAATACCAACACTAGGGAGGTGGACACAGGAGGATTCCTGGGACTAGCTGTAGCAGGACCGGTGTGCCCCAGGTTCCAAAAATAAGGTGAAGTGATAAAGGAATATACCCAACATTGACCACTGGTCTCCACATGCGTAGGAATATACCTGCAAGTGCACCCTTATGCACATGTACATGTGTACACACAAACACACACACATATTACACCCTTGTGCAGACATACATGAACATAGATATACACATATGTACTACATCCTCATACATGTATATACATACACAAACACATATACTGCACCCTGGTGCAGATGTCCATACACACACACAAACATCTACTACATCCTTGTGAACATACACAAATGCACATATACTAAACAATGTGCAAACATGTACAAACAGCAAAAAGAAGGAGAGGAAATACTTCTGGAGAATCTATGTAAGTATTTTGGAAACTAGGGGATTTTTGGTTTGGCTTTGTTTGTTTTTTCTTAAATGGTAAGAGTCAAACATCTGTTCTGCTGTTTCTGTTTTGACAGTATTTGAGGGTAAATAGATAATTGATGAGAGGGACTTTTGTTTTGTTGGATTATTTCAGCTAATAAGCATAAAGAAAATTTTTCTTTTCTTTCCTCTTCTCTCTCTCTCTCTCTCTCTCTCTCTCTCTCTCTCTCTCTCTCTCTCTCTCTCTCTCTCTCTCTCTCTCTCTCTCTTTTTTTTTTGAGACAGCTGTCCTGGAACTCACTCTGTAGACCAGGCTGGCCTCACACTCACAGAGACCTGCCTGCCTCTGCCTCCCGAGTGCTGGGATTAAAGGTGTGCACCATGCTCTGCTGGACTCTCCCTTCTTCCTGCACAGCTTCACTGCGGATTGAAACCATGAAGAGGAATATTTTCACCAACAGTCTGTTTCGGCTGTGAACTCTCGTGCTCCACCATCAATTGCCCAGGTAAGGTGTACCCAATAGTGTAATAGTGACAAGCCCATTATAGGGGTGACCAAGCACTTTATAATTTGATTTGGGGACCACACCACTGGAGAGAATTCATATGCAGTATTGTAAACCTGGCCAAGGTCAGGCAGTGGTGGCACATGCCTTTAATCCCTAGCACTTGGGAGGCAGAGGCAGGTGGATCTCTGTGAGTTCAAGGCTAGCCTGGTCTACAGAGTGAGTTCTAGGACTGCCAGGGCTACACACACCACACACACACACACACACACACACACACACACACACACACACACACCACAACACAACACAACAAAATAAAACCAACACCACCACCCCCACCCAAAAAAACTATCTCAAAAAAACCCAAAAATAAATAAATAAACAGACCTGTCCAAAAGCCTGGGGGTTGGGAAGTCATAGACCCTAGAGGGGAAACTCTGGCCATTGTTTTGCTAATAGACATGATGTACCTGACAAATTGCCTTTTAAATGATTATACTTATGTCCCTAGACAACCACTACTGTCAACTTTGGTAAGAGAAGCTTGTTTTTGCAGTGGGCAGAGACTACTCCTAGCTGCTCCAGGTCATGAAAACCAATGAGTGCTGCATGCTCAGCAGTACGAGATCTCTCTATCACTGCCTCCGAGGCGCTGCTGTTGAATGGCAGAAGAGGAGTTAGAAAGAATGGACATGCTGGAGGAAAGGTATAGCTCTGTGGGACACTCATCTGGGCATCACAGCTGTCACAGTCACAGCACTGAATTGCTATGTAGGATTACCTGCCCAAGATGTGTGCAAGTTAGGTCCACAGTTAATGCTTGTGAGGGGAGAGAGAGACATTTTCTTCAGTGGTGTAGCCACTGGGAAAGGACCCACGGTCTTATAAATAACCTGTTACCCACGCTCGTGTAAGCCATCCTAATTACACTCGTTGGCTACACTAAAATAGAGACATGAACATAGAAGGCTGACTAGTTGGAAAAAGAAAGAATGAGCAGGAAGGAGTCCAATGAGAACGTGGGAGGGTAATGGGGGTGTGTGAATATGCTCAAAATATACTATATACACGTGTGAAAATGTCATAATGAAACTCACAGTGTATAACTAATCCAAAGAGAAAACAGAAATTACACAATCCATACATAATGTCTGTGGCTGGGGATGTGACTCATTTGGTAGAGCACTTGCCTAGCATGCACAGAGCTTCAGGTCTGGTCCCCAGGTCTGCAAAAACTGGGTGTAGTGGCAAAGGCCAGTAATCCCAGCACCTGAGAGATGGAAACAGGAGGATCAGAAGTTCAAAACCACGCTGGCCTACATAGTAAGTGTGACACCAGATGCAGGTAATGAGACCCTGACTCAAAACAAAAACAAAAATAAAATGAAAACAAAACCAACCAAATAGAGGACATCTATGTAAAGGAGGAAAAGAAAGAGAGAAAGCCATGATGAAACAGCTTTTCTTATCCCTAGGTGAATGATGCCATGAACTAGGGAAGAAAAGAAAGAAGGAACATTGCTTATAGGTGCCGATGGTTTCCTGAGAGAAATCCCTGTGTCCAGGCCCAGCGTCAAAC
Source organism: Peromyscus californicus insignis (assembly GCF_007827085.1). Taxonomy (NCBI): domain Eukaryota; kingdom Metazoa; phylum Chordata; class Mammalia; order Rodentia; family Cricetidae; genus Peromyscus; species Peromyscus californicus. The sequence goes on from NW_026294595.1 coordinate 80,692,456, forward strand.
CATGTAATCATGGAGGGTCTGTGGTCACTCTTGAGTAGAGTCCAGGAGAACTGCCTGCTTTGATGAATCCTTGTGCCAAATCCTGGTAGTGGCCTAAGCGAATTGTATCTACATAAACCAGCTGGGACTGTCCCAACATAGTTCCTGTGAACACAGAATGTCATGGAGCAGGGGAGAGCCCACGAGTGGCTTAGAGATGGCAGAGAAGTTCAAACAGCTCCTGATTTCCCACAACCCTTGTCTGTTTTTGTTTTTCCCTCCACTGTAGCACGAATCATTAATAAAAACAAATCTGGAGTCAGGTTTTGGGGTGAACGCTGAAAGAACAGAGAAACAGAACAAGCCACAGCCACCTCACCTTGCCAGTTCCTCAGCTGATCCTGTTTCCTCAAACTGGAAGCCTCTGAGTCCTCACCTGAATGGATCTCAACTAAGCTGCTGCTAAAAGCCTAAAAGCTTAAAGGGGGCTAGTTCCTGGTCCTCACGCCTTATATACCTTTCTGCTTCCTGTCATCACTTCTTGGGATTAAAGGCGTGAGTCACCATGCCTGGCTGTTTCCAGGGTGGCTTTGAACTCACAGAGATCCGGATGGACCTCTGCCTCCTGAATGCTAGGATTAAAGGTGTGTGCTTCCACTGCCTAAACCTATGTTTAATATGGTGGCTGTTCTGTTCTCTGACCCCCAGATAAGTTTTTTGGGGTGCACAATATATCAACCATACTCCACTACCTAAATTCTCTTTTTATAATACAAGGTTTTAAGTATAAAATAAGTAGAGTGAGAATTTAATGCAAGTACTGGAACTGAATTTTCATTATGACACATGTACTAAACAAATAGAAATTAGATCTTTTCATGTTATCAGCAACACTTTTATTTTAGCAACTTCTCTGGAGAGGTGATGCTTCTGAAACTAAGTCTTAGCTTACCCAAAAGGCTTAGCGTGTCCTGCCACTGTCCTCAAACAATGAGCAGCAATTACTGTCACAAGGCCTGTATGTTAGCTTTTTAGAAGATGCTATTAATCATGATTAAACCATATAGTGTGAAAAATGCCCACTGCCTGAAAGAAAAAAATAAAATCCAACACATCTGCAAAAGTGTTTGTCAATATTTAAAAATAAAACTTGCCCTGGGCTCCATATCCCAGCCCACAAGCCCTAGTGGAAGACTGGAGGCTGCAGAGGTATGAGGACCCCAGAGGTCACACCAGGTCCGAGAAACCCAGAACTTCAGAAGCAAAGTTAACACCCAAAACCCCAGAGGCCAGGCAGGCCACCAAAACCCAAATGGAGACACACTACTGGAACTGAAGATTTGCTGGTCACTAGAACCATCAGACTACCACCACCAGCAACAACAACAACAACAAAATAACAGGAATTAACAGTTATTGGTCACTAATATCTCTCAATATCAATGGACTCAATTCCCCAATAAAAAGACACAGGCTAACAGAATGAAGGTGAAAACAGGATCCATCCTTCTTCTGTATACAAGAAACACACCTCAACATCAAAGACAGACATTACCTCAGAGTAAAGGGTTGGAAAAAGATTTTTCAAGTAAATGGACCCAAGAAGTAAGTTAGTGCAGTGATCCTAATATCTAACAAAATTATTCAAACTAAATATTCCAACAAAATTAATCAAAAGAGATGGGGAAGGACACTTTATACCTATCAAAGGAAAAATCCACCAAGATACTGTCTCAATTCTTAGTACCTATGCCCCAAACACAAGGGCACCCACATTTGTAAAGGAAACACTAAGACTTAAATCACACATTGACCCTCACACATTGATAATGGGAGACTTCAATACCCCACTCAGACCAATGGACAGATCATCCAGACAAAAACTAGACAGAGAAATACTGGAGCCAAATGGACCTAACAGATGTCTACAGAACATTTCACCCAAACACAAAAGAATATACTTCCTTCTCAGCACCTCATAAACATTCTCCAAAATTGACCACATACTCGGTCACAAAGCAAATCTCAACAGATACAAGAAAATTGAAATAACCCCCTGCATCCTATTGGACCACCGTGGATTAAAGCTGGATTTTAGCAACAACAGAAGCAACACAAAGACAACAAACTCATGGAAACTGAACAACTCTCTATTGAATGACTACTGTGCCAAGGAAGAAATAAAGAAATTAAAGACTTTCTAGAATTCAATGAAAATGAGTGCACAACAAACCCAAACTTATGAGACACAATAAAAGTGGTGCTAAGAGGAAAGTTTCTAGCACTAAGTTCTTATATAAAGAATTTGGAGATATCTTATATAAAGAATTTGGAGATATCTTAAAGAATTTGGAGGCATCTCATACTAGCAAACTTAATAGCACACAAAAAGCTCTAGAACAAAAAGAAGCAAATTCACCCAAGAGTAGACAACAGGAAATAATCAAACTGAGGGCTGAAATCTATAATAAAATAGAAACAAAGAGAATATAAAGAATCAATGAAATAAAGAGTTGGTTCTTTGAGAAAATCAATAAGATAGACAAACCTTAATCCAAACTAGCCAAAAGGCAGAGAGAGAATGTCCAAATTAACAAACTCAGGAGTGAAAAGGGGCACATAACAACAGACACTGAGGAAATCCAGACAATCATTAGGTCATACTTCAAAAACCTGTACTCCCCAAAACTGGAAAAATCTAAATGAAATGGACAAATTTCTTGATAGATACCATCTACCAAAGTTAAATCAAGATCAGATGAACAATTTAAATAGACCTGTACCCCCTAAGGAAATAGAAGCAGTCAGTAAAATCTCCCAACCAAAAGAAGCCCAGGGCCAGATGGTTTTAGCACAGAATGCTACCAGACTTCCAAAGAAGAGCTCATACCAATATTCTTCAGATTATTCCCCAAAATAGAAGCAGAAAGTACATTACCAAATTCATTTCATGATGCCACAGTCACCCTGATACCCAAACCACACCAAGACTTAACAAAGAAAGAATTACCGACCAATCTCCCTCATGAACATCGATGCAAAAATAATCAATATAATACTGGCAAACCACATGGACACCTGGGCTGGGCTGCTGCCAACGACCATGTCTGGGCCCATGATCCTACCATAGCTGGAGTCTGTGCTGTCTGTGGCCTGTGTTGCCACCAAAGGCCACACTGATGCCCAGGATCTGGTCCTCTACCTGTAGGCTTCTTGGTTCCCAAAGGGTTGTGATGCTGCTGGTCACATACAGACCTGAGTTACCGGCCTGAACTACAGCTGAGGCCATGTCTGGGTCTGTGGCCTTGCAGGTCCTGTCTGCGGCTCCTGTTGCCATCAATGGCAGCACAGACACTCAGAATCTGAGCCCATACCCGGAACTATTTGGGGTTGTGGGGGGGAGTTCAAGGGCCATGCTGCCATTGGGCCCGTGCTGATCTAAGTGACCTGCACTACCAACCAGGACCATGGTGACATCCAAGCCCAGGCTGCTGCCAAGGACCATACCTAGGTCCATGGCCCAATCACATCTGGAGTCTATACTGATGTCCATGGCCTGTGGCACCACTAAGGACCACCTAAGACGAGGTTAGAGTCCAAGGGTTAAGTCTGTCAGGACGATGCATATCTGAGTAGTCCGCACTGCCACTCTGGACTGCTGTCAGGGGCCATGTCTGGGTCTGTGTCCCTGTCACAGCCTCAGTCTGTTGATATCCATGGCTCCTGTTATCACCCAAACACCGAGGACAGGGTTGCACAGAATCGGCCCTGCTCCTCACCGGCTGCAGCACTAGGAAGAACTGGCCCTGCCACCCCAACCCCCACCCCCACCCCCACAACTGCATCACTCTGGAGGGTGGGCCCTGTGCCTCCCCAGAGCAGCATAGTAGAGCTGTCCCTGTTAGCTGGGGTGCAGGTGAGTTAGCCCTGAATATTCAGGAGTAGGAGAGCCAGCCCCATGGTCTGTCACAAGGTGGCATAGGTGAGGGAGAGATACCCCCACTTGCTCCTCACCCCTCTCCCCTCGTCACCTACTGCAGGCAGGAAAAGCTGGTCCTGGGGTCACAAGAGTGGGAAAGCTGACCCTGTCCCTCACCAGCTGCAGCACGTGGGAGAGTAGGCCCTGCATCTAGCCTAGGCAGCATAATGAGCCAACCCTGTGGACAGAGGCACAGGTGATTGGTGCAGCAAACGTGTGTGGGAGATATAGCCCCATGAGAGTGGGAGAATTGGCACTGTCTCCCCACTGGCAGCAGCACTAAAGGAGAGCAGGCCCTGTACCTTACCTGGGCAGCACACTAGAGCTGGCCCTGTTGGCAGGGATGTAGGTGATCCAGGCCTGTGGGTGTGAGAGCAGGAGAGCTGCCTCTGCCCCCTCCCTGGTATGCTCTGGGATGGCAAGGGTAAGGGAAATATGCTCTCCCCCGCCTACCCCTTGCCATCTGCAACAGGTGGGAGAGCCAACCTTGGGAGCATGAGAACAGAAGACCTGACCCTGCTCCTCACCAAGTGCACCAATCCAGTGAATGGGCTCTTCACCTTACCTGGGCAGAACAGTGGAGCTGGCCCTGATGGTGTGAGTGCAGGTGAGCTGGACTTGAGAGTATGAGAGCAGGAGAAGTGGCCCCATTCCTTGTTGTCTGCTACACTGGGTAAACTAGCCAAGGCAATGCTGGAGAGTTCGCCTGGATGGGGACGATGAGGGAAAGGTGGAAGGCTGACCAACCCAGCTACCACCCCGACCTAGAACCAGGACTGCGAGGTGGCCCACCCCAACACCCACCTCATCTATGAACTGCTGGAGCATGTGAAGAGGATGAACCTACAAATCCAAAGCTACAAGGTCTCCATGACATAAGGCAACAATAGTTTATTCAAGAGGAGCTCCAGTGAGGGCCCAGTATTGAGGGTGTAGCAGAAGCCAGATGCCTCAAACCAGACCAATGACTCGTTGCAATGAATACTTACAAATAAAGATATATAGGCTAAAGGATATACTGTGTGACTCACTGGGCCACATTATAGCTTCCATGCTGAGATTTTTTTAATTTTTTTTTGTTTCTTTGTTGTTTTTTGTTTGTTTGGTTGGTTGGTTTTACTTTTAAATTTTGTTTTGTGGGGGAGGTTGCAAGGGCAGAGGGCAGAGGCAAGGGGACAGAGAGATGAGTATGGATGCATAATGTGAAATCCACAAAGAATCAATAAAAAGTTTAAAAAAGTACTGGCAATCTGAATTCAAGAATACATCAAAAAGATCATCTACCATGATCAAGTGAGCTTCATTCCAGAGTTGCAAGGATGGTTTAACATATGAAAATCTAATCAATGTAATCCACCATATAAACAAACTGAAAGAAAAAAAATATGATCGTCTCATTAGGTGCTGAAAAAGCTTTGACAAAATCCAACCCTCATTCATGATAAAAAAGTCTTGGAGAGATCAGCGATACAAGCAACATACCTAAATGTAATAAAGGCAATATATAGCAAGCTGATAACCAACATCAAATTAAATGGAGAGAAACTCAAAGCAGTTCCACTAAAATCAAGAACAAGACAAGGCTGTCCACTCTCCATATCTATTCAATATAGTACCTGAAGTTCTAGCTAGAGCATTAAGACAACTGAAGGAGATCAATGGGATACAAATTGGAAAGGAAGAAGTCAAAGTATCACTATTTGTAGATGATATGATAGCATACATAAGTGACCCCCAAAATTCTACCCAAGAACTCCTTTAACTGATAAGCACCTTCAGCAAAGTGGCTGGATAAAAGATTAACTTTAAAAAATGAGGCTTTCCTATATACAAATAAAAAACAAGCTGAAAAAGAAATCAGGGAAACAACACCCTTCACCAAAGTCACAAATAATGTGGTATAACTCCAACCAAGCAAGCGAAAGACCTGTATAACAAGAACTCTAAGTCTTTGAAGAACAAAATTGGAGAAGATACAGAAGATGGAAAGATCTCCCATGCTCATGGATTAGTAGGATTAACATAGTAAAAATGGCTATCTTACCAAAAGCAGTCTACAGATTCAACACAATCCCATGAAAATCCTAACAAACCTTTATAGACCTTGAAAGAACAACTTCATATGGAAAAACAATAGCTAAAACAATCCTGTGCAATAAAAAAACTTCCAGAGGTATCATCATCCCTGATTTCAAGTTCCACTACAGAGGTATAGTAATAAAAAAAAAAAAAAACATGGTATTAGCATAAAAACAGACAGGTGGATCAATAGAATTGAATTGAATTGAACACCCAGATATAAATCCACACCTCTATAGATCCCTGATTTTCAACAAAGAAGCCAAAATTATACAATGGAAAAAAAGAAAACATCTTCAACAAATGGTGCTGGTATAACTGGATGTCAGCATGTAGGAGAATGCAAATAGATCCATATTCATCACTTTATACAAAACTCAAGTCCAAGTAGATCAAAGACCTCAACATAAATCCAGTTACACTGAACCTGATAGAAGAAAAAATGGGGAATAGCCTTGAATGCATTAGCACAGAAGACAACTTCCTGAACACAACATCAATAGTGCAGACACTAAGATCCACAGTTAATAAATGGGACCTCATGAAACTGAAAATCTTCTGTAAGGCAAAGGACACCATCAATGGAACAAAAATGGTAGCCTACAAATGGGAAAAAATCTTTGCCAACCTCACATCTGACAGAGAGCTAATTTTCAAAATATATAAAGAACTCAAGAAACTAGACATCAAAAAACAAACAAACAAATAATCCAACTTAAAAAATGGGATACAAATCTAAATAGAGAATTCTCAACAGAGGAATCTCAAATGGCTGAGAAACACTTAAAGAAATGTTCAACATCCCTAGCCATCAGGGAAATGCAAATTAAAATGACTCCATCTTACACCTGACAGAATGTCTAAGATCAAAAACATGCTGGAGAGGATGTGGAGCAAGAGGAACACTCCTCCAGTCCTGGTGGGAGTGCAAACTTGTGCAGTTATTTGGAAATCAGTATGGCAGTTTCTCAGAAAATTAGGAATCAATCTACCTCAAAACCCAACTATACCACTCTTGGGCATATACCCAAAGGATGCTTAATCATACCACAAGAACACTTGCTTAACTATGTTCATAGTAGCTTTATTAATAATAGCCAGAACCTAGATAACCCTCAAGCTATGAATGGATAAAGAAAATGTGGTACATTTACACAATGGAATATTACTCAGCTATTAAAGACAATGACATCATAAAATGTGCAGGCAAATAGATGGAACTAGATAAAATCATCCTGAATAACCCAGACCCTGAAAACAAACATGGTATGTACTCATTTATAAGTGGATATTAGCTGTAAAGAAAATAATAACCATGTTGTAATCCACAGCCCCAGAGAGGCTAGTTAACAAGGAGGGCTCAAGGTGGGGGGAGGGACAGGGGAGGACACTTGGCCCTCCGTGGGGAGGGGAAATAGAATAGATTTCATGGGTAGTCTAGGGGAGGGTGGAGATGGGAGCATGAAGAATCAAGTTGGGGTCCGGGAGAGAGACTACTGAAAGAGAAGACTGGGAAATGGGGAGGGCACTTTGGAGTGGAGTAGAAACCCGGTCAGAGGAAAACTCCCAGGAATCTACAAGGATGATCCCAGCTAAGACTTCTAGCAATAGGGGATTCATAGCCTAAACTGGCCATCTCATGAGACCAGGCAAGACTTCCCGTGGAGGGATTGAGACAACAACCCAGCCAACATAACCTTCAACCTACAATTTGTCCTCCCACAAGGTGTTTTGAGATTGGTCCTAAGCCAATTGTCATCAGAGAGGCTTCATCCAGCAACTGATGAAAACAGATGCAGAGACCCACAGCCAGACATTAGGCAGAGCTTGGGGAATCCTGCAGAAGATGCGGAGGGAGGCTCGTAGGGGCCAGAGGGGTCAAGCACACCACAAGAAAACACACAAATCAACTAATCTGGGTTCATAGAGGCTCACAGAGACTGAACTGATAATCAAGGAGCCTTCATGGGACTGAACTAGGCCCTCTGTGTATATATCACAGTTGTGTAGCTTGGTCTTCTTCTTTTTTTTTTTTTTTTTTTTTGGTTTTTCGAGACAGGGTTTCTCTGTGTAGCTTTGTGCCTTTCCTGGAACTCACTTGGTAGCCCAGGCTGGCCTCGAACTCACAGAGATCCACCTGCCTCTGCCTCCCGAGTGCTGGGATGTAGCTTGGTCTTCTTATGGGCCTCCTAACAGTGGGAACAGGGGCTGTCTCCGACTCTTTTCCCAGCTTTTGGGACCCTTCTTTCCTACTGGGTCACCTTGTCCAGCCTTAATACAAGGGGAGGTGCTTAGTCTTACTGCAACTTCATATACCATGTTTTGCTGATATCCATGGGAGGCCTGCCCTTTTCTGAATAGAAATGGAGGAGGGATGTATAGGAGAAACAGAGGGAAGGTAGAGGAGAGGGGCTGGGAGGAGAGGAGGGAGGGGAAATTGTGGTCGAGATGTAAAAATAAATAAATAAGGAAGAAAGGAAGAAAGAAAATAAAAACTTACATAAATTCTAAAATTGTAGCCACGAATAATCATAGTATTTATGCGTTTCTTTTATGAAAATTTTCATGGGTTTAAGGAAAAGGGTCAAACTGAGTTTATTTCAAATAGAAGTTCGTTTAGACACATACAAATCAAACTAGCCTTGTCCACCTGTTCTTACTGGCCCACCCGGTTTGAAGGGACTGAGGAAGTGTCAAACATGAGGAGTCCTAAACGACCCCTCATCCTCAGACGCCCCTCTGAAATCCCAGAGGAAACAAAACCTCACAGCAGATGCAGAAAGGGCTGCTGGGTGACGCCTGAGGACCAGAGCCCTGCTCTCCACCCTGACTCTCCTTCTTCACTCAACTGGGGCTCAAACCCATTCCTGCCCTGAACTGGCTGTGCTTAGGGTCCTACTTGGCAGAGTGAGACTTCAGAGGCCCCAAAATAAATCAACTTCTTTTACAGAAAAAGAAAAACAAAACAAAACATTTTATTTCATAATCATGTGAGTTTGCCTGGCTTTTTTTTCCTTCCTTTTCTTTTTTCCTCCCCTCCTTCCTGCTCCCACTCTTTCTCTTTTGACAAGGTCTCCCAGGCTGGTGTAGAGCTCACTCTGTAGACAATACTTGCCTAGAGCTAACAGCAGTTCTCTTGCCAAGGACTCCTGTGTGCAATCACCATATCTAGTTCCGTGGGTTGTTTGTTTTGTTTTTCCTTTCTACGGCAGCCTGCATTAATCATGCTGGCACACAGTGCCACATGTCTGTACTGACAATCACAATGACAAGAATTCCATGGTATGAAAGAGATTCTGAATAACGAGAAAAGGGAAGGGGGGCATTTTATCCCATTATGAAGACTATCTCATGTGTTTGAAACATTGGCTATAAAACAAGATGGAAAGAGATTGGACTTGGAGTCAAAATGATGGTAGTAGTCAACCAGAGGGAATGATGTGTGCCATGTCATAGGGCATGAGCTTCTCGTGTCAACGCACAGTTACTGTTCCGACTGCGCAGACAGTTGCAGTAGCTTTCAGGAAATGAAGAAGCGTATTCAGGAGTCATACACCTACCACAGAGCGGCAGTTCAAATGCCAGGACACACCGATTCCTGACTGCCTGGCTTGAAGACTGCTGATACCTAGGCATGGCAGACACGCCAGGCATGCTCTAGACTGCTCCGGGACTTCACTCTGGATCCTCAAAGACTTAAGAGTGTAGATCCTCTCAGTAACTTTAGAAAGAGTGCCCTGGCTTCAGAAAGCTGCTTGGGGGCGGGGGGTGGGGGTGGGGGTGGGACACATGGTTCAGCGGTTAAGAGCACTTGCTTTCAATCCTGGGGACTAGAGTTTGAGCCCAGCAATCAGTTCCAATGACTTAACAAATGCTCATAACTCCAGCTCCAAGGGACCCCGTGCCTTCTTCTGGCCTCCTCAGGCATGCACACACAGAGGCACATATACACAGGCAGGCACAAACACAAACACATAAATAAAATAAAACCCTGAGAAAAACTACTCAGGGCACATTTCACAGGCATCCTGAGCTCGCTTTTACAAAAGATATTTGTGTCATGGCAGCTCACAACTGTCTGTAACTCCAGTTCCAGGGGATCTGATGCTGTCTTCTGGCAGGCACTGAGCACACACGTGGTTCACAGACACATACAGACAAAACACCCATACACATGAAGTAAAATAAAAAATAATTATATATATATATATATATATGTGTGTGTGTGTGTGTGTGTGTGTGTGTGTGTGTGTGTGTGTGTATTATTTATGTCACAAAAACAAGTGCCGGTGACCCTTTCAGACAGCAGAAGTAGGCTCACCAGAATGTGACAGGTCACCAGGGTTCCATCTGTCTTGGTGACTCTACTCAGGCCTGAGAGCCTCTAATGGATATTTCAGGCCCTGTCTAGAAGTTGGCTGTGTGTTGGAAAGTGGGTCAGGTGCAGTTTGAGAAGGAAGTATAGACTAACTGGCCAGGTCCACGTGTTTCTTTGCTTTGTAACAGAACATTCAGGATGAACAGCAAGGATAGGTTGAATGAATAAATGAATGAATGAATGACTCCAATTCCTATCACTAAGAAGAGAACTTTATTTACATAAAGTGGGATAGTGAATCTTCCTTGGAGGAACACAGTTTTCTCAGCCTGGAGAGAAATCAGTACGTAGTGTTTTATTGCTCCTAAACATATCGTTCTCACGTTGTGCTGGGTGTAGGACCGGGGGGCTGACCAACTTCTAGGTTATTCTTGGACATAAAGTGTTCTGGCTCTGAATCAAAACAAATTTGGCCCTTTAAAATCTCTGAGGTTTGTGGCAAGTCCTAAAGACAGTGACACCACCATAATAGGCCTTTTATGAAGGTTTCTGCACTCAAATGACATTGAGCCCGGCGCTCGGCAGCACTGACCTCAGGAGTGCCTGTCAAGGGAAGGCCAATGCTACAGACAGACAGGGCTATAAAAGGATGCTGTGCAGCTGTGAGGGGAGCTATTTTGGGATCCCAGGGGGTCTCATTTGTGCTTCAGGTTAGGAGGCTTCCAAATGGAGAAGGGAATGTTCCAGGGCAGGGAACATGACCAGACCTAGCCCTCCTTCCTCCTACCAGGCAGCATCCCCCCTTTGGCTCAGAGATGTCACCAGCACTGGATCCTTGAGCCCTGTGGGAAAACGGGAGAAAAACAAAAGACAGAAAATGAGCAGGCCGTCTCCCAGCCCAGAGCCATGCTCGGGGAAACTGCTTCCTCAGCTGTGTTCTAGATAAGACCGTGCTGACGTTTGCAGGATGTGCCGATGTGCCAAGGCCTCGGGCTCTTGCTGCCTTTTACATTCACTTCAGTGGCTTTCAAACCGAAGGAACCTGGAAGTTTAGGTGAGGAGAGGGAGATGGAGTCATCTTCCCAGCTCAACTCTGGCCCTCAGCGGAACAAAGAAGTCAATTATTTCTCCTCAAATGACCCCAGACAGGAGAAGCTCTGCTCTGGGAGCCTTGAATAGCGTCTCTTCTTTACTTCTTCCTTCTACCTAACCTGAAATCGTCTTATCATGTTAGGTTAGAGGCCTGGGGTCCTCTCTTATCCGCTCAGGCTGACTGGATATGATTGATGGCCGCCATCTTGAAGACAGATCTAATGGAACACCTCACGTTGCTTACGGCTGTGCACTTCAGAGCTCTGCCCGCCTGGGGTGGGGTGCTGCATTGTTGTACTCTAACTGCAAAGCCTTTTGTAGGTCATTACTCAGAGTCACATCGTCCCACAAGACAGGAACAGCTACCACACTTATCCCATGGGATTGTTTTAAGAGTTAAACAAGGCAAAATACCTAGCTCCATGCACATCACATGCTCAGTGCTCCCAGGTCATTTTAGGATTGCGCGTGTGGCCTGGTGGCAGAATATGTTATTTGCATGAGGATGTGGCTTGATTCCCTAGCACCATGTATACAAAAGCAAGCCATCTGTTTTTGTAATGGGTATGTGGTATCCATATCTACTAGTGAACGGGAAGCGAGGCTAGTCGTACGACACTTAAGGTTTGAAGCATACGTTGAAAGGCTCTAGCAAGCATGGCAAACAAACATGACGCCAACAGTTTTTGCCCTTCCCCCCTTTTCCCTCTCCCCTGCTAAAAACCATTAGATGGCATTCCTAAAGCTAGCCCCTAAGGTCCATTCCCTTATTTGGCCACTGACTCATTCCTGAGACAAAATGTCAAGGTCCAACCATCAAAATCCATTATTTGACTAGTATGTCCTGTCAGGATTTACCAGCTCACCCTAGCACAGACTCCCCCTCTTCTCCTTAAAAATCCACTCATGCAAAAGACACCCATTTGCTGCTTGCTGCCTCGGCTCGCTCCAGAGACAGCCCCCACCCCCACCCCCGCTTTCCCCTCCAGGGTAATAAATCTCCTTTCTGATGAGAACTGGGCGTCGAATGAGGCCTGTACTGACTCTGAGGGGCTGCCCCTCCTTACAATGATGACCGGGGTCTTCACATGCTTTATCTGTTGAATGACTCTTCTGTGGTGATTCGAACCCTAACCCCCAATGTCCTTCTGGTATTTGGAGGCAGGGCCTTTGGGAGGCAATTACATAGAAGGATGGAGCCTTGATGAATGAGATTAGGATCCTTACATGAGATACCCCGAGAACTCCCTCACTTCTTCTGTCGTGGGTGAACTCAGAGAGAAGTTGGTTGTCTGTGAACCTAAAAATGGGCCCCACCAGGACTATGGGAAATACAGTTCTCTGTTTATAAAACACCAAGTCTGTGGTAAGTTGGTATGTCACCCCAAAAGAGACCAAGATCTCATGGAGAAAAGCAAAGGAGACAAGAAAAAGCAAAGAAGGGACAATGTGGAAGGAAGTGATGGGAATGGAACCACACTTTGCTGGCCCTGGTGTTTTCAGCTCCTGGTACTGTCAGCACAGAAGGCCAGGTATTGAAGACACAAACATACCTACCTTCAGAACGGACAGCGTAGCCTTGCCTAAGACTTATAACAATAGAGACAAAGTCTATATTCTCAACCACTTGAAGAAATGAAGGCGCGGAGAAGTAAAAGAGTTTACTCAAGGTCACAGTGAGTGGCAGAGGAAAAGGCAGGTCTTTTGGTGTCCCTGTCCAAAACTCCATAGATCTGGGGACTACCGTCAGACTGTATTTTTAGAAGATACTCTGAGTTTAGCCAGATGGCTTCTTGTTGGTTTGTTCAGTTTTGTTATCAACCAAATGAACAATATGAGAAGGGTTAGACTTTCCTTAGGAAGTCTGTGGTGTATGTGTGCACAGTCTGTGCTGGCTTTGAACTTAATGTTCCCTGAGAAAGGGGGCCTTGCTGAGAGACGAGAAGGGAACACAGACTAGGGCAACATTAAATAGATGTATTAAATGCAAATCAGAGCTGACTCAGGGCCCATCTCACTCCAGCTAGATGACTGTTATTAAATACACATACAACAACCCCCCAAACAAACAAGCAAACAAACAAACAATAAATAAATAAATATAGTGATTATTTGCTGATAAGGACTATGAGGAGAAAAAAGAACATCAACTATTCAGCCTCTATGGAAATGAAAAAAATAAAATATAAAACATACTACTGTTTCATCCAGCTATCCTTCCCCTGGGTGTATTGTGAAAGAATTAAAGTCAGCACACAGCAGAGATACCTGCACATCCATGTTTATTATGGCACCATTCTCAACATCTAAGATAAGGAATCAGCCTAGATGCCCATCAAGAAATGAGTGGTTAATGAAAATATGGCACAGATACAAAATAGAGACAGTCAACCATAAAGGAGAATGAAACCCTGTTGTTTGCAGGAAAATGGAAAGAACTGAAGGGTTTGCTGAGCAAAATAAGCAGACTCAGAAGGAATCAGGTGACTTACGTGAGGAAGGAAAAGGTTTTTGATGACCTGAAAGTAGAAGAGACACCAAGCAACACATGGTATTTGCATGTGTGGAAATGTCACAGCGATTCCCATTAAGTCATACAATCAATATGTCTTAAATACATAATTTGAAAGAGATGCATATATCCCTAAGTAAAACTTTGGATGACTAAGGTTTCTGACATCCAGCAAGGATAAAGAGTTGGATGTGTGCAAAAACTTATTGTGATGAAACACACCCAAACTCAAGCAAAGCCTGAGCAACTGTAAAACTATGTGCTGCTCAAAATAGCATCTTGAGGGACTGGCAAGATGATTCCATGTGTCAAGGGGCCTGCCACCAAACTTAACATTCTGAGTTCCATCTCCAGTACCCACACGGTGGAAGGAGAGAACTGACTCCTGCCAGTTGTCTTTTGGCCTACAGGCAGACACACACACACACACACACACACACACACACACACACACACACACACACACAGAGACAGGGAAAGAGACAGAGAGACAAAGACAGAGACAGACAGAGACAGAGAAATTTTTTAAGAGAGAGAATCCCCCATATTCTCAAAAAATTAATCTTGAGATGGAAAATGGTGATGAACACCTAACTCCTTCTGGGCCTCGACGAGATTTAACCAAAGCAAGTATGTAGCTGAAGTAGGATACCCTAGAAGGTACTGGGATGCAGTGGTAGAGTGAGTGATGGGCTAAAACCCAGAACAGATGATAAGAGAAATAGAGAGCACTAAGGCCGTGTGCTTGGTGACATTATAGGGAAAAGTGAATTTATTAGTTATGGTGAGCCATCAGAAAGAGGATCCACCTCAGAGGAGGTGAACTTTACCACACATAAAGGAAAGGGACTCATTGGTAAGTTCAAGAGCAAGCATCCCGCACCCTACAAACCTCTGCATCCTCGAGTCCTGTGCCTCTGGCTTCATCACATGGTGCCAATGTTCTAACAGAAACCAGTCTTCAGCGTGAAGTCCTCTGGCTGGGCTGCCTGAGGTCATCGGCTCCTGAATTTTTGTATCTCCCAGTTCCAGTGGCCTCTTCTCTTCATTGACTCGGTGGGTGACCACTTCTGAGAGACAGTGTGGGTTCTGGAAACTGATTACAACTTGGACACAAATTTTGTAGGATCATCTGCAGGATGAGAAATGCAGTCTGAAATGTAAAGAGAGGTGAGAGGCACTTTTGTTTAAAATCAAAGGTCCAGCCTCTGAGGACAGGCAATTACCACAACTGCTTTTACTAAAAGGCTCTTGTGCCTCAGTTGGACCCACAAAATAAGCAAACACAGGATGTACCATGGTAACTCAAGGAGTGTCTGTCTAAAGGTTTGAGGATGTAGCTTAGTAGGTAGAGCGTTCGCCTAGCATACTTGGAGCCTTGGGCTTAACCCTTGGAACCACATAAATTGAGCATAATGGTGCATGCCTATAATCCCAGCACTTGGGAGGTGGAAGCAGGATGATCAGGAGTTCAAAGCCGTACTTGGCTACATTTCAAGTTCAAGGCCAGCCTGGGTTACCTGAGACTCTGTGTCAAAAACTGAACCCAACAAACAAAAACACCGTTAGTTCTGATCCATGTGATTCCCCTTCACAGTTGAAGGTGCAAAGAGTAACTAGGTGTCTTGCTGCAGGTTGACAGTGTGCTTGTCCAGACTCCCCAAAGCGTCTAAGCATGCCTGTCATTGTCTGAAACTTGTGGTCTCCTTGGGTTCCAGGAACAGCAGAATCTTGAAGACAGACAATACAGGGAGCTCAACCCCAATGCGGGAGCAGTCATTTCAAGGGAACCAAATAGTCTCATCCAGTGAAAAGGGTACCTCCAAACCTCCTTGGAGAGGCAGAGCTGAGATAAGGACGTAGCAGACTGCACGAAGACGGAGACTGCTGGTCCCCTGAGCCCCACTTCTTCCCCCGTGAACCGAAAGCTCGTGTCAGTACCTACAGGATGATGGATTGAGATGCCTCATTCTGCCCATCTTCTCAACAGAGCTATGCTGACTGAAGTCCTTTATTACCTTCGCCCTCATCTGGGACAAGTATCCTGACATGACATGTGAAACCCACAGACTTGGGACTCCTTTCCAGAGAACAGTTATGTGGATTCCTGTGGGAAGGGGAGACAGGTGTGGTTGGAGCCACCATATTGATCCCTCCCCTCCCCTGTACCAATCACCTTGATTTAGGCCCCTCCTCCATGCTCACTGGCTCAGATATCTAGAGGGTACTCTCCACACACCTGTGGGTGTACTGACAGACCATCTCAGGCATGAGGAGCCCTCTTAGAGCAGCCCACAAACCCAGCCGGGGAGAAAAGCTCACGGGCAGCTCCTCTGGCTCCACATGCCCTGATCTATACACATACAGGCTGTAGTGTGAACAGAGCTGCAGGAGCCCTTGTCCCTATCCTACCAGCTGGCAAACAGGCAGGTGCAGCCTCCACACTGGCCTGTCTGGTCTGACCTGCTGGACTACGAGAGAGAAGGAATACAGCCTGAAGCAGTCCTGATCCTCTCCCTCACACACCGAAGGCTGCACAACTAGAAGCCAGGAAGAAGATTCACGAAGCAAGGAAGAGTTTTTGACTTTGAAAGTTATTTTGCTTTGTTTGTGTTTTCACTCCCTATTTTTTTCTCACAACTTTAACCGTATTTGCTCGTTAACTCTTCAACTTGGATCTTTTCACAGATTTTCATGTACTGGTCTTACTCCATGACTGTATCTGCTCTGGAACTGTTCTATATTATCTCTGCCACATTCTTTTCCACAACAGTTGGTGTTGTGATATTGTTGCTTTTTAGACGTTTCTTATTGTATTCGCTCATTTGTGGTATTGAAGTCTGTCCTCTCTTCCTACCTCGTGGGATCACCCTGAGGTCATCAGGCTTGCTGGCAGCCTTGTCATCTCGCCAGCCCAGAATGTTGGTGCTTTTCACAGTTTCTTCTCTCTGAGCAGTGCTGGAGATCGAACACGTAGTATGAGAGCCTTGACACTGAAGAGTACCTCAGCTGAGCCGAGACCTCAGTGGAGAGAAAGTGTATCGTGCTCCATCCACAGCTTAGTCCTGTTTAAAGTGAGATGCAGACTTCAGGATTAGGGACAGGACAAGGGCTGGGAAGATGACCAAGTGAGTCAGAGCACTTACTCTGCGAACATGAAAACTTGAGTGTGGACCCTCAGCATCCACATAAAAAGCCAGGCACGCTATGCAAACACTTCTAACTCCAGCACTGTGGGGATCAGAGACAGGAGGATCACTGTGGCTTGCTGGCTGCCAGTCCAGCTGTAGGTTGAGTGAGAGACTCTGTCTTAAGAGAATTAGATGGAGGGTGGGTGGGGCAGGACATCTGACATCCTTTCTGCCTGTACACTTGTATGCATGGGTATACAGACATACCACATAGGTACATCACACACACACACACACACACATACACACACACACACACACACACACAGAGAGAGAGAGAGAGAAAGAGAGACAGACAGACAAAAATTCCTAAGGAATGTCCTGCCCAGGTTGGCACAGATATAGGGTAGGGGATAGGGTGGACTGAAAACCTACTGTTAGATATACGCTCATATAGAACAACAAAGAGAAATAACAATTGTTGTAGAAGTGGCCATATTATCACAATCACTAACTACCTCTTGTATCTTGAAACCACACAAGAAAAACCTTCTGCAAATTGAGTTTTGTTTCTGACCAAAATAAATCAGAATTACACATCCTCTAAGGCCCACTACAAATTTCAATTTTTCATGAAGTCTTTCCTAATTACTATAGTCCCTATGGAGCCCTCTTAATTTCTATAATTGTCTGCCTCGCTGATTCATTAATTAATAACTATCTATTGAACAAATTCTCTGCACATGATCCAGTGCTGGGGGTGGGGCTGCTATGAGATAGGACCTCTGATTCCTGAATTCTACACGCTGAGCAAGCCCTCAAAGTCTCCAAGGAGAACTGAAATCAGCTACCTGGAGGGAGGGAGTCTGGGAACACTCACTCAGAGGATATGAGTAGATGGTTTCCTAAAAGTCAACTAGTTTTAAAAAAATATAGGCTTCTATGGTTCTCAGAAAAGTTAAATTTTTCTTCAGAGTGAAACAGCAGGGGACAGGAAAAGTAGATCCATAGGTGGAGGTGCTTACTGCCGACCCTGATGACCTGAGTTTGATTCTCAAGACCCACTCCCACAAGGCGCCCTCTGACTTCTTCATGCACACTCCATGGCCTTCATACACACACACACACACACACACACACACACACACACACACACACTAAACAAACAAATAAACGTTCAAGAAAATTTAACTGAAGAAGGGTGAGGGACATTCCAAACAGAAAAATGTTGTACGTAAACAATCTCTGCAGGAGTTAGTGTGGGGTAAAAGAGGGAGAAGATGGCTGGCGTTTCCATTGGCAAGCCACAGAAAGGGAGTCTGGGCACACAGGAGCCACCAGCAGTTAGTGTGGGTTTGGTATCCTAGGCACGTGGAATGGTATGAGGAATGGTTATTTCACAGGAGTGGCCTGAAAAGAGTGGGCATATGGCTGGTCAAGAACATTTCCTATGCTGAGATCCTGAGGTCATGACCTAAGGTACTGATTACAGATGAAACATGGAACAGCCTAAGGGGAGCTTTCAAAAAAGAGACTATCCAGGACAGGCACAGGGGAGAACAGGAGGTAAGAAGGGAAACAGGATACCAAGACTCCAGGCTGGACAGGGGAGAGCTTGGCCACAGTGGGCCAGGTGCCCCAACAGTACAGCCAACAGGACAAAAGAGGCTAAAGACCCACAGTGGAGAACTGGGGTCAACCCTGCAGAGCTGTGTTTAAGACAGGAAGCTAATGTTCCAGTCATTTTTGTGTTACTGTGACAAAGCACTCTGACCAAAAACAACTTGAGCAGACGGGGCTTTATTTGGCTTATACTTCCAGGTCACAAACCATCATTGAGGAGAGTCGGAGCAGGAGCTGAAGATAGGAGCCCAGAGACAAGAACCATGGAGGAACCCTGCCTGCTGGGATGCTGCTTGCCCACTCACTGCCTTGCTCATTCATGCATAACTAGCATTCTTCTAGAACCCAGGACCACGTGCCTAGGGAAGATACCACCCACAGTGGACTGCGTCCTCCTACACCAATTTATAATCAAGATAGTCACCCACAGACATGCATACAGGTCACTCTGACATTGGCAGTTCCTCAGCTGAAGCTTCTCCTCTCAGGCGACTCTAGGCTGTGGTTAGGGCTGACCGGGACAATCCAATATACCCAAGAGTAGATGCTTTGAATCTGGGAATTAGTGGCCTAGGCACACCTGCATATTTTCTCTCCTCAGTTCCATTTTCTGCACTTCCTTCTTACATTCTTTCAGCCTGGTAGTAGGGAAAGGATGTGTCAAATTAAGCAAATAGAGCTTCTTCCGTGGGAGTCCTTGACTCCACCAAGCCATGGATTTAACTCTAGAACCTTACAGAAGTTACATAGTCTCACTCAGTCTAACGTTTCTTTTGTACAACAGGTGAGATGGCAGCAGCAGCTTACCAGGAGCTATGAGGATTGGAATACATGGAAAGTGTTCGATTGTGGTGTGGCCACTGCCCAGTCGTACCAGCAAACATTCCAAGGCCACGGTAGAAGAGGAGCCCAGGGAACCACTGAAAGTCGTCCAATCCCCCAAACTACTTTACCATGGGAAAGGTGAGGGGAAAGAACATCTTCAGGTGTTTGCTGTGTGCCAGACACTCTACTCTTACAATGTCCCTCCAAGGTAGCTGTTATCCCCACTTTATAGACTAGGAAGTCAGAACAGAGACAGGCAAAGGAGCTTGCCCAAAGTTTATCAGCCAATGGCTAGTGTATGTTCTGATGTATTTGAAAATCCCAGAATATATTTCAAGTTGTAATCATCTCATTTCATACAGCTATTTTAAAACCTGGACAAATATCTATTCTTCCTGTAATCAGCAGGCCAGGTGGAGTTGTAGGGAAGGCAGGCAGTCTTAGGGTGTTATCTAAAAATAAAGGGCTTTGGGGCTTCCTGGTAGAAGAGCCAGGCTCTGCTGCAATGCTGCCCAGGGCCAGTGGGAGAAAGGTAAACTGTGAAGAGCAGGGAGAACCCAAGCAATAGAGGAAAGACAAGAAAGGAAGATGGGTAAGCGTGTAATGCATTTGAAAGAGATTTCCATCTAAGATTGCTAAAATAATACAAAACATTTCATGCTTAAAGGGATAAACTTCCTTAATCTGACACATACTCTTAATCCCTAGATAAAATGCCTCTGTCCCTGCAGAATGGGCCCAGCTTCCTTATACATCGATCCCTAAGGCTCTGGACAAGGCACACAGTGAGTCCTCCTGTAATGGGGTTCTAAACATCCAAAACAAAATGAACAGGAGACTCCAGAGTCCATAGCGCCAGAGTTGAAAGCTTGTTGTTATCAATCTAAGGCTGAACACTGGGGGCGGGGGTGGGGGGGGTTTGGAGGGGGGGGTTGCGATATCCCTGAGTGAGGGGAAAATCTCCTTGACAAAGGGTAGTTTGAATAGAAACCTTCTTTTCATGAGAGCTTCTCAGGGTTCAATATTGTGTGGTGTGGGTATTAAAGGCTGATGTTAATAAGATACCCACGTGTTCAAAATGATTTTGAAAGTATTTTGAAGATGGCTGTCGTGCTGCTAAGAATGCCCTGGACAGGAATCTTTTTTAATTTTATTTATGGTGTGTGTGTGTGTGTGTGTGTGTGTGTGTGTGTGTGTGTGTGTGTGTATACAGGTGTGCTTGCACTACTGCGAACAGGTAGGGAGGTCAGAGGACAACTGTAGAGAGTCGGTTCAATCTTCTCATCACACTGTGAGGTTTGCTCTCCCCAGCTGGGTCATCTCATCCTCCTACAGAGTCTGTCTTCCTCAGGCACGGAGAAGACATTTGCCCGTCCAGCATCCAGGGGACAACAGGTTGGTCTGCTGTAGAGTTTTGTTTTTCTTTAAAGACTTACAGGAAAGATCAACAACAAAATAAATAAGTACATGAGAGGGAAGGTCCACAAACGCCTGTATTTGAGACAGTTCTTTACAAAGATGTTTTCTTTATGTTTCCACTTTTCACATGTGTGAGTGTGGTGTGCGGGTGTGTGCACAGCTCTTCTGCAAGCATGTTGGTGCACATGCATTGGGGGCCCAAGGTTGATGCTGGGAATCATCCCCCATTGCTCTTGCACCTCACTCATCGTGGCCGAGTCTCTCAACCTCACCCAGAACTCACCGGGAAAGCTGGTCTCCTAGTCAGTTTGCTCTCGGCACCCCTGGTACCCTGCCTTCCAAGGCTGGAATTACAGGCAGGCTGCCAACCCCACCCAGCAGTTACGTAAGTTTCTGGGATCCAAATTCTAGTTTTCACGCTTTTGCGAGAAATGCTTAAACTCTTAGGCCACCTCCCCAGTCCCCTAAGGAATTTTTTATTCTGTCAGGTGTTTGAAAAAGTACTCTAAATCAAATGATTAATTACTCAACATTTACTGCTTTTTCTGGGCACACAAAATGAAGGAAAATATGGAATCTATTATCAGAGGGGTTGTAGCTGATGTAATACAGTGTGCTACAGAGTGTACATTGTAGTAGATAACAAAGTCTAATTGTACACAAACATGCTATACAGTGAGATGAAAGAATTAACCTGCTAATTCTTCCATGGGCTTCAAGGACCTAGGAAGCCAAAGAGAACTCCCGAGAGATGCCTTAGGCTGAAGTTTCCTAGCAAATCAGTGATCAATTTAGCATTCATTTGCCTCCTGCTGCCCAGAGTCCTCTGGAGAATCAAGAAATTAGTTCTGCTATTCCTACTTTGCTTCAAGAAGCCTGCTTGCTATTCTTAGCTTTCCAACCAAGTCTGGTGGGAAAACTGTGGAAATCCTGAGCATTAAGAACAGATTGGGCAATTAAAAAAAAAAAAAAGAGCAGATTGAAGCATTTTTTTGTAGAAGTTGAGCACATTTTTTAAAGAAAACTTTTAGAGCAAAAGGGGGGTACAAGTAGCCTTTTGCCTCCAACAGGAACTTGGTGCAAGTTGGAAGAGGAGTGAAAAGTATAACCAATTCCACCCCATCTCTATCTTGACCTCTACAGCTTCTATCAAGAGATAGGGGGTGGAGGAGACAAGGGTTATTTCTCTTAGTTACCCTCCATCTATATCTTCCACGCACTGTCACCTCCACCCAAGAGAGTTGGCACAGACATGGAGCTTGGAGTTATCACATACTGACGGACAACCTCCCAGCTCAACCTTGGTCCATATTTCTACACACTGAAAACTTGGTTGCTCCCAAGTTCATTGAGTTGGTCTTGAAGACTCACCCTGCATTATCTCAGGGGATTGACCAAGCTTCCTTGCTTGGTAATGACCCAGCTCATAAGGGTTAGTTTGTTGTCCTTGAAAATTCTGCCAGGTTTAGAAGCCTTGCGTGGCCTGACAATATAACTGTAGGTCCTTCGATGCCTGCTCTGGTTGCTTTGAAGCTACGACCACAGGGTGTCTGTGTGGCCACTGATTGTCCCATCTTTCTTGCTGCTAAATGTTTCAGGCATTTAGACAACAGTTGTCCTCACTAGACCCAAAGAGAGGATAAAACACAACCAAACAAAAACACAAGAGGCTCGATATTTCTGGGTGGCCTCTTAGCTATCTTCTTTGTCTCTCAAAAAAGGGCTGATGTGTTACCTTATCAGCTGCCCCATGTGGATTACCCAAGGGACAGTCTTCTATTGTCTGTGTGTCTGATAAACTGTACTTCTCTCTGGGGATGTGGCCAAAGCCAACTGCTTCAAGGGCAGATTCTGCAAAACAGTGACACATGCCTTGCACAACTGTGCCTGTGTTGTTACTTCTCCCGGAAAAGCCTCCCTGGAGCTGTCTGTATGCTCAGGCATGACTTTCCCACGCCATGCAGACCACCAGCATTCAAGGCCCAGCTCACGCATTGCTTCACCGGGATGCCTTTGTTGGCCCACCAGCTGAAGAAGAGTAGACTGGTATAAACCAGCTGCCTCCCAAGGGGATCTGCCAGTCTATGGGTATTCACGGGTGGTGACTCCAGAGCGAGAGTGGTCTGAAAGTCTCTGGAGCTCAGAGAAGGGGCTCACTGCCTAAAAATTGAAACGGTAAGGACAAAACAGCACGGTGACCACTAAAAACGAAAATGTTTGTGTGGGACTAAAGGTTTGTGGTAGTGGAAAGAGCTAGGTCATTATGGGATACAGACACTTGCTTCAGTGACTATGAATCATGACCCAAAGAACAACAGGAAATCTCAGAGACCACCCAAACAACTAGAGATGGCCAGTGGGGAACAACATGGGTGTAGAATCTGGTTCAGGTTCCAATGCCATGTTTCTTAGTTCCTAGTGACAGCCTCTCTACCTGTAAGTAGAGGGAGTGGGACCCAACCCTAGGCAGTAAGGATGGGTAAAAGACACTCTTCCCAGTGGGCAGCAGAGAGTCACTGATCCTTGGTAGCTCTCAATGTTCTAGCTCTTTTCTGTCCTAATACACACATACCATATGTTCCCTGACCATGATTAGACGCACAGACCCTGGGCTGGGATAAGACTCTAATACCAAGTCCTACTAGGCAAGAAAAATGAGAGTCTACCTGGGGCATTTCAAGTATGGTTTATTTGGTCTAAATCAATCCATCTGGAAGCATGCATCTTGTTACTAGAAGATGGCAGTGATTATAACAATTGAGAAAAGGAAATGAACAGAACAGTTGTGGCAAAAGTCACTTATGTCTAGGCTGCCACCAAGATGGTTTTGGGTTTTAGAAAGCAGCAAAGAAGGTTAAGGGATGGACAGGTTTGGGGACACACAACATAGCTCACTGTCAAAGGGAGCACCACACAAGTGGAAGAACCTGGCTAGTGAGTGTGTCCACCTGGCTTTTCACAATCAGAATTCTAGAGGTAGTCATGAGGAATGTCTGCCCAGGTCAGACTCTGATCTATAGAACCAGTGCACTTCAGCCTGGTTCTTACAATGCTGGGTTACAGATGGAAAAGTTGGGGAACCTGTAATCACATGTAATGATATGAAAACCTTGTGTTCTGGTTTGCACTATCTTATGTTGGCAAGCAGGAAAAGGTAAGCTTAGCTATCATCAGAGTCTACGTGGTCTGCAACCCCCAACATGTAAGGGGTTGATGGTCTCTAAGAGCACGTGAACTTAGAAAGTCAATGATTGAATGCCCTCTGTCTAATAATGTTTCCCCATGAGTGTACATTCTTTATCAAAAGTAACATAAAATCCCAATTAAATTATCTTGGGAGGTCTTCTGTTTGTTATGAAGGAATATCTGTCATATAGAATTTATCTTCAATAGATTTGTATGAGTTCCTATTGTTAATATATCTTTCTTATATATTAGAAGACTCAGCTAGAGCTAGGTAAGGAAAAGACCCTTTCCTCCCTCCAACGCCCTGTCCTTTTGTCAAAAGAATAAGAAGGCTATACAGCAAAGGCAGCAGACACAGGGAAGAGAGGAGATCTAGAGTGCTGTAATCGACACATTCCCTGTTCTCCTGTGTGTATACCAGAACTGCCAAGATGGCTGAGTGGGTAAAGGTGCTTCCTGCCAAGACTGAAAATTTGAGATCAATCCATGAGATCCACACAGTGGAAGGAAGCAACCAACTCCTTCAAGTTTTTCTCTGATCTTTACATAGGCAGAGTGGTGTGGGTACATGCGCATGCACACACGCTCACAACTAAACAAGTAAACATTTAATGGCATAGTAGGACTGTTTCATAGTATTATTTAAGAATTGTGGGAGATAATGCAAGCCAGGTGTGGTGGCACACACCTTTAATCGCAGTGCTGGGGAGGCAGAGGCAGGATGATCTCTGAATTTGAGGCCAGCCTGGTCTACAGAGTGAGTTCCAGAACAGCCAGGGCTATACAGGAAAACCAGGGAGAGAGAGAGAGAGAGAGAGAGAGAGAGAGAGAGAGAGAGAGAGAGAGAGAGAGAGAATGTGTTACAATGCTTGCATATAAGTGTTCATCATTATTCTGACAGACTTTATTACTGGCCCACATCTGGTACTCTCTTGAGCTCGGAAACCCCTTCCCCTGGCCTTTCCCTGCTTCCCATGTTATTTCCATGTGACATAGCCCTTGTTACTGTCTACAGTGCTATTTCTGGCATTACCTGAAACTATTCAGATTCTTCATTTTTATTTATTTATTTTTAGCTTTCCTTCTTGTTTTAATTTTTATTTAATCTTTTCATATAATACAGTTTGAGCACATTCTTTTACCTTTCCCAACTTCTCCCAGATCCTCCCCACCTCCTTCCCAATCCAACTTCAAGTCAATTTCATGTTCTTTCTCCTTCAAAAAAAAAAGAAAGGAAAGGAAAGAAAAAGAATGAAAATCAAATAGTATCTGGTCCAACATCAGCAATAAAATCATGCAGCATCACTTGCCCCCCGCTGTGACACTAACCGGGCACATTACAAAAGTACACAACTTAACTTTAGTTGTGAAGCAAGGCCAGAGAAACCTCAATGGAAGACATTAAAAATAACTCTCCAAGAATCATGAAAGGCAGAGAAGGATGGGTTACAGGTGCATCTGACACACTCCCAATTTTTGCAAGCTGTTGTTATTTTATTGGTGTGTGTGTGTGTGTGTGTGTGTGTGTGTGTGTGTGTGTGTGTGTGTGTGTGTATGCTGTGTGTGTGTGACTCACAGAAGCCAGATGAGACCACCAGGTCCCTGGAGCTCGGGTCACAGAAGGTTGAGAGCTGCCTAATATGGATGCTGGGTATCAAACTCTGGTCCTCAACAAAGGCAGCAAGCGCTCTTGACCGCTGAGCCAGCCCCACGTGTCACTGGAACACAGGCTGCTCTCTCACTTATGCGTCTTCTATGACTGCATCTTATCTGACAAAGGCAGAGTTGAACGGCTCTGATGGAGCCTGACTGGCTCATCTGCCAAGACACTGTGTGACCTGACCCTTAGCCAGCCCAGCCCTCTTTTTCTTGTTTGCTCTTAAAGTCTAAAAAGCATTTTGTTAAATTTTCTAATTTTAGTAATGGAGTTGAGCTAAGAGTCTATAAAAGAATGATCTTCTTCTTGGGAACTGAGATGCCAAGAAGTCAATACTGTATCTGCAGCTTACTCTAAAATAGGTATTTATTTAATTATAGAAGAGCTGGAAGGGACGATAAAGCAGATGTAGCAAAATGTTAAGAATGAGTGAGTCTCCAGAAAGAGGACATCTTGGACATTTTTTGGATAGATTTGTACTTTTTCAACTTTTTCAAAATTGAAAAATACATACATTTTTAATTGCTTGGGCTTTCTCAAAAGTAACCCTAAAAAGATCCTCCCTCAGGTAAACTTTGCCAAATACCCACTACCCTCCCTATTGCTCAACCATGACTTCCTGCTACCCGACCCCAGAAAGTCTGGCCTGCCCAGGGCCCTGGATGCTGTGGGGCTGCTCTTCTCCCCCAGCTTCTCTGCCTCTTCTGGACACGTTTATTAACTTTCTGGGTGTGATGCAATGTGAAGAAATTCTTGCATTTGACAGAAATACAGATTCTGTGATCCCTCTTGTATTTCACTAATGAACACTGACTGACCTTGGCCTCTGGGACTCTGGGTATTTTCCTTTAACAATTTTTTTCAACTTTTTAAAATGTCTCTGAGCATGTGCTGGCATGTATGTCTGTGCACCCTGTGCTTGCCTAGTGTCTGTGGAGGCCAGAGGAGGGTCAAATGCATCCCTGAAATCTTAGAGGGGGTTGTGAACAACCACATGGGTGCTAGGGATCTGTTCGGGTCCTCTGAAGGAGCAGAAAGTGCGGTCAGCTGCTGAGCCGTCTCTCTAGCCCTCTCTTCACAATTCTGTACCTCCTGTCATAAAGACCATAGCCGATCTCATGCGAACATGTAGGCCACAGCCCTGGATGCCTGCTCCATCACACACCTCCATCTCCTGTCAGCCACAGGCCCTCAGCATCGGGGAAGAAGCATCAGCAATGGCGGCCTTTTCTTTTCTGCAGAGTCCCACTGCGACAGAATTCATCTGAAGATAGGAGCTTTTTTTTTAATTTCTGTACCTTCTTTGACTTGTGTTTGTATAAAACATAAAAAAAAAAAAAAACACGTTGTTACTCCAGAATTTCGTTTCCTAAAGAATCCTAGTGACCTCTCCATACACTCACAGCCACTCTCCTTCCCGTCTCTGAAGTGGGTAGGGGTCTAGTAGAAAACAAAACAAAACAAAAATAAACTTCCCCCTCCCTTCTCGTATGTATCTCATTTCATTTACAAAGCGACCCAGGGAGGCCAGAGGGACAGCTCTAATTCCCACTGAACAGGTGAGACGCCTGAGGTTTGAAGAGATGAGCATATGGCTCAGAAGGAAGCAGCAAAAGACAGGAGAAGAGAATAAAAAATCTTGTGAATCCCAGCATCTCCCGTTAGCACCAGTTCTGAGCATATGAAAACTTCCATGATTATCAGCTGCAACCCTCAGCTTCCTTCACGTGTGCCCATCTGGAGTAAGAAAACCTGCTTCCAGGGTTGGAGGAGAGACTTAAATGGAGGTGTCCACAGCACCTGCCCAGCTCCTACTGACTTAAAATGATCGCCACCCCTGTCTCCCCAACCCCCTGACTCCCCCACCCCACCGCCACCCGCTGACTCCCCCACTCCTAACCCTTCCTCTGCATAGGCTGTGATTTGGGATCCCAGTTACAACTATCAGGTAGTCAGGGCTCTCCAGTTAAAGCCATCAGGTAGTCAGGGCTCTCCAGGCCTACTGACGTTGGCTATTGTGGTCTTGCCCCTGAGAAGGACACCGAGGATACCCCATTTCCACATGAACTCCAGAAGCTTTTACTGCAGAATAAAAAGTGGTGCTCGTGGAGATTATCTTTGCTAAGCACGGTTTGTGAAATACATGCTAGTAAAGCCGAGGCGGCCTGCTCAGTCTGGACCACTTTCAGGGCAGCCTGAGATGTTGTTTATATTCTCTTGCCTACTCCAAGTGTGACTTGAGCTAACAGACTGACATCACAGTTCCAACAAAGTCATAAAGTCCTAATGAAAAGATAAATCAGGCTCATTTTTAAGAATGACCAGAGGCAGGGCCTTAATTTTTTTTATTATTAGACTCATAAACCGGGAACTACTAGGACTTCATAAACATGGTTCTGTGCAGTTTTATGAGATTAACAATGTCCACCAAGATGCCTCTTTTCCCAGAGAGGGGCTATAAAGTCTGGAGTCTGAACTCCAGTGAACCACTGGAAAAAACTCCAGCTCGTCTCCCTAGCCACACTGCTCTGAATTGACACAGGCTTTGGGGGATGCTGCATCTGCTGAGGAGTGTCAAGAGTACAAGTTCAGTAGAGGGTGCCAGGTCACAGGCTGGCATGCCTTTCAAGTCTGCCTAGATGCTACTTGCCCAGAAATGGCCCAAGATGTCACTTGGTGTTCTGGAATGTTCTGCTAGCCATAGCCGTAATCCAGTGGAAGACTCTAGCCACCTAGGGAATCAACCAGTTGAATTCCTCACTGGACTGGTCATGTTGACCAGGGGTCTCAGAGGAGAAAGTTTTGTGAGTATCCAGCAGAATGTTCGTTTACAACAGATGCTTCCCTCTTACCACCGGCCAACATCTCACCCTGCTGGGTTGGTCACAGAAGCCATTTTTTAAGATTGGAAATGAAACCAAATAAAGGTACCAGGACAGAGTTGACTGTGGATGTTGTGTCTCTGGCACTGGCAGAGATACAAATGTTTCTTTGCTGGCCATCTCTCTCTGCCCAGTAGTCCCCTGGTGACTTCCCAGACACAGGACATGGGATAAAGGAGAGAGGGAGCAGCTATATGATTCGCCTCCTGTGAACAGATGGATACAGGAAAACCTTCTGTCTCATCAGTGACCTCAACAGCAGTGCTGGGGTGCAAAGTAAGCCATTGGAGAGACCATACACTCATTCCCCGCCTTCCTCATTAGTGAGGACACAGACCTGGAGATTCCAGCTAAGAGGGCCCCCAGTGCTACAGTCTCTGCATATCTGCAGTGTGTAACGATCAGCTGGAGTTGTGGGCACCCCCTACTACTAAAATAAAGTTAAACTTTGCGTAGGTGGGGGGGTGGCGTGTGCACACATGTCCCCGTGACCCTGTATATGCAGATGCTCATGTGTATTCATGCATGTAGAAGCCCGAGGACAACCTCAGCTGTAGAGACTCTTCAGGTGCCATCCACTTTGTTTTGTGAGACAGGTTCCCTCGTAGGCCTGGGGCTCACAAACTAGGTAGGTACCAGCCCCTGGGAGTCGCCCATCTCCACCGCCACAGCACTGGGATTACGAGCACGACCCACCACAGCTGACTTTTTTTTTTTTTTAATCAAGGTTTCTTTATGTGGCCCTGGCTGTCCTGGAACTTGTGCTATAGACCAGGCTAGCCTCAAACTCAGAAATTTGCCTGTCTTCACCTCCTGAGTGCTGGGATTAAAAGGGATATGCCACCATGCCCAGCTCACACCTGGCTTTTTATGTGGACTTTGGGGTTTGAACTAGGGTTCTCATGCGACACAAGAAGCACCTCACCAACCATCTCTCCTGGCCCTCACGTCTTAAGAGTTTTAGCACCTAGTAGCTGTCTATATGCAGTTCAGGTGTGATGCTTCAACAGCTGACCGAATCAGGTCACTGACCTCTCCAGGCCCTTAATGTGTGGCGGCTGGTGCCTTAAAGCACGCTTTTCTGGTTCCTACCAGATATAAGGGGTTGATGAGAACCACAGCCTCCTTCCCCCTGACACAGGCTTCCTCCATCTCCCTTCAGTCAGGGAGCCCCCAGGGGACAGAAAATTGGCCTTGGCCCACAGCCTACAATGGGACTCCCATAAGGCTCTATGACTCAGGTGGCCTTCTAGTCGCCAATTGACTCGCAGTCTTACATTTGAGATAAAAAAGAAACAGAAGGAGTCACTTTTAAAGTGAGGTGTGTTTTGTCTTCCCTCCTGCAGCAACAAGGCTCTCAGGGTTGGAACCGCCCATAGATAAGGCACTTCAAAAGACAAACAAACAAACAAACAAAAGAAAGCCACTTGGCCCTGCCCTTTCCCCATCCCCTTGTTGAAAACTCAGAAGAAATTTGCCTAGGCTCACACTGCTACAAGTGCCAAAACACTTCAAGGAAACACGGGGTGCTGTTCCCCTTCTGCTCAGAGCTTTGGGGAGGCAGGGCGTGCTCTTGACCTCCGCATACTGTGAGCCCGCAGCTTCAGAAGGGAAGAGTCTCCTAGACAAAATCAGAAGAAAATCAAACCGGAGAGCACTCTGTCAACCCCAGCAGGGCTCCTGGGTGTGCCTGAGCAGCAGAGTGGCCTGTCAAGGGCAAGGTCCCATCTGTTTCAGATGTCCTTCTCGTCTTCCTGATCCGGGCTCGGCCTGCAGGGCTCCTCTCCCAAGTTCCTCCTGAAAAGCCTAGTCAAAGCCTCTCTTCTAGCTCTGTGGACAGCTGTGGACACACCTTCTGTCTAGAGCAGTGTTCTCAACATTCCTAACGCTGATACCCTTTAATAAAGTTCCTCATGTTTTGGTGACCACCCACCCCTCAAGCATAAAATTATTTTGTTGCTATTTCATAACTGTAATTTTGCTACTGTTATGAATCATAATGTAAATATCTGATATGTAGCATATCTGATATGCGACCCCAAAATTGGCCATGACCCACAGGTTGAGAACCATTGCTCTAGAGGCTAAGCAGTATGACAAATTAAATCATTTTCAAGCCTATAAAGAGAGTTTCTTGGAAAAGTGCACTGATAACGATATCAATCCTGCATTTGTGGGGACCTTCTCATTCCCATGAATCCGCAGAGCTCAGCGTAACTCCTTGCCAACTGCGGAAGCATGCAGCCAAACTCTGCCATCTTCCGGGGTACTGCCAGTCACCACGGAGGATATGCTACTTTGGAGGGTCTTTTTAAAAATGATTTTATTTATTTTATGTGCGTTGGTGTTTTGCCTGCATGTATGTCTGTGTGAGGGTGTCAGATCCCCTGGAGCTGGAGTTACAGACAGCTGTGAGCTGTCATGTGGGTGCTGGGAATTGAACCCAGGTCCTCTGGAATAGCAGCCATCATTCCTAACTGCTGAGCCATCTCTCCAGCCCCGTGTGCCTTAGTGGTTGTCCCTCCAGCAAGAATACCATTTTGAGTTCACACACCAAAGCTGGCGGAATCAGCAAGTCACTGTCACATGAGCACAGAGCAGGCTGCAGCCCCCTGAAGGACTGTCATGGGGGCTGCACCAGGTGGAAGACACAGGGACTCTCTGCTGCACGCAGGACCCTAACTCTGCACCGCAGTGGGAGAGGCAAGCCGATCCCCCCAAAATAGTCATGCTGCCTTCAGACCCACATTTCCAAACTGTGTTCCAGAGATTTTAGTCCTTGAACAGTGATTCCCAAGTTAAAATCACATGGGCAGCTGGGTAGGGCAACAGTTAGGTCCCGTGCTTCAAGAACCAGGAGCAGGCCCAGAGTGGTAGCACAAGCTGGTAAGTTTGAAGCTAGCCTGAGTTACCTAGCAAGTTCCAGGTTAGCCTCTGAAACAGCTAGACCCTATCTCAAACCATTAGAAACTAACAATAAATTTAAAAGAAAGAATATAATAAGAAAGTATAAAATAACAACAACAATAATAATAGGCCCCGAGGAGTCC
The DNA here is from genome assembly GCF_007827085.1 of Peromyscus californicus insignis. NCBI lineage: Eukaryota > Metazoa > Chordata > Mammalia > Rodentia > Cricetidae > Peromyscus > Peromyscus californicus. The sequence continues at coordinate 80,724,188 of NW_026294595.1, forward strand.
TTCAAAAGAAAGCCTCCTACCCTCATGCTTTTTAATGAAAAGCCAGCCAGCTGTATTCTGCTTAGATCTGAGATGATACCAAAGAGCCTCACAGCTGTTTCATGGTGTTTTATTTCTGACTATGGGAAAATGGACAGCCAGTGAAGCTGGGCCAGAAATGTGGTGGCAAAGCCATAAGGAACATGACACTGTAACCTACTCTGTGACCCACCCCATGTGGTATGTGATAATGTAATAACCTGCATGAGCTATGCAGCAAAGAAGTTCTACACTGTCCCATCCTATTCCCTGGATCCCGTGGTGCCTCTGGCGAGATGGTTTTTGAGAGCAGACATGCACCATCATTTTGAGACTAGTGTTTGTGGGTTGAGGTAAGTCCTATTCAGAATAGGAAGGATTTCTACTGACATCATCTGTACACACACACACACACACACACACACACACACACACGCACACACACGCACACACACACACGCACACACACACACACGCACACACACACGCACACACACACACGCACACACACACACGCACACACACACACACGCACACACACACACGCGCACACACACACACACACACACACGCACACACACGCACACACACACACGCACACACACACACACGCACACACACACACGCACACACACACACACACACGCACGCACACACACACACACGCACACACACACACACACACACACACACACACACACACACACACAAATCCACATACACATCTGAATAAAACAAACTGAGAGACCCTAAAGTGAAGAAAAAAAGTTACTGGACAATAACTTTAGAGATGTGCTGTCTAATACACTGGCCACTAGCCACAGGTGACGACTTAAACTTTCATGCTGTATTCATTAGCAGGAAATTCCGTTTTCCCTCTGCATTAGTCACATTCCCAGTGCCCAGCAGCACCTGCGGCTACTGGCTGCCATATTGGATGATAGGAACAGAAATGCCACCATCTTCGCTGACAGCACTCCTGGACCACACTCCTAGACCACACTGCCACCGTCAGCTCATCGGAAATATCTGAATAATTCTAGATCCCGGGCCTTCTAGTATATTGTCTTCCCGACAGCATACAATCCCGATTTTCTTCAAAGAGTGGGAAATTCACAGACCAAACAAGAATCCTCACCGACCATCAAGCTGGGACTGGGTGGCCCGCGTCATAAAGGCAGAGATTGAGGAGCTCCTCAGAGCACATCCCGGGTCTGCAGGTGATGGGACACTCGCTTCCTCTTCTTCCTCGTCCTATGTCTGAACGGAGTACCATTTCCATCAAAAGGGACCACCCCTCAACACCGAAACGGCATTTTGTCACTCACCTGATTGGGGTTTCCTTGATCTCTTTAACACCTTGACCTCAACAAACAGTCACTGTTTACCCAGTATCTGGTGACTTTGTCTTATAACCCTGTCGTCAGCTTTGGGGCCGTCTGGTGAATGAATAAGGGTTCTTTTCAACACTCAGTAATTCCTCACATACCCGAGTTGGCAATGCTGCGCACAGGAGCGGCACCTTCCCTTTCACCCCTCTCTGTTCTCCCCTCCCTATCCATTTTTATTGGCTTTGGGAGAATGGTAATTTTAGGCTCACAGCAAAACCAAGAAGAACAGAGCTTCTTCATCCCCCCTTGCCATCAACACCCCCTCCCCCAACAGGGTGAATCACTTTGACAGTGGATGACTCTGCACTGACACACGGTTTGCAAGCCAAGTCTATAAATTATATTAGGTTCACCCCTGGTGTTACTTTATAATCTTCAATTCTATTTTACATATATTACTGATTTGCCTGCATGTATGTATGTATGTATGTATGTATGTATGTATGTATGTACGTGCCTGGAAGGCCCAGAAGTCAGAAAAGGGTGTCAGATACCCTGGAACCGGAGTTACAGATGATTAAGAGTCACCATACGGCTGTTGGGAACTGAACCTGGGTCCTCTGCATGAGTAGAAAGTGCCGTTAACCACTGAGCCATTTCTCCAACCCCCTGGGTTACTTTCTATCGGTTTTGACAGTGGGTAACAACGTGCATCCACCATTACAGTATCCTACAAATAGTTTCCCTGCCTTAAAAAGTCCTCTTGCTCCATCTCCTCATCCTGCCCTCCTCAGTCCTCTCAACCAACCCCCCTTTTCTTTAACAGCCCTGTTTGCTGCTCCTATAGCTGCCTCAGTGGTCCCATCTTCCAGAGCCCAAGCTCAAGTGGCTTCCACGGTTCCGCAGAAACGGTGGCAGACAGTGCCTGGCCCCAGAGTTGGCGAGAGTCGGTGCTGCTCCCGGCTCCAGCTGCGGCTCTTGGGCAGCACGGCTGCGCTCTGGCGCCCTCCAGCCTCTTGCTGGTCCCCATGACCTCATCCTCCCTGCCGCGCGGCCTCCCAGCCGGAGCCAACAGCAGGAGCATCATCGCAGCAGATTTTGTTCTGGGATTCGGATGTTCATTCTTTTCTCAGGATCCCCCAGGTTGCTCAGACAGAGTGGCTGCCAGTCAGCCCCAAGAGTCCTGGAATTTGGCTTCAAACCAAGTTTGCCTGGGGCCAATATTCTGCCTCTCCCCAGCCCCGCTGGCAGTCTGAGGGGAAGACAGCAAACCGCCTTCGCTCAGGGAACAGACCTACAGACTTTTGCGTTTTAGTTTCTGACTTTCTTAAAGAAGCTGGAACTGACTCTCCATGCTGCAGGGGATTCACAGGGCTTCCCAGAGCACGCAGAAGCGGCTTTCTCTGCACTCCCCTGTCCAGACTGCTCCCAACTACGGAACCCTTTCCCACAGCCTGGCTGCTCAGAGCCTGCCCTTCCTGCGCTGCCTTGGGAAGGGTTTTTAGCTGGACACCATGGTCACCCTCAATAATGCTATGTCCCCACATTTCCTTGAGAACTAGGTGTGATTTAAGCTCTGGAGTTGAGAATTGAGCTGGAGTATGTGCCTTCCAGAAGAAAAGGAATCTAAACTTCTCCCATTTCTTCAGTCTCTGCCCAGTGTGGAACATGATAGTTGAAATTAAAGCAACCCTCTTGGGCTACGAGGTGGCCCTGAAGAATAACCTTAACTAGTAGATGAATAAAGTGATAAGGGCTGAGCAGGTATTCCATCTGGTAACATGCTTGCTGGTGAAGAAGGGAAAAGCTGGATATGGTGGTACAAGTGTACTCCCAGTGTGAGCGAGGGAGAGAGAGCTCACTGGTCAGCTAACCTAGTCTAATCCTTGAGTTCCAGTCCAATGAGATACTGTCTCAAGTGGTAGACAGTGCCTGCAAAAGGACACCTAAGGTTGTCCTCTGGCCTCCACATGCACATCCACAAACACAGCACACATAGGCATTCAGACACAGTGTCAAACAAAGCCTAAACCCCTAACACTAGGTAACTGCATACTGGCCCTATGCCCTCTTTGCAGACTTCTTCCCAGAACAGAAAGAAAGCACAATTTGTTAAGCCCCTTATTGAACATTTTCTCTGGAGTGCCTTCTGTGGTTATTGGAAGATAGCCTTAATACTAACACATCTGCATAAAGTATTAGTGGTAATCACAGTAAGAACAATGGCTATCACTTTGAATGGCACTGTGTCCCTCCCTGGTGCTGTTCTCAGTGCACGAAATACAGATTCTCCCTAAAAGCTCAGCACAGTCCTCCAGGTAGGTACTGTAGTCCCCACTCATTAGTGAGGAGCTGTAGGTCAGAAAGAGTAAGGGCCTGTGACAGGCGATCTGTGCATAAAAGTCAAGAGTTAGATTCAAATCACTCCTCCACAGACAGGAAGAGCTAAGGCCAGGATTTAGTATGGGAGAGAAGCCACAGGCCAGGCAAAGGGACAAGGTGACCCAATAACCTCCTATCCTAAACACTGGGAGAAAGTGCTCTGGGTGATGCACAGAGCTCTCAAGGCTGCCGGTAAGTATCCTAAGCTCTCAAAGGGTAGAAGGAAGCATCCAGCTTCAGGCAGCTCACAGCTTCAGCATTACTGCGCTAGCGTTCCTTCAGGGCAGGAACTACCAGAGTAAAGATGCAGCAACTCTCCAAAAGATGCTCAGGGGCAAGCCTAAAGTGCTGACAGTGGAGTCAAAATGGAGCAAAGATTTGAAATAGGTGAGATGCTCCTAATGCACCTGGATCCGGCCTCACTCGAAAGCTTGGCTTTTCAGCACCGGATTCCACTAAGCCTCTTTGCGTTGAGTTTCTGCCACTTGCAACAAGGCCTTGGCTCATGTACACATAAGCAGGCTTTGGAAATTGACCAGTGGGTAAGAACTGGGGAAAAGTTATTGCATTTAAAGTGATTTCTGCCAAGTTTAAAGAACCCAATCTAATGCATTTCCCTAGGTGGGCAAGAACTTTTAAGAATTGGGAGCAGGGCAAGAAAGAGGTGACAGTACTGTGCAGCTGTCATGTCTCATAGTGTGGGACTCAGAGTCACTCAGATTCGCCAAGATACACGGCTTCTCTGATGAAGAGGCAGAAGGCAGCCCTTCACCTCGCTGCTGTTCAAATGTCCTACAGATCACTAAGGTGTCCTCCGGGCCCATCCTCCCCTGAAGGGAGCCCCCCCTCATCAACTGTCATGAGCCCTCTCTTTTCAGCTGTAACTGATGACTCTCTGCTCCATAAACTGCTTTAGGATGAGGACTGTTAGTGGCTACCTCAGACACATGGTATTCAATTAGTAGTTACTTCCTTATATAAAATGAATTCACAGGGGGGGTGCTTCTTTAAGTAGTAGGATTTGGTTTCTTTGGAGATCAAACCCAAATTTGTATTGAGTTTACTTAATGTATTCGCTCTCACCAAAATGGATGAAGACAGCTGTTTTGTTTATTTCATGTTTATGGAGCTGGGGGTGGAATGTTAGAAAGCACTCTACCACTAGGCCACATCTTCAGACCCAATTGCCCTTTAATGTTTTTGTGAAGACATGAAGGTCTAAGTAGTCTCTTCTTGCAGCAAGCAACCTCCACTGAACACTTGCAGTGTGTCTACTACAGTATCCAGCCCAAGAACATATGTGGGGGGGGGGGTTGGGGGGGGCGCTGGCCTGGCCTTTTGAAGTCCCTGCGTTCAGGTTAACCTTGACTAGAAGGTAGAGTAGAAAGGGATTGATAATTGACAAAGGGGCCCCCTTTACAGACTCTGACTTTGGGAATTAGAAATACCATAAAGGACTATGGATTCAGCTCAGCTAAGAGAATGCTTGCCTAGCCGACTTGAAGTCTTGGGTGTTCAAGTCCTTATGACTCCTGTGTAAATGGTGTCACAAGCCTAAAATCCCAGAACTCAGGAAGAGGGGGAGCTAAGGATAAGAAGTTCATGGTCATGTTCCACGACATGGTGAGTTTGAAGCTATCCTGGGCTACATGAAATCCTGCCTCATTTTTAAAAAAGGAGTGTTGGTTTAGTATAGAGTCGAGAACTTTTTCATCCCAGTACTGAAGAAATGGAAATAGGCAGATCCCTCAGGCTCATTGGCAAGCCAGCCCAGCCAATCAGCAAGCTCCTGATCCCAGTGAGAAACCCTATTTCAAAAAAAAAAGGAAGAGAGAAGAAAGGAAAGAAAGAAGGAAAGAGGGATGGAAGGAGGGAGAGAGAGGGAAGGAGGGAACAAAGGAAAGAAAAAGAATAAGAAAAACGACAGAGTGAAGAGAAGAGTTCTGACATCACGTTAGACACACCCACCCAAGGCTGTTCAACTCAGACTCGAACACTTCTGACGCAGGATTGCAGTCCCCAAGGCTTCCAGGTTTGTCTCTGTGCACCTCCCAACCATCGACAAGTACAGATAGGACACTCTGTGACCCAAAGTACCGGCTCTTCCGTGGGTTCTCTGCCTAAGCCTGGCAGAGAACAAAGTGGGAATTAGACACGTGTGCTGGTTTCAGCCCGAGACAGTTACTCGGTTTAATGCCAAAGACAAACAGAGAAGAAGGGGAAGTGCCTTTGCCAAAGGGAGCCCTCCCCACGGACTCTGGCGTGGCCCCAGACCGTTTGACAAAGAGCCGCAAAGATGGCAGGGTCAGAGCACAGCAACCAAATTCCTGTGTGGCTCAGGAGGGGTAATAGATCTGGCCTCCGCAAACACAATCCGGTGGCCGTGAAGGTCCTTTTCGCACTGGAGTCCGTTCGTTGTGCTTTTTACTAAGTCCTCCCTCTTTGCTAGGCATTGAAGACTTTGATCCTCAATGTTAGCCCTTCCCTTTAAATGCACCTACACACGATGTCTCACAGGCTGTCTAACACAGCAACTGCAGGTCACATTTCAGTGCAAGCTAAAATTCAGTTCCTCAGTCACACTCGCCACATCCCAACACCCCCATGTCCGACGACACAAAATACAGACCTGTCAGACAGACCTGGTCTACTCTAACCATGTATCTGCTGCTAAATACGAAGTTAATACGCGTGAGGTTTTAAGCCAGAAAGACCTCAAATCTAAGCCCAGCCCCCATGTTAGCAAAGCCTTGACTGTGTGGCCCTGTCATTGCACTGCCTCCTCCACATGTCGCCTGTCACTTGCATCGCTGTTCCTGGTTGGCGCCATGGATCTGAATCACTGTTGTTTCTTTTTCCTTCCAGCCAGGAAGCTCCTGGGGTACATTCAACTCAGCTCCATGTACGCATGCGCAGCACAGAGGCCAGCTAGCTAATGGCAAGACTTTGGTCGATGTCAGAGTGCATGAAATCGCCTTCTCTGTGATGTGGTCTGCAATTCGTGGTCTTTCTTGCTGCTTCGAGAGAAGACACTCAACTTGAACAACTAAGAGGCTGATTTGAGGGTCATCTGCATCGTGTGTAGTCGCGCACGCTTAATGAACACTTAGTAGAGGAACACCACTGTACTCAGTGTTTATCGATGCTGAGTCTGCAAGTAGACACAAGGATCACTTTCTAGTTTGCAGAGGAAGAAACTCATTCAGAGAGGTTAGACGATTTCCCTTCCGGTCAGCAGCCAATGAGAGGCACAGTTGGTTCCTGAGACCCAAACTACAGGCTGGGCACTCTACTGGGTGGCTTCCAATGGCACTTAAGGGAACAGCTCTTTCCTGAAGCTCCAAGTACTCAACCATAAAACACCAGCAAGATGACCAACGATTCCGAACTTGGAAGTTTCAGGCCAGGTAATGGGAAGGAAGTAAGGATGTTTATGCAGAGTAGAATGGGATCTGGGGCTCAGACATAACTTTTCATATCTGTTTCTTTCCATCCTGGGGATTTGAACTCAGAACCTGACACTCCCTAGGCAAGTGCTCTCCCAATGAGCTACATCCCCAGCCCTCTAAATCAGTTTTTAAAGCTCAAAACACATACTCATGATTTCTTCTCTCAAAATTTATGTGTGTATCTACTTTGATTTAGCAATTTCTCTTTGATAACTCTAATAGAATACTCAGAAATGAGGCCTTGAAGACGGCTAGTTGGGTAAGTGCTGTGCAAGCATGAGGCAATGAGTCTGATACCCAACTGTCTTAGGGTTTCTATTGCTGCAATGAAACACCATGACCAAACAGCAAGTTGAGGGGGAAAGGGTTTAATTCAGTTTACACTTCTACAGCACTGTTTATCACTGAAGGAAGTCAGGACAGGAACTCAGGCAGAGCGGGATCTTGGAGGCAAAAGCTGATGTAGAAGCCATGGAGGGGTTCTATTTACCAGTTGCTCCCATGGCTTGCTCAGACTGCTTTCTCACAGAACCCAGGACCACCAGTGCAGGGATGAAACCACCCACCATGGACAAGGCCCTCCCCCATTGATAACTAATTAAGAAAATGCTTTATAGCCAGATTGCTGTGGGATGTTGTTCTGTATGCTGTGATATATGTTGCTCTGATTGGTTGATGAATAAAGCTGTTTGGCCAGTAGTGAGGCAGAATAAGGTGAGGTGGTACATTCCAACTGGAGAGGAAGGAAAAAGGAGAGAGGAGGAGATGCTGCTAGCCGCCTCCATGAGAAGCAAGATGTAAAGTACCTATAAGCCACAAGCCACGTGGCAAAGCATAGATTTATAGAAATGGGTTAATTTAAGAACTAGCTAGCGAGAAGCCTGCCATAGCCATAGTTTAAAAATAATATAAGCCTCTGTGTGCTTACTTGGGAGATGCAAGTGGGAGAGATTTGTCCTGACTGCCAACCAGCCGGGACACAGGAAATCTTCCAACTACACCAGATCTTATGAAGTCATTTTCTCAATTGAGGTTCCCACCTTTCAGATGACTCTAGTGTGTCAAGTTGACATTAAGACTAGCCAGCACACCAATATCCATGTGAAAGTTAGGTGCAGTATTTTACATGTGCAATCCCAGTGCCAAAGAGGTGGAGCCAGGAGGATCCCTGGGGCTTGCTGGCCAACCAAGCTAGCAAAATGAGTGAGCTCCAGGTTCAACAAGAGACACACTCTCAACAAATAAGGTTGAGAATTGATTGAGAAATAACCCTATGCCAATATCTGGCCTCCACACATGCACCATGCACATTTACTCCAGTACATGTGCATCCCCCTATACACAAATACATATACAAGCACACATGCAAAGAAATCTCAAGGTCATCCTTGGCTATTTAGTGTGTTGGAAGCCATCCTGGGCTATTTGAAACCTTGTCTCAAAATAAAGCAAAACAACAACACAAAGAATACTCGGAAATAGGCATTACAATTTAGCCATGAGGAAATTCGTGATAATGTTTGTGAGAGGAAAAAGGAGGGAAAGAAAAATTAAATAACCAACAATGGGGGATTGATTAAATACACAGCATTTCATTTGTAATCTACAAAATTCATTGTTTAAAATGTCATGGTGGAGGTACTCATTTAATGGAATCTAAATGTTTTGAGCCACAGTAATTGAGGGCAGGAGCAAATCACAAAGCAGTGTGCATCTAGTGGTCCAATTTTTGCTAAGGCGTGGTGGAAAGCCTTGTCTAAAGAGAAAAATATCTGTGTTAAGGTCTAGTGGAAGGGCTCCGGTGAGAGTTTTCCCTTCCTCTCTCACATCCATTGCTACCACGGCTTTCTAGTACTGTGTGCTTAGTTTTGCTGAGTGGTTTATTGAACAGCTAAGCAGTCACTATTTTTAAACCTTCCCGAGAAACCATTTCCACTGCCACAACCTGCACCTGATGGAAAAGAAGTGTCCCTTTGGAGGACTGAGAGACAGGAACTCCACACACTGGTGCACACAACCCTTTCCCATTCCTGGGCCAACAATCGGCCTGCCGTTTTTTTTTTACAGGCAAGGCTATTTATTTTCCAATCAGGGGCATTGAGTGGGGACTTCTGGGGGTAAACTGGTAGCTCTGGGCAGCTTTGAAGCATCACAAGTGGGAGGTTTTGTCACCCGAAGATTTAGGAGGGCAGGCCCTCTGGACTGTTTTATTGGCTTCTTTTACATATGTATGGCTGGGAGCTGGGTGGGGCTGCTGCTCGCTTGGGACCGGACCTCCCAAAGCACAGAGCTACAGAAACCAGGGGGAACTCAGGAAACTTCTCAAACATCAGCCCTTTGCCCCCAACCTAAACCTCAGCCCCAACATTTATCTCTTCCTTTCTTCCAAGTAGAATTCAGAGGTGGGAAACATGGACCCCCTTAGCAGATGGGGGCTGGAAACATAGGCAAATTATTTAATTTCTATGATCTACAAATAAATTCAAATAAATGGGCCAGTGGCGGCTGCTATTTCCTGCTAGAGAGCATTAGAAGGACTGGTTACTGTTCCTACTACATGCTCAGTCAGTAATAACTTCCTAGTCTCCTTCCTTCTCGACCCCTCCTTCCTTTCCTCTCTCCTCACTCTCTTTTCTTCCTCTTCCTTCCTGTCTTTGCTAGCTAAGGTGTCTCCTTCTTCATTGACTGCAGCTGCAAGAGCGATCCTAGCACCAACAGACCCCTCTCTCCATCAGTTCCCTAGTTCTCTGGGGCCCTCAAGTTCCAAGTTTCCAGTCCTCTCAGCTGTGTACACACACACACACACACACACACACACACACACACACACACACACAAAACCACCACCACCACCACCATCACCACCAGCAGCAGCAGCTTTGAATGTAGTGTGTACTGTGACTCTGGCTTTACATTCGCCCTGACTCAGGCCCGGTGCAGGGACAAATTGGACGCAGAGTGTAAATGTTACCACTTTGGCTCCTCCTCAAGAGGCGCTAAGCACAGATGTTTGCAGGGGCAAGCAGGGCCCGCTAAGAATGGGGGCATTGTGTGCGGCCTCACACAAAGGCCCAGTGGCCCCACTCGGCTGCCAGCCTCCCGAGCATCCCCTCTTTACGCATTGATTTATTAGGCTAGGGATGAATGAAAACGTAATTAATATTACTGAAGCATTAGAGTCTATTTAATTTAAATGCCACTGAATATTTCACTTTCAGCTGGGAGTGACAATGTGCTCCGGCCCGGCTGGTGAAAGCCGGGGCCATCTGTTACCCCGGTGAGGGAGAGAGACAGAGGAGGCCTAGAGTGCGGGGGGCTTTGTGGACATTCCAAAGGTCCTCGATCATCATTCAACTCAAGGGCAGCCAAACCGCATTCCTCCGCACGAGCCCTCCGCTGGAGGGGCCTCGGTGAGCGTCGGGGAAGCTGCGGAAAATCAGGAGCCCTGCGCTGCCCACCGGGAGGCAGGACACTGCGGGGCAGAAAAGCCACAGGTGCAAGCCGGCTCCTGAGGAACTGCGCGTAGAGGAAGACCGCAGCTAAGCCGGTGCTGTCCAGCACAGGGAGCAGCTAGCCCCCTGTGGCTCTTTGCATTAAAATTAAAACCCAATACAATGACAAATTCAGCCCCGCAGTTCAGCCTGGATACTGCCTGGACAAGTCACTAGATGATCATTTCCACAATCATAGATAGTTCTGGACCTTATTGTTCTAGTGCCTGCATAGTTACAGGGAGAGCCACCCCAGAAAAATCTACCTGAAGAATCCTGATTGGTTGGTGCCTGGGTTGTCTGAGGATCTTGTGATGGTCAAGAGCGATGCTGGGATGGGAGATTATGAGCATTCAAAGCCAATTCCCGCCATTGTCCTTGAACCAATCAATTATGTAAGCCCTCCCCACTCAGCCACTCAGTCTTTTTCATAGGAAAGAGAGTGATTCTAAATAAATGGGATTGGTTATGTTATTAGGGGGAAATAATTATAAATACTTCCAAAAGCTGTATAGAGAAGCTACTTTTGTGGCAGGGTCGAAAGGGAAGCATGATCTTGGATTAAAGGAGACCTATTGCCCTGGCGGGTCTAAGCAGAAGGGACATGTGAGTTTTGAATTCAAGAGAATCAATCTCCAAGCAGCCAGCTGGGCCGAGATCCTGGCTTCCCGAGTTGGAGGAGGCTGGGGGATCCCCAGCACTCGGTGCAGCCCCAGCAGCAGCAGCAGGAGGGGGATGTTCTGTCCTTAGTGGGACAGATAATTAGCCCGGTGGGTTCTCTCATAATTGGGATCATTTGTTCTCCTGGCCTTTTCTCTGACAAACTGATTCCACGCCAGGGGAAAGCTGTGTGACTCACACCTTGCCATGCCAATTAGCTGATAAACATCAAACGTAAACAAAGATGGCCTAATTAAAACTAGTCACTGAACCTCTGCGAGCATCTTGTCAAAACTGCACCAACATTCTGCACCCAGGCTTGTGCCGATCTTGGGAGCTAAATGAGGAACTCTGGGGTGGATCTGCAGATGTCCCCTCCAGGGGGCCCAGAGGGACTCAGGGAGGCAGGCAGAAGGCAAAGGAAGGGTTTAACTCAGCCACTTGGGTCATCGCTCCCCCCTCCACCTACTCCAACTACAGTTCTCTTCGTGTACACCGACTGTTTCCACATATACACGAGCATGTCCACACCTTCCCTCTGCATGGAGAATACATTGCAAGGGTTGGTATCAACTCCATGGAGGGTTTCTGGTTGGACATCTTTTTTATACTTTTCGATATTCCTAATCCTGAAGTTCTCAGAATTGCCAATATCTCTGAGATCCAATATTCCTTCTGAAAGGGGGTAAGAATACTCACTCAGTCAATTTACCAACCAGTGTTGTGGTAAGGCTCAAATGAGCCTAGCTCTGCCTGTGTGCACCCACTTGGCTCTCTCCTTTGATTCTTTCTCCTTATCACTGACTTACACTGAAGTCCTAGCTCCGGGACTTGCTTGAACTATTGGTAGCTCCTCCGACAGACTAGACTACATCAATCGGCATCATTTTCATCTCCCTCTATGTGAAATAACTTCTGCAGCTCATTGAAATTTCCTCAACTCTTAAGCCCTGGCTCAAATCTCAATGGAGATTTCCCCACCACCCTCATCTCTCCCTCTTACAACGGAGACATAACCCCATAAGCTATTCCTTCAGTGTACACTGCACATCTGCTCCACCGATATGCGGTAATGCCTAAGCACCTGACTTCATAGATGACTGGACTATGTGGCAGGCATTCATACCAGATCCTCAAGACTTCAAACTGTGGCACAACAGAAGCCAGACCTGCAGGTTATTTTAAGCCTTTGCAAGTTAATGTGTACATACTTGAAGCACGCCTTTTCCTTTCCTGCTTCCAGACTCCAATCCCCTGGAGGGCGGGCACCTTGTCTACATCCCACAATGCTTCTGTGAGGGAAGATAAGGGTAATCAAATCAATGACTGAGTAAGTTCTAAGCAACTCTTCTCTTAACATCAGTGACTTTTTTCTGCCCTCTGTCCATCTGAGCCACCGTGGTCTTTCCACATTTATATTTCTTGGATGCTCAAAAACCTGAACCCTGTCGATTGTCCCATGTATCAGGTACCCAGTAAGGATCTTTCCCTTTTTTTCTGGTGTAAATCCTCTTTGTGTTTTTCACCCCCACAGAACATGTATTATAAAAACTAGCTAGGCATGGTAGGTAGCACATGCCATTAATCCCAGCACTTGGCAACCAGGTGGGATCTCTGTGAGTTCAAGGCTAGCCTGGTCAACATAGTGAGTTCCACGTCAGTCAGGGCTGTATAGTAAGATCTTGTCCAAAGAAGAAAAGATTTATCCAACGAAACAAGCAAACCCCACAGGAAAGGAGAGCATGGCTATACAGCACTCCACATCCCCATGCTCTCTGTGGTAGCCTCTCTGATGGTTTTTGGTTTCCAACTCTGCCGTTTACCATGTGACCTTTCAACTACTTCTACTCTTTCCTTAAATTCCTTTTGCCTTAAACTTTCAAGGGATTAAAGTGCCATATTACAGGGCAACAGTGTCCTAGATTCAGTCGAAGTTTCAAGAACCCCAGTGCCTGGGTTCTTCACCTGTCAGATGAAGGTAATGATCATGCAGGCTGCTTTGCTGTTTGTTCCTAGGATTAGCCAAGCTCATTCACGTGCTTGCGGGTAGTGAGAGGCCAACCCTGTTAGCAGTTCTTATTCATACTTTTGAGTAAAGACTTCTGTTGCCTATCGGTGACCCCAAGCTATTCATCACCAAGGAGGGGGCAAGTGGCTTGTTAGTGACTATGGGCTGAGTCAGTCCAGATTGTGGACAGTTAGGACAGTTTTCCTCAAGCTGTTTTCTGGTCAGAGCTGGTTTCACCGAGTCCTCTTAAAGCCAACAAAAGGATTAGCATTGCTCTGCCGCCTCAGTGAACTCCCAGGTAAACAGAGTGGCAGCAGTTCACTATCCGTGTTCTTTCAGTGTGCCACCTTGAATGCGGAAATGCTCACTACCTGACAGGATGCCGCCCCGGCCACTGCCCCATTGCCTGCCAGGCAGGGCCACTTCCGCCTTCAGGAGCCAGCCTGAGAAAAGGGCTTTGTTCCCAGCCTCGTTCTCCATGGACTGAGAGCCACAGGCTGCTGACCCAGGACATCCCAGGATCCTCCCCGCACCAGGAACCCGAGGTTGGTTTTTGGCAATGGCCCTATTTCTAGAACAATCTTGGTGACAATGCTCGGTGTGGTGGAAGATCTGAGGCTGGGAAACCAGGCAGGCCAAGGTTCCAGTCCTTACTACATCATTTGCCAGCTGGGTCATTCAGAGCCTCCATGTCCTTACTGCACAGTGACACCCTAGCGTCCCTGAAGCCCTGGAGAGAAGTGTCTGAAAGTTTGGGGCCGTAGGAGCCCGCTACCTTGACCTGGAGTCCTTCCTGCCTGGTCCTGGCTTGGCAATGGACTGTGACCCCAAGGCAGGAAAGCAGGAACCCAGGAGGTGGTGCTGAAGAGACACTGGCTGAAAGGCAGTCATTTTCCTGTCCTCAGGAGAAGGCACTGTCCCCTCAGATGCACAGACCTGAATCAGAGGGTGATGTCCGTGACATTTAAAAAAAAAAAAAAAGGAAAATCGAGTTTCTGCGCAGGTGCAGGGAGAACTGCCACGTGACGGGGCCGAGGAAGCAAGGGAGAGGCTCCGCTCTAATTCGCTCCCACTCCCACACGAGCCTCATTGTTTTCCAGGCTTGGGTCCCTATTCAAATGCAAACACCAGGAGGCGCCTTTGCATTGTGGCCCAGAGCACTGGAAGAGATTGACAAGCAGCTGTTGGTTAGTCAGACTGAGTTAAAAGGAGTGGGTGTGGAAGGAAGGGGATGTGGAGGACCCGGGCCAGAGAGGCCAGAAGTAACTGGTGTGTTGTACTCATTTTTTAACAGAGTTGGCTCTGCCCACAGGTGACCTTCTCCCATCCAGGCTGGCTCTGGTGAAGGGTCAGGAATAACACACCCTAAACCCGAGCCAGCCAGAAGGCTGATTGAGTTGAACTCTGCCCCGGAGGGGCCTCTACCAACCCTCAACCTCTCCCAAAAATGAGAGCGGGAACACCTGGCTGCTTACAGAGCTGTAAGGATGACAATTCACAAACATTCAAAAATACGTTTGCATCCATTTTTTTTTTTTTTCTAGAAGTGTGTTCAGTTACACTCTCCAAGGAAATGGCTTCAAGTCTGTTAAAAACCAGAGGACCTAATGCGTGATAGTACCTGGCTGTTCCTGGAGTGGAGAGGGGCATGCACAAAAACTCATTAAATCCAAAGAAAGTCTAGCTTAATCAATGTCAATTTGTTAGGGGGGTTGTTTGGTTTTTGTCGGATGTTGGGACAGGATCTCACTATGAAATCCTCAGACTTTCTCTCAGTCCTCCTTCCTTAGCCCCTGAGTGATGGGTCAGGGGTGTGCACAGTCATGCCCAACTCAGCTGATTAGTTTTACTAGTGCGTGTGGAAAGAGCTCTGGAGAGGGAGACAGGAAGACACAGGTGCTAGAAAGAGGAAAACAGTGGTGGGAAGCTTAACAGGAAACATTATTTTATTTAAACACATACACATAATTTTTATATATATATATAAACTAATATATACATATATTAGTTTAAATGGTATTATGCCACATGGGTCAATAATGCTTCCCCCAGGAGCCATAGATTGTTTAACAAATAACCCAGAGCCTGGCATAGGAAGCCTCCCTCTGTGTGTGCTGGTCCGAGGGGTCAAGAGACCCCCAAACCACTACAGGTTATTGCCATCGCTCTTGGTTGCCTCTCAGAACTTGAAGGTAAAACCCTCTTCCTGAAAGCAACACACATTTGGACCTAGGACCTGAAGGAACAGAGCTGGAACTGACCTAGAACCCTCCTCCCTGAAGGCTGCTCCTCACAGTATAAGAAGGTTGCTAAAAGTAATCAGTAATCCTACCCAGCTGTTAAGCCTGTGAAATATAGCAATGACCAGACCAGCAAGATACCTCAGTGACTCAATAGTGGCTCTTCTATCTCAGGGGTAACCAACAGCTGTTGAATTGGATTTAAGGTCCACCCAACACAAGGGAACTCATGCCTAGAATTTCAAACCAGTCAACTACTCATGCCTGAAATGCCATAGACCCTACGTAGAAACACTACGACTGGCATTTTCCTAAATCAATATAGCTTCTAACTGTATTCTAAACACTTGTCTGTCTCTCCACAGGTAAGTGCAGCTCTCACCCTTCACCAGTAAAGCTTCTTTTTGCAGCAGACAAAAATCCACAACTAGTAAAAATGCAGAGAATAAGTGACCCGAGGTGCACAGTCCCAGCTGGTCCATCTACAACCCGGCCCTACACATAGGGTTTGGGAACCCTGTGAAAGGAGGGGCCCAGAGATTGTAAAAGAGAGAGGGCCAGGAAGCTGTCTGTGAGACAGTGTCTTCTAGACATGACAGGAATACTGTACCCATGAAACCTCCGCAATATGTTTGCCTAAACAAGACCTACATAATGACCAGTCAACATGTCAACAGGGGGCCGGGGAAAGTTAGACAGAGCCCCACCAACAGATAAAGAGCTACAGGCAGTCTTATGGCTGCTGAGAGAGGGAAAAATAAGTTTTCTTCTGAGATGAGACCCCTGATTCATTATCGGACCCCCACTGGTCAACTTTAAATATATTCACATATAAGAAACACCAAATGAAGTCAGTATTCTATACACATACATATGTCTCTGTTTGTGGATATATGTGTGTGTGTGTGTGTGTGTATATGTGTGTGTGTGTGTATATATGTGTGTGTATATATGTGTGTGTGTGTGTGTGTGTGTATATATGTGTGTGTGTATATATGTGTGTGTGTGTATATATGTGTGTGTATATATGTGTGTGTGTGTGTATATATGTGTGTGTGTATATATGTGTGTGTGTATAAATATAAAACAATAATTATACAAGAGGAGGTCGTGAATCTGAAAAGGGAAAACAGAATGGGGAGAGGGAGGGATGGAAATAATGTAAACACTGTACTAATGTATGAAATTCTTTTAAAAATGTAAATAAATAAGTAGAGTCCAATAGTTATGAAAGATGTCGACATTAGAGGGTAATTAGAAGGTAACATCTGAGAACATTGTGGTTAGAGGTAATCTAGACACCAAACAGGAAATGGAAATTAGAATTAGTTTATATAAATATTGATATTCATTAGCATTGTTTATTATGACCCAAAAGAAAGAAAATGACTCAAAATGTCAAACAATTAGGGACTTTACAGTTATTAAGGATATACCTCTTAAAAGAATAGGCAGTCATTTTACATAATATTACTTGCAGACATTCATCTATTTGAATACTCTTGTTTTTAAAAGAAAACTGCTGGGGCTGGGGATTTAACTCAGTGGTAGAGCGCTTGCCTAGCAAGTGCAAGGCCCTGAGTTCGGTCCTCAGCTCTGAAAAAAAAAAATAAAAATAAATTTTAAAAAAAAGAAAAGAAAAATGCAACGCAACCATTTAAATTGAACAGCTAGTAATTTATTATAAAAAGGAAGAAAACGAAACCCCTAATGCCTGAAGCCGCGGTAGCACGGCCATTGCATGCAGGAGAGACAGCATACGGTAGAAGAGAAGCTATTCCAAACAGCACCATGAAGAAAATCCATTTCCTTGGGACCAGAGCAAGAGCTCAGCAATAAGAGCATAGGCTGCTCTTCCAGAGGACCCAGGTTTGATTCCCAGAACCCCCAGGGCCGCTCACAACTGTTTGTGACTCCACTTTCAGGGCTCTGACACCCTCCTCAGGCCTCCTCGAGCACCAGGCATGCCCCTGGTGCACAGACATACATGCAGGCAAAACAGCTGTACACGTAAAGTAGTAATTAAAACATTTAAAAGAGAAATCCATTTCCCTAAACCCAGGCAAATCTTGTGTCACTTCAGCTCAAATTCTCTTGCATTCTGTCCTCTCTACCCCATTGCCAGCCAGAGGAAGGCAAATTCTGTTTTCCCTGGAAGATGATGGTAGATTCCACCTCTGGAAACAAGTTTCTACTGAAAGGAAGGTGGATACATGGTTTAAAATAGAGCACTTGCCTGGAAGGATGAGCACACCTGTGACCCCACCCTACCCCCTCACTCAGAAGGAAGAAGCAGGAGGATCCGAAGTTCAAGGCCAGTCTTAATGCCATAATAATATTAAGACTAGCCAGGGCTACGTGAGACCCTGTCTCAACAAACAAACAACCAACCCAGGCTTCTGTCAGGACAACAGCTGCCGGATATGAAAACCAACAGTTTCTGTGGCAACATAGAAAAGTGGCTGCAGCATATTATTAAGTAGTGAAAAAGAAAGTATTATTTTTAAAAGAGCTCAACAGTTGGTCCTATTTATGTAAAAATAGTCACACATTTACATGTGTCTATGCATATTCTGAAAGGGTATTCTTTAAAAGTTAGCAATGTCACCTGTGACAGACTTTTCAGGAATGTTTTACATTGTTTATATTATGCTTAATTCTTTATGTTTGGTTATAATGAATTGTTTGCTATATGCATGTTGTTCTTACATGGACAATAATAATTTTCTATAGGAGATTTCTGTTTTAATTTTGAATAGGAAAGCTCTTTGTATGGAAAATTGTAGGAGCTGCTGTTTCTTCTGGCTTTTTAAAGATTCCTGTGGAATAAAAACTTATGTGTTTTTAATTTTTATGTTTGGTTTTACAATTTTTGTTTGTTTGCATGCGGAGTTTAGAGCATGCCCAGGAACTCTTCAACATGCCTATTGAGACGCAGAGGCTCTGTCACTTCTACTTAAACCTGGATGGTGGCTTTGAACAATAGAGTGTGGCAGGAATGGTTCTGTGACTGAGGCTAGGTCACAAGAGGTCACGAAGCTCCCATCTTGTTCCCTGGAACAGGTGGTTAGAAGCCCTGAGTCTGCATGTAAGAAGTCTCCCTGCCTGAGACCATGTTAAGAAGAAGTCCAGGCCATGTGGAATGAACATGGGTAAACCACTTTAATCAACAGACTAATCCAGTAGCAATCTTGAAAAACGGAGTTCCCAACCATTCCAGTTAGTTCTAGGCATTCATGTCTTCCTAGTTGAGGCCTCAGATAACTACAGAACAAAACAAAACAAAAAACATCACAACTGCCCCACACAGCACATAATCAAAACATGGCTGCTGCTGTTTTATGCACCCCAATCTGGGGTCACTTGAATACTATACCCATAACTGGAATATAACTAGAATATAACTAGTCCATAGGATTGTTTTAAATGCCTTTGATCTCTTCTCACAGGGACAGCCATGTAACTCAGCGGTTATCCTTGAACATGTCAGAAGAGCTCAAGGCTAGAAGATGGAGGGGGTAGGAAGGCATTGGAAGCCTCCCCCCCACACACACACACAAAATCACCACAAAAATGAGGGTCACAGAAGAAGGGAAAGATTTTGTATCTATTGTTACAGGTAAGCAGGAAAAAGAGGCATCTTGAAGCTGGGCAGTGATGGAGCATACCTTTAATCCCAACACTCAAGGGCAGAGGCAGGCAGATCTCTGAGTTTGAGGCCAACCTGGTCTACAGAACAAGTTCCAGGACAGCCAGGGTTAAACAGAGAGACCCTATCTCAAAACAAAACCAACAACAAAACAAACAAACAAACTAGCATCTTGAGATATGGCCTAGGTCAGCACCAAGGGTAGGGACATCAGACTCACTGAAGTGAGAGTCAGAATAATTTCTACCCGTCAGCCTGTGACATTAGGCAAGCTACTTAAACTCCCTCCAAACTAAACCCCTCTTAGTCTTGTGTCCTTGTGGGTGATGGAGCTGCTGCTGGCTGCTGTCATCCTGCATCATGAAAGTATTGTGCCGCTTGTGGCCAACCAGCACAACAACACCGTCAAACTCCACGAGCAGTTTCTACTAAAATGCATGGCTTCGGTATCACCATAAAGTCAAAGCATTGCCAATGAAATCCATTGGCACGAGTGACAAATATACATGGATGATTATATGATGAAAACTCAGGGAATGTTCACCACCAACACTGAAACCTAATGTACACTGTGGACTCTGACTCCTAATAGTGTCTCAGTGTTGGTTCATCAGTTGGAGCAAATGACAAGCTGACACAAGATGTGAGCGGAGGTGGAGGGGGGAGCACCAGGGGTTCAGGGTGCCAGTGTGTGTTTCAGAAAACCTAGAACTGTTCCTTTTGTTTTTTAACCTTTCTAGAGCTTTATTAGGAGAGAGAGAGAGAGAGAGAGAGAGAGAGAGAGAGAGAGAGAGAGAGAGAGAGAGAGAGAGAGAGACTAGAACTGTCTAAGTCTATTAATATAAACAACGATTCTAACTGGAAAAAAATAAGTCAAACAAAGGCTGAGGAGATGGCTTAGTGAGTAAGGTGCTTGATATGCAAGTGTGAGGACTTAAGTTCAGATCCCCAGCACCTACTTAACAAATAAATATATAGATAAATAAAGCTGGTACAGCAGTGCATGCCTGTATCCCCAGCACAGAGGGCAGAGATGTGGGGATCCCGGGGAACTGGATGGCCAGCCTGATCAGTCAGAACAGCAGGACCCAGGTTCAGTGAGTGGCCTTGTCTCACAAAGCTAGGTGGAGAAAGAATCCTTCCTTTGACCTCTGGTGTGTGTGTGACATACACACACATACAAATACACCAGAGTTGGGGGAGGACGGTGGAGTGGAGGAGGAAGAGGGAGAGAGAGAAGGTCAAACCACTGTTAAGTAAGGGTCCGTTTGTAGTGGTACTTATTCAATAACTTCTATAATCTGTCTCCTTCCATCAGAATGTAAGCCCTGTGAGAAAAGGAAGTCATTCCTTTATCACTTTTGTATCCATAACACCAAGGAAGATGACTGCTGTTGACTGCCTGCCTGCCTAAGGATGCTTCACCTGACAGTCCCGTCACTGAAGTTTGGTGGGGACTGACTTAACACTAATCCCATGCTGCTTTAGTGTGTTGTCCTCTCTAGGACACTGTCACTTCCAGAATCTGTCACATTTCTCTGACCTATGCTCTGTCATCATCCCTTCTCCCCACCCCCCCACACACACACAGTCCAGAGCACGGGAGCACAGGATCTTCACACACATACAAATGCTCCTAAAATATATGTTGTTAATCCTGTGAGTTGATTTGTAGTGTGTGTGTGTGTGTGTGTGTGTGTGTGTGTGTGTGTGTGTGTGTGTGGTGAGTGTATATGTGTGTGTGTTACTTTAGACCAAACCCAGAGCCTCACACATGCTAATCACATGCTCTACCACTGTGGTATGCTCCGTGTCCAGTGAGCATTTTATTTCCTCCATCCCCATCATACTCCCTTGAGCTGAAAGTTTATTCCTAATTGTCCCCATCGCTGGCATCATGATGACTTCTGCCTGGATATGACGGGACATCCATGAGGTTCACTTATGAAATGTGTGCCCTGATTCCATGTCTAGTGTAAACATAGACAAGTATATAATTATTCAGCATCTTTATCACTGGCAATTATGCCAATTCCTCAGTCAACATTGTGAACTAAAGAAATGAGCGTGAAGAGTAAAGTGTTTAAGTTGTGCCCTCTGGTCCTTTAAAATATTTATTTTTCAATCATGACTCCAAATAATTTAATGATGTCTTGTTGCCCAATTAGTGTGTGTGTGTGGCATTTACAGGCCATCTAGAGTAACGCTTCATAATGTCCCAGATATCTGCCTCTCACTGAGTGTCCCATCAAATATCACCAAGTATTCATTTCAAGGCACTGTTTCTAGATTGCTGAGCACCACCACCAAGAACATCTCTGTAGTAATTAAGAAGCTCACTGAGCCAACTCCCTGCAAAATTTCTCAAGTCCAGCATGGAGGGGGCTCCACTCAGAGAATACTGTTCTCAGTGTGTGGCCCAAGGACAGCTTACACCAGAGTGACCTGGGGCACTCATCAAATGGTAGTCTCTAGCTTATGCCAGGCTTGAAAAAACTGGCATCTCTGAGGGTAGAGCCAAGAGTGTCTACATGTGTCTGTGTAGATGCACGTGTGTGAATAGAGATGTGTACATACATGTGTGGTGACCAGAGGACAACATTAACTGTCTCCTTCCATTGCTTCCTACCTTATTTTTTGAGACAAGGTCTCTCACTGAACCTGGAGCTCACCAATTTGTCTAGAGTGATGGGCCAGTAAATTTCAGAGATCCACTGATCTCTAATCCCCCACTCTCAGAACTGGGGTGACAGGTGCATGCCTAATTATTATGTGGGTATTGAGGATTGAACTCAGGTCCTCATACATGGGCAGCAAGCAGTTTACTAACTGAGCCATTTCTATACCCCTGGATCCGCATTTTCATAAGCACCCAGGTCATCACTTTCATGCTCTACTATTGACCTCTGTCTTGCCTCTTCAGCTGCTCCAGAGTAAGCATGAGGAAAATCAGAGACATATAAAAGCATAGCTCTTTCTATGGAGCACTCTTTGAATTTAGTCTCCTGCAGTTATTTGATGTGCCATTCAGAGAATATATGATGAGAACTGTGTTAGTTAGAAGGCTATTTAGGGTGTCTTTTAAAAAATCAAAGTAGCCGGGCGGTGGTGGCGCACGCCTTTAATCCCAGCACTCGGGAGGCAGAGCCAGGTGGATCTCTGTGAGTTCGAGGCCAGCCTGGACTACCAAGTGAGTTCCAGGAAAGGCGCAAAGCTACACAGAGAAACCCTGTCTCGGAAAAACCAAAAAATTAAATAAAATAAAATAAAAAATCAAAGTAACTGGCTTAAAAGGATTGATTGTTCTCTCTCATAACTGGCAGAGATAACGTGATATTGTGCATATGTCTATCTTGTTGCTTATCCATACTCAACACACAGCATCTGTATTATATCCTAAGGTGTTTGCCCAGATCCAATGTTCACATCTGTGTCCCAATCATTAAGAGAGAAAGGGAAATGGAAAACATGCCAGTCCTCTCCCTTTAATGACCCTTAATTTGCATATATCATTTACACTCTAATTTAGCTGGTTTCTAGCTGCAAGGGATGCTGAGCAATCTCTTGCCTACAGCCTGATCTTGTGCCTATACATGTGTGTGTCTGTCTGTCTGTGTGTATGTGTACATGTGTGCATGCTCCCATTCAGCATGCTCCCTCTGAACTTGATATCCAACTTGACTCCCATGCACAGTTGTCTTCTTGCATGTGGATAGTCTCAGAACCAAGCCTGAGGTCATCACTCTAATCAGTGCTTCTTAATCAGCAGGGAAATATCCAAAATACTCACAGCATTTTTCAAACTCCAGATTATCAGAACTACTGGATCCCTTCATGTGGGATGAGTGTCTAAACATATGCATATTTTTTGAAGATCTATAGATTATTCTGCTGTATTTCTTGAATTATGAAGTCTGTCAGAGGGATCTGGAGAAATGGCTCAGTGGTTAAGAGCCTGGATGCTCTCCCAGAAGCACTGAGTTTCATTCTCAGAACCTAAAGGGTGACTCACAACTGTTTATAACTCCAGTTCTAGAGATTGGACATCCTTTTCCAGCTTCTGCTGACACTATGCATGTGATACTGTTGTGGCCATGTCGCAAGACACCCCCCTCCACCAAGCAAGATCATCAGAGAGCCGAGATCTGATGCAAAACACACAAGGGTTTATTGATAACAAGCAAGCCCAGGCTTGGTCTGTGTCCAACACTCGACACAGCAGGTGGAGGAGGACAGCCCTGAGCTCTCAGGGTGAGGGGTTTTTAAAGGGAAAAACCGCAAGCAGAGTGTTACAAGCCTTGGCATCATATGATTGGGTGAGGCTATGTAACCTTTGAATTTGCTAGTTGGGGGTTACAGTTATCATTTTTGGGCAGGCCTGGACAAGTCCCAGGCTCTGTCCTTGAGCTGCCATGGGGGCTGGCTGGCCTTGCACGTACTGACTGTGGGGGCTGACTCAGTAGCCCAGGCTCTGTCCTTGAGCTGCCATGGAGACTGGCTGGCCTCGCATGTTCACATTAACCCATGCATGTAGCTCTAAGTTGTTGAGGGGTCCCAGACAGTAAACAGCTGACTGAACCTTGAGCAATCGGAGTACATGCAGAAAGGAAGCTACTGCAAGGACTAAGTCATAGCCCTCCCAGAAACTGCTTGCTCAAGTCTCAAGAAACTGAAATTGAGGCCTGGTCTCTGAGAGAAGACTGAGCAGCCTGCTATGGCGTCTGCTTGGTCCTTTCAATACATGAACATACATGCAGGCAACACACCCATACACATCAAAGAAAGAAAGAGAGAGAGAGAGAGAGAGAGAGAGAGAGAGAGAGAGAGAGAGAGAAGAAGAAGGAGGAAGGGAGGGAGGGAGAGAAGGAAGGAAGGAAGGAAGGAAGGAAGGAAGGAAGGAAGGAAGGAAGAAAGAAAGAAAGAAAGAAAGAAAGAAAGAAAGAAAGAAAGAAAGAAAGAAAGAAAGAAAGCAAAAGAACTCTGTTGGAGGCACTATCTCTTGAACTTAGAAAAGCTCCCCAATGCCCAGCCACCATTTCTCCTATGATGTTAGTGTACATCTTGATCCCAAGTCCTCTGAAGACTTGTGATTGGATGCTCCCTGGGAATGCTAGATAGGGCAGGGAGATAAACCTAAAATTAAATTTGCAGCCAAGCTAAGTGATGAACTCCTTTAACCCAAGCACTGGAGATGTAGAGGCAAGTGGAGCTCTGTGAATTCCAAGACCAGATTGATCTACACAGCAAGTTGTAGATCAGCTATGGTGACATAGTAAGACCCTTGTCTCAAAAACAAAAAAAAAAGTTTTAAATTTGCAAATGTCCAACATGTTGTATGAAAGTTAGATTTTTATTTTGTTTTTCAAGACAGGGTTTCTCTGTGTAGCCAGGATGGCCTTGAACTAAGAGATTCACCTGCCTCTGCCTCCCAAGTGCTGGGACTAAAGGCAGGTGCCACCACCACCCAGCAAATTAGATTTTTGTTAAGACTAGATTATTTTTCACTGGGCAGTGGTGGCACCCACCTTTAATTGCAGCATTCTGGAGGTAGAAACAGATGGGTTTCTGTGAGTTGGAGGCCAACCTGGTCAACAGAGTGAGTCCCAGGATAGCCAGGACTACACAGAGAAACCCTGTCACTAAACCCTACCCCAAAAAAGACTAAATTATTTTTCTTGGAGTAAGCAATTTCCTTTCAAAGCTATGCTTACAAAACTTAAGTCTCAACTGGAAAACTATACAGGATATGCTGGTTAGCATAAATACCAACTTGACACAATACAGAATCACCGGGGAAGAGAGTCTTAATGAGGAATTATCTAGATCAGGTTGACCTATAGCATATCTATGAGAGATTATCTCAATTGTTAATTGATGTAGAGGAAGACCTAGCTTATTGTGGGCAGCACCATTCCCTAGGCAGGGGTCCTGAACTGTAGAAGAGAGGAGAAAGCTAGCAAGCAAGCCAGGATGTGTTTCTTCTCTCATTGCTTTTGACTGCGGATGTGATGGTACAAGCTGCTTGACTTCCTGACTTGAATGTACCTGAAATGACAGATTATAACTTAGAGTCGTAAGCCACATAACCCCTTTCCTAACCCCACGTTGCTTTTGTGTCAGAGTATTTGTCACAGCAACAGAAAGAATTAGGGCATGAGGCATTGTTGATAGTGTCTGCCATGATCTCAGCCATCCCACAGACCACTGTTGCTCAAGAACTCCCATTATCCTTTAGCCCACCTGTCCTGAGGACCTAAGCATGGATGGTAGGTTGGGCAAAGAAAGAAATGATGAGTGTCGTAGAACAGTGTGATTACACCAATGTAGCCATATCTACATGTATCTTACCTACAATATCCAATGATGATTATCTATCTACTTGGCAGTGAAAATGGAAAGGGAAACAGCAACAAGATGGAAAAGCCGCATTGCCTCCCCCCACATCACTTCAGACCTTGCCCAGCTTCCCTCACCCTGCAGTGCACTCCTCGGATCCCATCGCGTCTCCAATTCACACCCTTCTACTTGGCTGGGTCTCTGGGAATGTGTATTGACGCGCCACCAGTCCGGCCATTCAATACAATTCTGTCAGTTCACTGGGCGTTTAGTCAACACAATGCCAGGCATCGGGCTCAGCTATTTTCTTTGAAATTAACCAGATATTTTTCTGCTGGAGATATCGAGTCAACATGGTGTGTGTGGGCACAGCGTGACCTGCTGCTGTAATGAAAGCTGCCCCTGTGCTCTGTCTGGTAACTTGGTCTCAGCTCCCTTTGGGTTTCCCTGGGACCTTACTACTCAGCCTCCACTCTTCACACTCCATCTCTGTTACCATCACTGAGGATTCTTTTATTCTTGATTTGGAACCTACAGCTTGGGAGACCGCACTTTGTAAGGCATCCATTCTCCCACCTCCTCATCCGTTTATGGAGCACTTCCCACATTCACAGCATTTAAAACTTAAGGCTTACGATCTTGAACCTGTGCCAGGGTGCAGTAGGGTCATCCCTTCACATCCACAGAGTCTGTATCTATAGAGTCAACCAACCTGATGGAGACTGAGGGAAACTGCAGCCATACTAACTATGCACAAGTCTGAACAGTATGAACAGTACAGTCTAATAGCTGTTTATGTCATATTAGGTGTACTAAATATGACTAGTATTAGTCGAGCTAGGTCAGTACTCAGTGGTAGATTGCTTACCTAAAATGTGCAAGGCCCTGGGTTCAATTACCAGCATCACAAGAAAAAAGATAGGAAGGAAGGAAGGAAGGAAGGAAGGAAGGAAGGAAGGAAGGAAGGAAGGAAAGAAGGGAGAAAGGAAGGAAGGAAAGAAAGAAAGAAGGAAGGATAGAGAAGAAAAATGGGGCATGTATATAAGTCATGTCAGTACCAGACATTTTATATAAGGGACATGAGCTACCTTGGATTTTTTAACTGCAAAAGGTCCTTGATTAATTCCCTGCAAGACCAATGACTGTATTAACTAGGGGGTTTGTTGCAGACAACAGAACCGTCTGTAAAGAACTAGATGTGCTAGAGGATGCCGGGGAACTTACTACAGAATTTCCAACAATGTCAGCACAGTATACTAGGCATCCAGAAAACAGTTTTCCCACCACAGTGCAGTATCATCCTAGATGCATGTCCATTCCTGCACCCTCTGTCACTGGCAACTATAGTTCCAGAAACTGAATACTGGGTAAGCTGCAGCTATCCTACAGCAATGAAGAGCCCCTCCTTCCTGCCTTGTGCCTCTGAGTGTCCGGCAAATATAGCCTTTGATGGTTCTGCCTTTTTATCCTCTACAGTAGGAAAGGGTATTGGGGTGTGGTTGTGAGACCGGAGAGATGAGGTTTTAGTGGCGGCTTTGCAGATACTTTGCAGGTGACTAAGTGAGAAACCTGAGGGTAAACAGGCGTTCACCCAAAGGGTAAAACATAGAAACTGTTGAGGGAGGGGAGGGCTGGAGACAAGGTGCTGCAGGCATGTGAAGGAGCAAGGCTGGGGGTGATAGGGAGAGGGGGCCTG
This sequence comes from Peromyscus californicus insignis, assembly GCF_007827085.1. Taxonomy (NCBI): domain Eukaryota; kingdom Metazoa; phylum Chordata; class Mammalia; order Rodentia; family Cricetidae; genus Peromyscus; species Peromyscus californicus. The sequence continues at coordinate 80,751,448 of NW_026294595.1, forward strand.
CAGCATGCTTCCCGCACTGGGGAACCTGCTGGTGGTGTTCCCAGAGAGAGAAGACAGACAGAGACAGACAAGCCAGGAAAGTAAGCTCCGACCAAGCTGGGCAGGCTCTCCTGGGCCCTAGAAGCTTGACCACACCCTGTCTGAGGAAGATCCAGGTGGTTTATTCCATCTGACCAGATCTACATACTGGGAGTTGGGGCTGTCCTAAATACTGACCTTTAATCCTGGCCTTGTTCAAGCTGCTGTGACCAAAATACTATAAACTGAGTAATTATAATCCGTAAAGGCTGCTTCTTGCAGTTTTCAAAGCTGCGATATTCAAGAACAAGTTGTCAGTGAGTTGGATATCTGGAGGAGGACTTATCTTCTCCTAGATGGCACCCCACTCTGTCCTCATGTGGTGGAAGAGGCAAGGCAGCTCTCTTTTAAATAAGCTAATATCATTCACTAGGGCTCCACCCTCATGGTTTATTCCCCTCCCAAAAGTCCTGCCTCCTGATGCCTTGTGCAAAGCAGGGATTAGCTTTCAACATGAGAACTGAGGGAATGAAAACACTTAGACAGTGCCGAGTCCTAACTACACTGTCCCCACTGGACCATAAACAACGTATCTTCCAATAGTGTTGGTGAGTCCACAAACAAAGAAGTATTTCCTTAATCATTTTAGAGTATTTTGTTACATTTTTCAATATTCTAAAATATAAAACATGATCAAGAGGACTTTGCTGAGACCAGTCATAGTGGCACACACCTTTAATCCCAGCACTCAGGGGGCAGAGGCTGCTAACCTCTGAGTCCAAAGCTAGCCTGCTCTACATAGTGAGTTCCGGGCCAGCCAGTGTTACACAGTGAGAGCCTGTCTCAAAATACAAAGAATCAAGTAAAATAAAAATAAAAGAGGACTTTTCTGTTGATTCCCCCAAATTCAACAGTGCTGGCCCTAGTCAGGCCACGATATTCAGTAGAAAAGAGGACTCCAGCTCCCCAAAGCACATCATTACATCTTTTAATTTTGTTTTTTAAAACAGGGTCTTGTGGAGCCTAGGCTAACCTTGAACCTGTTATGTAGCCACGGTGACCTTTATAGCCCTGATCTTCCTATCTCTACCTCCCAAGTCTAGGACTACAGAGATGAGTCACCAAGTCCTATTTATAGTACAATTAATTGTTTGATAGACAATTTGGGAGAAGTCATCTTGGTGACAGTATTTCAACTTCTCTGAGAAAAATGCTCTCTCCTCTTACCAGGACCTCTGACCCAAACTAGACCTGACCTAAGCTGAACAAGTTGGAGTCTGTCCCCTCGTAATTTAGAATTCTTTCATTCTTCCGTTCAGCAAAGGTGTACTGACAGCTGCCTTCAGACATAGTTGTAGGAGAGGGGATTTGGTGGGCACAGTCTTTCTCCTGCCCCACTGCCTCATTCTGGATTCTGGTGGACATCCATGCTTCCTTATCTACTACCTCTCTCTGCTTCTGCTGAGCTAAGTGGTGTCCATTCACGCTACAAAACAATTCTTTCTAAGGCAAGTATACATGGTCATTCATGATAGGAAAATGCCTTGTTATCTTTCTTTGGACTTGAAAAGCTATTACCTGGAGCAGAGAGATGGCTCATCGGTTAAGAGCACTGGCTGCTCTTGCAGAGGACCCAGGTTTGGTTCCCACCACCCACCTTGTGGTTCACAACCATCTAAAACCCCAGTTCTAGGGGATCTGATGGCCTCTTCTGCCTTCCTGAGCACCAGGCACTCATGTGGTACACATATGTGCATTCAGTGGTACACATATGTGCATTCAGTGGTACACATATGTGCATTCAGGCAAACACACATACACAGAAAATAAAAATATTTTTTTGAAAGCTATTTCCCCCAGCAAAGTACCTGAGAAATCTCTCCAACGTTTTAGCTAGGCAAATTTTCACTGACTGGAAGAAATGTTTATTTAATTTAATTAATTAATTTATTTAGGTTTTTTCAAGACAGGGTTTCTCTGTGTAACAGTCCTGACTGACCTGGAACTTGCTTTGTAGACCAGGCTGGCCTTGAACTCACAGAAATCTGCCTGCCTCTGCCACCCGAGTATTGGGATTCAAGGCGTGCACCACCACCTAGCACAATATTTATTTTCAAAGTTTAATCTGTATCATCCATGTTATGAAAGCATGAAGAACACCAAAGAGTAGTGTACCAATGCTCTCTGCTCACTCCAGATGATAAACCAACATTTCAGCTTTTCATCTTACTAATTACATGATACCCTTTACTCAGTACACATTTGTGTACAGACACATGCATGCACGAGCACACACACACATACACATACACACACACACACACACACACACACACACAGCAAGAGAGAGAGCCTTTACTAGACATCTCATATAACAGAAATGTTGAGCAATTAAAGCATAAAACTTACAAGACAAACATGAGTTTAATTAGCCTGTCCTAAGCCAGACACAGAGGCTCATAACTGTAATTCTAGCACTTGGGAGAAGGAGACAAGAGGATCAGGAGTTCAAAGTCATCTTTAGCTACATGAGTTCAAGGGTACTCTGGTCTCCATGAGACCCTGTATTTAAAAGACAATAAAAACAGTGTGTCCCTTGGAGATCTTGGCAAATTCTAAATTTATAAGCAGGAATACTGCATACAATTATTGTGAGAAAGTGAGAACAGCGTCCTGTAGATATTTTCTCAAAATGAGATATGGCATTGCATCTTGGAAGAAAGCACATTAAAATCTAGGAAATAAACAACTCAGAAGCTTCAGGAAGCCCCTGAAACTGACCTCTCTCTCCCCAAGCCTATGTACTGCCAGACTCTTTGTCTCTCACTGAACCTGCAGGTCACTGATTGGCCTGGACTGGATGGCCAGTGAAGCCCAAAGGACCTGCCCAGCACTGAGATTATTACGGGTACACCATAGCTGAGAGACCGCCTTTTTTATTTTTCACAGGGGTGCTGGGAATCAAACTCAGGTTGTCATGCTTGCATGGCAAGTTTCATGTAATTGACATAAACATTACCACTAACTTAGTGGCTTACAAGAATAGATATTTAATCTCTCATAGTTCTGAAGTCTAGATGCCCACAGCCAATTTCACACATCTGAAATTAAAGTGTCAGGCAGGCCACATTCACCCTAGAGACTCTCGGGGAATTCACCCTTCACTACTGTCAGTTCTGATGGCTACTGTATTCTCTGGCTTGTAGCTGCCCCGTTAAAGTGTCTGTCTCCATGGTCACAGAATCTTCTCTGCATAGCAAATGTTCCTCCACTTTCCTCTTCTAATGATGGAGATCTGATTGAACTTGCGGCTCACCAGTGTAAGGCCGAAAGCTTTCCTCATCTGCAAAGATCCCTTTTTGCGTACAAAGAAACTTTTATAGGTTCCAGGGATTAGAATGTGGGCATTTGGGGAAAGCTGTTTTTAGCCTGTCATGTCTACCTTCTGGTCATACTATGAAGGATGAAGGACATGTTCCAGTATCTCATAGTGGACGGAACATGGGAAGCATTCTAGACACATCCAGTGTTACCAAGTAGATCTTGCCAAGTGCAAAGTGACCTTGAAGGACACTAGTGCAGAGTTAGAGAAGACCTTCACCAGCTGTGTATGAACATTGAAACTATCTTGGAAGACTTAGCATGGCCTATCAAAAACACCTCTGCAGGCTGTAACTCCTTATTCCCTAAAGAAACTGGAGGATGTTGGAAAGAGTCTAGAAGTTGATGCCTGTGGTTTCTGCTACACCACCACCGACAATGGACTCTCGCTGTGTTTCCTCTTGGATATCCTGTTGTTGTCCTGTGTCATGGAGATCCTGCTGTTTTGGATCTGTAGGTTCGTCCCCTTCACATGCTCCAACAGTTCATAGATGGGGTGGATGTTGGGGTGGGCCAACTCAGAGCCCTGGTTCTGGCCTGGTAGGTGGGTTGGTCAGCTTGCTAACTTTCCCTCATCATCCCTTCCAGAGCTCTCCAGCACTGCCTGAGCTAGCTCACGCAGAGCAGCCTACTGTAAGGAGCGTGAATGGGATGGGCCATGCTCCCAGCCAGTCTCAGACCCTCAGATCCAAGTTCCCCTCACTCATATCTCTACTCTTTTGCCCAGGCAAGATGCAGGGTCCTCTCTCCCAATTGCTGTAGGGGGGACAGGGTACCCTTTCCTGCTTTCATACCCTCAGGGCTGGCTCACCTGTGACCCCAACAACAGGGTCAGCTCTAGTGTGCTGCCCTGAGGGGTGCAGGGCCCGTGGTGGCATCTGGGCCAGAGCTGTTGCCGAAGGCCATGTCTGGATCTGTGGTCTTGCTACAGCTAGGGTCTGTGTTGATGTCTTTGGCCCGTGTTTGCATGGGGGTCATTGGAAACTTGCTGTGCTGAGCTTGCCCCGCCCTTCACTGGCCCTTGGATGGCTGGTCCTGCCCCTCTCTAGATATTGCAACAGGCGAGCTGGTCCTACCCCTCAGGGGAAGCTTGCCTTTACACTCGGGAAAAATGACCCCACCCCTCACCATAGGCGTGCACCTCACCTGGGAAGCACACTAGAGGTGACCCTGTGGTTGGGGACACAGGTGAGTTGACCCTGAGGGCATGAGAGCAGGAGAGCTCACCCACCACCACCACCACCCCCCACCCTGCATGCGCCATGGTGGCATTGGGAGGGAAAAATGCCTCCCCTCACCCATTAACACCTGCAGCAGGTAAGAGAGCTGGTCCTGGGGTCATAAGGGTAGGAGAGCTAGCCCTGACCCTCACCAGCTGCAGTGCATGAGAAAGTAGCCTCTGCTTCCCGTCCGGACAGCACACTAGAGCTGAGCCTGTTGTCCGGGAAGCAGTTGAACCCCAAGGAACAGAGCGAACTGTCCAAGACAAAGCTGAATGACAGTGTGATTTAGAAAGAAAGACAAGGAAGAGAGTCATAAACTTCTTCACTATGTCACACAATTATGATGTCACGGGACAGGCATCAAACCTCAGTTTGCTGTTTGACTGGCACGTAATTTGTCTTCCTTCCTCCTCCCCTCCCTTTATTTTTATTTCTTCTTTGTGTGTGTGTGTGTGTGTGTGTGTGTGTGTGTGTGTGTGTGTGTGCTCTACTACTAAGCCACACCTCTATCCCTGTTGCTGTTACTAACATTAAGCATCATCTAGAATTATGCTGTGAGAAATAGTCTTGTTGCAATGTTAGTATTCACATGACAGTCACAAAATACAGACTGCAGTAAGGCCTAAGGGGATGGCTCCAGGGATAGAGTGCTTGCTGCTCAAGCATAAAGACCTGAATTTGAACCCCAGAACCTGTTTCCAAAAAGCCAGGCAAGGTGGCACATGCTTGGAAAGCCAGCTCTGGGGAGTCAGAGACAGCCAGATCCCTGGGGCTTGCTGGCCAGTCCGCCAGCCCGATCAATAAGCCACAGGCAAATAAGGGACCTTGTCAAAACAAAGTAGACAGCTCCAGAGGAACAAACAGCACTTGGCCTGACCTCTGTCATCCACATGCACACACATATGCAAATACACTCAACTACACAGTTATATGTACACACACACATTCAACTCCCCCCATATATATACATTCATACACACACAGAGAAAAAAATTCTTGCTCTGTTATTACTAGCTGGGTAACTCTGAGCAAATCATTTTGCCACGCTGTAAAATGCCTTCAATCCTAGGCCCTGGCAAAGTGTTTCAGGTCTTTAATCCCAGCATGCAGGAGACAGAGGCAGGCAGAGCTCTGTGAGTTTGAGGCCCGACCGGTCTATATAACAAATTTCAAGCCAACCAGAGTTACATGGTGAGACTCTGTCTCAATAAATAAATAAATAAAATAAAATAAAAATAAAACAAACAACACACACAAAGATCAGAATTTTGAGGGCTGGTGAGTTAACTCAGCAGGTAAGAGCACTTGTTGCTTCTGCAGAGAACTTGGGTTCAGTTCCCAACATCCACATGATGACTCACAACCCTCTCTACCTCCAGCCCCAGGGAATCTAGTATCTTCTTCTGACTTCCATGGACACCAGGCACACACATGGTACACATACATATATACAAGCTAAACACTTATACACATACAATGTTAAAATTAAATTAAATTGTAAAATACCTACACTAAATAGTAAAACAAGACCTTGATCATATAAGAAATAATAATGTCTATACTGAAGGGTTGTGAAAAGAATAACGTAAGCTAGCAAATGCCAGGGTTTGCCTTTGATTGATAGCTGCTACTACCATTATTGCTGTTATTGAGACTTGATTCTTCTTCTTTTGAAACATCTTCTGAAATGCTGCCCAGTGTAACAATTGAGACAATATCTGAAAATGAACAAGATGTCTTTTGACCTCATTTGCAGGCAAATCTGTCCTTTGGTCTGCCATAAGGAACTGCCATATGTTCCTCAGGCCCTATTTTGAGCATGTACTTTTTTTTTTTTTTTCAACAAAACTAAATTTTAGTGTCAAGTCAGTCTTCACTCTTCCTCATCAGAAATGTCTCAGGCACCAGCCCCCTGGGAGCTGACTGTCTTTAATCCAAGGGTGATATTTCTGTGCCTGGTTAACTATGCTCTAGCTTTCAACATGAGCCAATTGGCTTTAATCACAGGATGTTATTGAAAAAGATTGGGCAGATTATGGGTAGTAAGAGAGATAATTGCCAAGGAGAAACAAGGAAAAAATAAATGAATCTTCCATCTCAGGGAGAAATAAATGGCCTTATTATGGGGTCAGCTGTGATGATCCTAAAACTCCCTGTCCAGGAGAAAATGCATAATGGTAGTTTGGGAGCTGAAGAATTTGGCAGCGACAAATGCATGGATCAAAACAGCTTTTAAGGGACAACCTCAGGGGATTGCTTTTCTGTAAAAGGAATGGGATGTTTCTCTTTATGCTACTGAAAATGCAGAATCGGAGCTGACTGCAGACACAGTTTGCTCATCCATCATTCTTCAAAAAGGACAAGATCGCTGTTATGTTCCGCTATATTAAGACAATAGACTCCCCCCCCAAAAAAAAAATCACCGAGTTTTCTGAATCCCATTTGTGCAAGTCTTGGGAAGCAAGAAAAAAAAAATACTTGATGTACAGCCCTAAGTAGAGTATCTATGACACTCCCTCTAAGACTCAAGAAATATCATGGAAGCGGGTACAAAGTTGGAAGGGCCAGAGGATGGGGAGGAGAGCTGTGAAACTCTGTCTTCCGGACATGACATGGCTGTTCATGAACTCACTGCATCAGTGGCTGCCTGCTGCACCAGACCTGGCCATTAACATTACATCATTAACATCACACTTTGAATCCCAGCACTCATGAGACATCTGGTGGATCTCTGTGAGCTCTAAGCCAGCCTGGTCCATGGAGTGGGTTCCAGGCCAGCCAGAACTACATAGTGATACCCTGTCTCAAAATAACAAGCAAATAAGCAAAGCAAAAACTTGTCCAAAATGAGTTTTTTTCTGGGACAACTCTATAATATTCAATTTAAAAGAACCCTTTCAATCTCAGCTCCATTCCCCTTTCTCCCTAATATACTAAAGCCAGCGGTATAGAGCGCTGCCCCAAGTGACATCTTGGAACCAGCTAGTGATGTGAGTCATGATAGGCCTCAGTTTTTAGCAGAAGACCCAAGGTCCACCTTGCTTCTTACAGCTAACCACAAAAACCCAGTAAGCCATAGTGAAAAAAGACCCATGAATCTTTCCATCTCCACTGAAGTTCGTTTTTTTAAATTTATTTCATGAGCATATATTAATCGTACATAGTAATGGGTTTTATTATACTATTTTCACTACAATTAATTTCTATCATAGTCACCCTCCATGACCCTTGACCCTCCTTGACTCATTCCTCTTCCTATCTAGTCTCCTTTCTACTTTCATGTTTTCTTTTGAGTTTCATTAGGGTTGCTTACAGGAGAATGGATGAGGAGTTATTTCAAGGAACAGGGACAACTTATCAGGGACTATACCTCCGACAAAAATGTCTCTCCTTCCGCTAGCAGCCATTAACTATCTGTAGATCCTCAGAGAGGGCTGGACCCTCATGATTCCCTTCCCATTCCGTCACAGAATGTTGATAGGCCCCCATCTTGTGTGCGGGTCTTGTGCAAATAACCAGAGCTACTTCCTATGAAAGTCCTTGGTTCTCACCTACTGATACTGATGGTCACGTCGATGGGATCTCGATCACCTAGGGGACAAAGCTCTGGGGAGGTCTGTGAGATGTTTGAGACTGCATTCATTAGCAGGGAAGAACCACCTTAACTATAGACAGCAACCCTCCAGGTGCTGGGGTCGTGGACTGAATTAAAAAGGGGAAAATGAGCTGAGTGCCAGCATTCTTCTCTCTCTGCTTCCTGCCTGGGGATGCGTTGAGACCCGCTGTCTCCCATTCCTGCTGCCATGACTTCTCCTGCCTTGATGGACTGCACCCTGGGACTGTGGGCCAGAACAAGCCCTTCCTTGATTAAGTTGCTTCTGTCATTGTTCATGTTTGTGTTTGGGCCAAATTTCCTAGTCCTTAGTGACCTTCTTTGAGAAACAGCATTGCTTTTTTAATTTGACTCCAAGTCTACCTTTAAATCTTTTGTTTTGTTTTGTTTTGTTGAGACAGGGTTTCTCTGTGCGTAGCCCTGGCTGTCCTGAAACTTGCTCTGTAGACCAGGCTGGTCTTAAACTCAGAGATCCATCTGTCTCTGCCTTCCGAGTGCTGGGATCAAAGGTGTGTGCCACCACTGTCCAGATTTTACCTTTAAGTCTTATTTTAGGAGTTAGAGAAGGATGATGAAGACATCTAGCTAATTACACAAAGGACACACGGTAAATGCATTGACGATCTGAGTCTTAGGCTCAGGTTAAACCTGTTATTCCAGGGCACTTCAATTTTAAAGGGGGAAAAATGGCAAGAGAAAGCTTCCCCTGGCCATTTGGCTGATAGGAGAAGCTTGCCTTTGCCTTCCAGCACTGAGTTGAATTGAAATCTATGTTGACTGAGCCGTGCTGTGGGTGGGGAGAGGTAAGATACTTACCAATGGGATCATCAGCACTCAGACACAGCCTTCCCAAGTGGGAGTGCTCTCACCTACATCAGCCATGGCAGGATGCAGAGCTCTGCATCCTGCTGTAGGTAGACCTGTCTTAGGAATACGAGTGAGGCTCAAGCCAGATCTCTGAATCACAAGACATTGATGCAGAGACACAGGACTATCTAGGGTTCTTCATGTGGGAACACAGTGCTAGTGAGTAGGCCTAAGGGACACAAGTGACACCAGTATCAGTAAAGGTGTTCAGAAACCAGACAAACCCTGAAGCGTGATCCTAATTAGTCTTAACAATGAAAACCAGGAGCCAGAGGGTGAAAGCTCAAAGATCAGAGATGCACAACAACCAACCACCAGTAACTTCTTACCTCTACAAAATCTCAGACTAAATGGGAAGAGGGTGCCTGTCTCTATGAACCCTCACACTGAATGGGGGCAAGATCCTGTCTCCACCCACCTCATATTCCTGTCTCCACCTCCCTAGTGCTGGGATCAAAGGTGTGAGCCTCCCATGTGCTGGAATCAAAGGTGTGAGCCACTTATGTGCTGGGATCAAAGGTGTGCACCACCACCGCCTGCCTCTGTTTCTCTTTTAGACTGGATCAATCTCGTGTAGCCCAGGGTGGCCTTGAACTTCCTGCTTCTTCCTCCCAAGTGCTGGGATTAAAGGTGTGTGCCACCACTACCTGACCTCTATGGTTAACTAGTGTCTAGCTCCTCCCTCTGATCTCCAGGTAAGCTTTATTTATCAGAACACAAACAAAATATCACACAACAAAACCCCAGAGGTTGATTCAGGGTCCTGCTCTCATCTTTCCTTGGATTCCTCCATTTGTTGAGTCTAATCCTATGGGCCATCCAGAACTGCTGTGGAATAATCCTTTTGCACACTGTAAAGATTTGTCACTCTAATTGATTTAATAAAACACTGATTAGCCAGGAGTCAGGCAGGAAGTGTAGGTGGGGCAACCAAACTAAGAATGATGGAAGGAGAAGGGTGGGTGAGGAGTTGCCAGCAGATGCATAGGGAGCAGGAGATGAAGGTGCCATGCTAATAAAGGTGCCACCACATGGCAGAGCATAAATAAGGAATATGGGTTAACTTAAAATGTAAGAGCTAGTTAGTAATAAGCCTGAGTTATTGGCCAAGCATTTCTAATTAATATAAGCCTCAGAGAGGTTATTTGGGAATAGGGACAAGAAGCTTCCGTTGACACAGAACCTTCCTGATGCATTCTTTATTTGCAGGAATTGGTGGCCACGAACCCTGATGAGCTGTCTAGCAGCTCCCACCGACCACTCAGTATCTGCCGAACATTGTTCCCAGTGCTTTGCTGTAAATATTATTGCTTTAATTCTACTACAGTAGAGAAACAGATTTCTCTGTTGTCAGAGATAAGCCCCAGGCTAGAATAACTCACTTTACTAAGTGAGGAAAGGAAAACTGTAGCTGTTTTTTTTTTCAGTCTCCTGGGGTCAAACAATGCTTTTCTGTAACAGCATAAAATTGAAAGTAACCTGAAATAAACAGGCAAATTACAGTCCAGTGCTCACTGGGGTGGTGTGCAGCCACTTCAGATGTAATTAGCCAAACTGAGATGTAAAATGGAAAGAGGTTGAAATTGCAGAAGTGTAAAGGTTTGAAAGCAGATTGTCAAGACGTAGAAGGGCTGTCTTAGTTAGGGTTACTATTGCTGTGATGGAAAAAAAACAAAACATGACCAAAGCAACTTGGAGAGAGAAGGGTTTATTTGGCTTATACTTCCACATCGCTGCACATCAGGAAGTCAGGAAAGGAACTCAAACAGAACAGGAATTTGGAGGCAGGAGCTGATGCGGAGGCCATGAAGGGGTGCTGCTTACTAGATTGCTCCCCATGGTTTGCTCAGACTGCTTTCTTATAGAAACCAGGACTGCCAGCCCAGAGGCCACCCCACACACACTGGACTAGGCCCTCCCAAATCAATCACTAATTAAGAAAATGTCTTACAGGCTTGTCTGCAGTCCAGTCCTATGGGGGCATTTTCTCAGTTGAGGTTCCCTCCTCTCAGATGACTCCAGATTGTATCAAGTTGACATAAAACTAGCCAGCACAAGGGCTATGTGACATCAGAGCTGTTTTCTTGAGAGTACAGGCAGGGTTTTCCCTCTGCTCCTGAACTCAAACCATGCAATATTGGTTCTATAATTTTAAAAGAAAACACACCTTCTCCCATTATGCATTTATCCTATGTTCCAGGATGACCCTCTCTTAACTAATGGGGTTGAAGAGATGGTTCAGCAGTTAAGAACACTTGTACCCAGGTTGAGTCCCAGCATCTACATGGTGGTTCACAACCATCTGTAACTTCAGTTCCAGGGGATCTGACACCTTTTCTGACCTCTGTGAACACTGTCCATGAATCTGATACATATACCTACATCCAAGCAAAACACTCATGCACATAAAAAATAAAATAATAAATTTAAAAATGAACTAACCTAACAGGGCAGATTTTTGTTATTGTTCTTGCTTTATTTTGTTTTGTTTGTTGATTGGCTTTGGTTTTTTGACACTGGGTCTCTCTATATAGTCCTGACTGTAGAACTCACTCTGTAGACCAAGCTGGCCTTTAACTCATAGAAATCTGCCTGCCTGTGCCTTCCAAGTACTGGGATTAAAGGCATCTACCACTATACCAGCTCTACAGAGCAGACTTTGATCGTACCGTCAACTCATCTCAACACCAAGTCCTAAAATGTGCCATAATTTCAATCCGCATTGGCTTCTATTTTGAGGTTAAGAAAGAGATTGCTGTTCTGGCCAGAGGTATCAGATTCCCCCTCGAGCTGGAGTTATAGGTGACTTTAAGCTGACTGATGTGGGCACTAGGAACCAAATTTGGGTCCTCTTCAGGACCAGTCCATGCTCTTAACCACTGTGCCGTCTCTCCAGCCGTTCTTTTGTTTATTTAAAAAGAACAGCAATCACTTTCTTAAGCCTAGGTTTTTCCTTACTTCCATAAGATTGAGAAGGAAGACCATATACCTGCTTTGGTGTGTGTGTGTGTGTGTGTGTGTGTGTGTGTGTGTGTGTGTGTGTGTGTAATATATATATATATATATAGCTGTGCATGAATTCCTCGCATAGACTTCACACATGGCTAATGTGAACCCTCCATGCCTGGTGCTTACTTCCTAAGACATGGAAGTCTCTGTGCAAAGGACTATGCCTTTCCTGATATGAGACTTTCAGGTCCTCCTAAGGCTGCTTTTGTTTGCTCTTTGAGGAGAAGGGAACATTAGGCAAATCATAAATGTATGTGTGCATACATGCATGTTTATATTCTGCTTTTAACCCAAACTCCAAGGAAATAATTGGTTCAGTTTAATGAAAATGAAAATATAAATAAATATGTGTGTTTATAAATCACTAGGAACAGAGTCTAGTGCCTGACAAACACCGCCCCCCATTTACATGGTATTTATTTGCCTCTTAAAACCAAATTGTTAGGATACTTGATGATAGAATGTCTTTGGGGTAGGCAATAGGACTTCTATATAATTTTGAAAGCAATTTGAGCCCAAATGCATACAAATGTCCTATTCGGTCAACACCGTTTGTTTAGTGCTTTGAGTCAGCACACCGAAGTCTAGGATAACATTTACTAAAGTTGTTTTATTTTTAGTTTGGCTTCTCATCTTTAACCTTTAACTGTCAAGTAAAGCTAAATCTAGGTCAATGCCACATGCAAAGAATCACGTATTTCATCTTTAGGCAGTTTTGAGGGTGAAGTCTTCACAAGGCAGGAAGGGGACCAAATCATAGCAAGAGGAGCTCTATCCAGTCACAGCTTGGCTTTTCTTTTTTTTTTTCTGGAGGGGAGGGTTGTTTTGTTGCTATTTGAGGTAGAGTTTTACTATATAGCTCTGGCTGGCCTGGAACTCACTATGTAAACCAAGCTAGCCTCGAACTCCCAGTTCACCACCACATCCAGCTCCAATCATACAATCACCCAACCCTCTCTCTTCAGACACCCAAGAAATGCACAAAGTTGAGACAGAAGCAAGGGAAAATGAGTCTGCTATCGTTAGATGCTTGGTCATAGCTTTTTCTTTCCCTTGCTTCTGGAAAAGTGCCTCCAGCTTGGAGAACTGCCAAGCAGATACTTCTGCATCCTTGACCAAAGATGCCTTCCGTCCCACTTCGCCACCTGCTCCCAAGTTTACTTCATCAAAGTTCTTGCTGTCATGATACATATATCATTTTCCCTTCCAAAGTGCATTTTCCAATTTTCAAATAAATCTGAAAACATGATTGGTTAAGTGTAATTAAAATTAAAATAAAAATACAGGCCAGGTCTGGTGCCACATGCCTTTAGTCCCAGTACTCAGGAAACAAGATCTCTGTGAATACAGGCCAACCTGGTCTACACAGTTAATTCAGACCACCCAGGACTACAGAGTGAGACCCTATTTCAAAAAAAGCAAAACATTTTTTTTAAAGAGGGCAGTGGTTGCACACGCCTTTAATCCCAGCACTTGGGAGGCAGAGCCAAGCAGATTTCTGTGAGTTGGAGGCCAGCCTGGTCTAAAGAGCAAGATCCAGTACAGGCACCAAAACTACACAGAGAAACCCTGTCTCAGGAAAAAAAAAAAAGAAGAATCATAGCTCCAAGGTTGAGCTAGCATACATAAGGCTCTGTGTCCAATCCCTAGTACCAATACATATATATTCAGATATGTACATATCTGAAAATTAACTGGGAAAATATATGTGCTACATATGTGACAATGAGGTAGTTATTGTTTTAATCTTTGATATATGTAATAATTCTACATATTTATGGGGTGAACCTTGGTGTTTGGTTCATGTATACACTGTACAGTGATCAAATCGAAGTAATGAGCATGCGCATCACCTCATACATTTATCATTTTAAAATCCTTTCTTCTGGCTACCTGAAAACACACAGTGCAGTTAGCTGTACTCACTCTGTTGTGCGGTAGAACCCCAGACATTACTCTTCCTCCCTGTGACTCTGTGCCCGTTGACCAGCCACTCCTCCCTGACTGACGCTCCTCCTCAAGCCCTTCCCCTCCACAGTCTCTGGTAACCACGTTCTACTCTACTTGCAAAAGGTCAGTTCTGTTATATTTCACAGATGAGGCAGATCATCTCTTGTTTGTCATTCTGTGTCTGGCTAGCTGTTTTCACTTAGCACACTATCCTCTGGATCCAGCCTTCTTGTAGTAAACAGCAGGATTTCATCCTTCTTTGTGGCTGAATTGTGTTCCATTGTATGTGTGAGCCACATTGTCCTTTAAACATTCATCAGTTCACAGACAGTTAAGCCAATTCCAAATCTTGGTTCTTGTGGATTGCGCCCCAGTAAACATGGAAGTAAAAATGCTTCTTCAATCTCCTGATTTTGTTTCCTTGGGCTATGCAGTCCGGGATTGCTGGATCATAGGGTAACTCTATGTTCAGGGTTTGTTTGTTTTGTTTGTTTGTTTTGGGGGGGTTTTTTTGGTGGAACTTCCACCTTGTTTGCTATATACCTACAACACATAAAACAACATATCAGAGTTCTCTTTCCTCTGTAGCTCTCTGTATTGGGTACTTCCTATTGTGTTGATAACAATTCTGACTGCAATAAGAGCACATATTGTTCATATCGATCACATGACTTTGGTGGTCAGGGATGTTGAGCACTGTTTCCCATGCCTGTTGGCCCACTATGCGCCTTCATGTGAGAAATAAAAATCTTGTGCCAAATCATTGTTTCCCTTTTTCTTTTTTTCTTTTCTCTTTGCATACTTGAGAACTTTCAAAGGCTAGGCATGCTCTCTCCTACTAAGGCACATCCCCAGCACTGCTTGTTACTCTTGGTGTGTGTACTCTTGTGTGTACCTCAGATGTCATTCCTCAGCTTCTACCTACCTATTTTTTTTTAGACAGACTCTCTCACCAGCCTTTTAACTCAGCATGTAAGCCAGGCTGGCTGGCCATCAACTCCTAAACTATCTACTTGTCTCCACCTCTCCAACATGGGATACAAGCACACCGGCATGCCCAGCTATTTTACACGATATCCTAACTTGCTTCCTATTGTAGTGAAAAGCACCATGACCAAAATCTATCATCTTCACAAATGATAGTCTGTCACTGAGGAAAGTCAGGGCAGGAGCTCTAGGCAGGAACTGAAGCAGAGGTCATGGAAGAGCGTTGCTGAGAGCATTGCTCTCCCTGATCTGCTCAGCCACCTTTTGTATAGAACCCAGGACTACTTGCCCAGGAACACAGTGAACTGGACCTCACATCCATCATCAGTCAAAAAAATGCTCCCACAGGCTTGCCTACACACCAATCTGATGGAGGCAATTCCTCAGTTGACGTCCTTCTTCACAGGTGACTCTAGCTCATGTCAAATTGACAAAAAGAAAGAAAGAAAGAAAGAAAGAAAGAAAGAAAGAAAGAAAGAAAGAAAGAGAAAAGAAAGGACCCCACACATGAGTTATAGGGATGATTACCCACTTAACTGTCTTTCTAGCCTCTTGGTTGTTATTCATAATTAATAAAATCTCCATTTTTTTAATGAACAAAGGGCTGTTAGGTTTGTAATTAAGGGGTCAAACTTCATTAATAAAAAAAATACAAATTAAAACTGAGATCATTGCACTGATCACATTCATGATAAACATTAATGACATTGTCTATTTTTATATGGGGGAATAGACACTGTCCTAAAATACTGAAGAATTGCAATTTTATGACTTTCTAGACTATACTTAGAGTTGAGTGCAGACCTGTAATCCCCTATACTGAGGAAACGGAGACAGAAAGGTTGCTTGAGCCTAGGAGTTTAAAGCTAGCCTAGACAGCATAGCAAAACCCTGACTTGAAAAAAAATAAATTTAATTTAATAAAACTCTGAGTGCAAAGCCCTTCGATCCATCTTTTGTCATTTGAGGAATATATGACATAGACGCTCTAATGAGGATCTCAGCAATACTGGTCACAATTGCATACAAAAGAATTACAAAGAGCCCATCTATCATCCCCTAGCAAGAGGACT
This sequence comes from Peromyscus californicus insignis, assembly GCF_007827085.1. Lineage (NCBI taxonomy): Eukaryota > Metazoa > Chordata > Mammalia > Rodentia > Cricetidae > Peromyscus > Peromyscus californicus. Next base: position 80,767,569 of record NW_026294595.1, read on the forward strand.
AGTTCAACAAATTATAAAAAGAAAAAAAAACCACAGAATAAAATGTTTATCCATAGTACAGGAATGTTGAGCTGAAGGTAGAGTCCTTGCCTGCACGAGGAACTGGCTTTAATCCTCAGCGTGTGTGTGTGTGTGTATATGTGTGTGTGTGTGTGTGTGTGTGTGTGTGTGTGTGTGTGTGTTCACATTCATAAGTATCAGATGTATATAAGATGTAAGGGCTGGAGAGACAGCTGAGCAGTTAAGAGCTCTTGTTGCTCTTGCAGAAGACCCACGTTTGATTCCCAGTCCCATATGGCAGATCACAACTGCTTGTAACTCCAGTTTCAGGGGACCTGATGCCTTCTTCTGATCTCCTCAGGCTCGTGCGCACATGTGGTGCACACTCATACTCATGCGCACATACATACACATTAAATAAGTAAAAAAACACATATTTTTAAAAGAAGATGTAAGTGACAATAATTGCATATTTTTATGGAAAAGCATTGTTCATATACATATATATATATATAAATACAATTGTATGCACCATACTCTTTTCAACTACCATATATATGTGTTGAAAATATATATACATATATATATAATGTATACATGTATATACATATCAGTATATTAGAGAGAGAGAGAAAAAAAAATGTTTAGAGAAATAGTTCCTCCATGGAAGGCAGGGGCAGGCAGATCTCTGTGAGTTTGAGGCCAGTGTACTCTACAGAGAGTTCCAGGACAGCCAGAACTATATAGTAAATTTATGTGTGTGTGTGTGTGTGTGTGTGTGTGTGTGTGTGCATATGTGCATGTGTATTGGGTTTGTTTGTTTGATTTTTTACTGCGTTTTGTTTGAGAGCTTTGTCATGTAGCCCAAGCTGGCCTTGAACTTTGAATCCCCTTCCTAGGTCTATCAAGTGCTGGGGTTACAGGTATAATCTGGACTCAAAATGTTAATGCGATCTTTTTCATGTTTGTGGTATTTCACAGACTATGTGTTTAAAACCTCCTCCACAGCTGGGTGTGGTGGTTCATTCCTTTAATCCCAGTGCAGGAGGCAGAGGCAGGCAGATCTCTGTGAGTTGGAGACTAGCCTGGTCTACAGAGCAAATTCCAGGCCAGCCAGAATTACATGGTGAGACCCTGTGTCAAAAATAATGAAACAGCACAAACTTCTTTTACTATATTGCTCTGTATTTTAAAACTTTATCAGTTGCATATTCATTTATTTGGGACAGAATCTCACTATGTAGCCCAGGGTAGCCAGCTCATGATCCTCCTGCTTCAACCTACTGAATGTTGTTGTTTAGGAGCATCACCCATCCAGCCTTGTCTCGGTTTTCTCACATACTATAAATGTGTCAACGTATAAAGAAGAACATACTTCCCTTTTCACAAATCAAAGAGGAGGGCTGAAGAGAAGTTTCACTCATTTAAACTGCTTGCTGCTCTTGAAGAGATCTCTCTGGGTTTGATTTTCAGTACCTACATTGAATAGCGCACACCTGCCTGTAACTCCAGGTCCAGGGATCCAATGCCTTGAAGATACACCACACACACACACTACATCACAGACAAACACACATACACATACACCACACTACACACAGACACACACGAATATACACACACTACACCACACACACATACACACACTACACCATACACACATTACACCACATATGCACACACTACACTATACATACGTACACACACACACACACACACACACACACACACACACACACACACACACACAAAACCTTTAAAAAGAAAACAGTAAAAAAAAGTAAAGATAGGATAAACTGGGAAGGTGACTCAGAAAAGAGCTTTCAGCACAAGCCTGAGGACTTAAGTACAGTCCCCAGAACTCCTACAACAGCCTGCCACGGTGACACACGCCTGTGATCCTGCCCTGGTGACACATGCCTGTGATCCTGCCACGGTGAAACACGCCTGTGATCCTGCCCTGGTGACACACGCCTGTGATCCTGCCGTGGGAAGGTGGAGACAAGTGGATCCCTGGAACTCACTACAGCCGACCTAACCTACTTGGTGAGCTCCAGGCCAGGAAGGGATCCTGTCTCAAAGGAGGGCGTCAGCTTTTGGAGATTTCTGCTTGCTTTTTTTCATTAGCTTGCTGGTCCCTTCCCAACCTTGGGGGTGCTTTCTGTTTCTTAATAAATGGTCTCTGTGTCTATTTAAAAACAAAAAGCAAGGTGGATGGCATTTGACATCTGAGGACAGGTGGCATTTGAGGTTGTCCTCTGGTGCATGCACCTGTACATACATGTGTGTGTACATCTACACACACACACACACACACACACACACACACACACACACACACACACACACACACACACACACGTATGCCCACAGAACCACACCAAAAGTTCAATAAAGAGAAACATGACTCTTCTTCGGAAAAACCCACTCAGTGTGTAGATTCTTTTATCTCAGGGGTTTTACTACCCATTAAAAAACACATTATTTTTACTGCCCAAAGTCCTCAGAATAAATTTGTGCCTGTTCCTCTACAAGAACTTGGCTGGGAAAGATTAATCTGTGGTTTGGGTTTGAGAAATGAAGTCTATTAAGTGGTCTTAAAAACGAAAGTGGATATTATTGTACATGCAAATTATTGGTGCTTCAAAGGGCCCCAAGCTTCACTGCCTTTCTTTCTTTTTGCATTTTATTTTAAACCAGGGGCAAGGCGGGGGAGTGGGGGTTCTGAAATGGAGCCCCCGCCTGTGCTACTCGTGTAGAGTGAAGACCTGTAGACTTTTGGGTGTTTGGATCCGAGTGAGTCTTTGAGGTCATCAGCAGGGCTTTGATTCTGTGACCCAATTAAAGATTAAGGTGAGCGCTCTGTGCCTGAAAACACTCCCAGATGGAAATGAATAAACACTGGCCCCTAACGCCTACCTAGATCCAGCTAGAATACAAACCCAGAGTTTACAGCCATCAGAACATGCCATCCCAAGCAGCAACGGACTCAGAAGCAGATTCTAAATCAAAGTGAAAGAGAGTACGTTGGTGCCCCCCAGCCAGGATCCCTACAGAGTCCAGAGAGAAGCCCCCCCCCCCCCCCCCCCCCCCCCCGCCTCAGGCAGCAAGGTCAGCAGAAAAAGCCTAGGGACTCAACAAGGTGTCAGGTATATTCAGTGTACACACATTCTCATCTGGCTCTTCCTCCATCTGACAGACTCTCTTTGCAGATCTTCAGAGAGAGGCCAATAATTAGTGGGGTGTAAGTCATTCTAATAAATTCCCATATATATGTATATATGTGGAGAGAGAGAGAGAGAGAGAGAGAGAGAGAGAGAGAGAGAGAGAGAGAGAGAGAGATTCATTCCATAAGTTCTGTGACTCTAGAGGACCCTGACTAATACAGAAGTGAACTGAGTTTGGGGACATGGGATTGAATATAGGGCCGCAATAAGCAAGTGCTAGTTGCTAATTGGAAACCAGGTCAGGTGAGTACAGAAGTATTACACTACCCTGCCTCTCAGCCCATCAGTGATGGAGTGAACTGCATTAAAGAGCCAAGGGTATCTGGGTGGTAGTAGCACATGCCTTTGATCCCAGCACCTGGAAGGCAGAGGGAGGAAGATCTCTGGTTCGAGGCCAGCCTGGTCTAGAGAGTGAATTCCAGGACAGCCAGAACTACACAGAGAAACCCTGTCTCAAAAAAACAAAAACAAAACAAAAAGAACCAGAGGTGGAGAAAACATTGGTACAGGAAGCTGCTCTCCATGTACACTCCTGCCCTCAATTAACCAGATTGGTTCTTATGGTGTCCTCAGGTTAAGGGAGGCAGCTAGGCAGAGAAAAATAGGCACAGTATGACATCCCAGAGTCCTGGCTCCGGTGTTCTTTTCTCTGGGTGCCTTTTCTCTTCTGCCACTCCATAATTCTCTCAAAGCTTTCGCTCTCATTAGTTTAGCTATAAAAAATTACTCCCAAATGATATTGCTCCTACCTGAGTGTTATATTTTCTAAATATGCTCCTGAAGTCTCTTCTAATTTTAATATGCCTTACTTCTGATCTATATAAGCAAACATGGATATGCCTATTAATCAAAACACTCGCCTTATCTAGGCAATTTGATAACCCAGTGGCAGGGGGTCATGAGACCTTTTGAAGCTATGCTGGCATCATAGGAAGACCGAGGTAGATTGTGCCTATTGGACAGCATTCCTTCCTCAAACATCGTCCTCACTGGTAGCTTATGTACTATCCCTCATCAGTCATCTTCCTGCCTCACTAGCCTCACCATTCAATCCCCTAAATACATTCCTCCTCATCTCCCAGTCCCCTAAATGATGATGTGGCTCAGAGTTTGAACCTTAGATCTCTCCTCTGCTGAAACCAACTCACTCACAGATTCATTCAGTCTCTCACCCCCCAGGATTCAAGGCTGGAGAGATGACTCAGTGGTTAAGAGCACTAGCTGCTCTTCCAAAGAACCAGAGTTCAATTCCCAGTGCTCACATGGCAACTCACAACTGTCTGTAACCCCAGTTCCAGGGGATCTGACACCCTCATATAGACATGCATGTGGTAATAAAACACCAATGCACATAACACAAATAAATTATTTCTTGAAAAGTGTCCAAGATTCATAACTCAGGCATTATATGACATTTCTATATGGTTGATCAACAAGATGAATTCCAAATTCAAAATGTCTCTCTGTAAACCTCCTCCCTATTTCTCCCTGTCTATACATCCACTCTTCCTGTTTCTGAGGCCAAAACCTTGACGTTGTTTTTGGTCAGTCTTCCTCCACGCCTAATCCAGTACATTAGAAAATCCTTTAAAACAGTCTGTTGGGTGGCACGGACGTGTAGTTCTGGCACCAGGGAGATGAAGGTAAGAGGAGTTCGAGACTAGCCTGGGATTCACAGCTAAACCATGTCTCAAAAATCAAAACAGCTGTGAACACACAGGCCACTCCAGCTAGGGAAGCAGATCAGTGCCTTGCTCAGCCATCATCAGAGAAGCTTCCTCCTAAAGCATATGGGAATAAATACAGAGATCCACAAGCAGACATTAGGCAGAGAGTGAGAGGCCTTGGAACATGCAGACCTAAACCTGATGTCTCCTTCAAATCCCTCCTCTTGGGGCTCAGGAAACCCTGTGGATGAGGAGGCAGAAAGAGTGTAAGAGCTATGGGGGGATGGAGGACACCAAGAAAATAAGGTCCTCTACAGCAACGTGACCCAAGTGCTCAGGAACTCACAGAGACTGAGGCATCAGGCAGCATGCACAGGACCTGCATGGGTCTGCAACAAGTCCTTGCATATATTATGGCTCCCAGTTTAGCTTTTTTTTTTTTTTTTTTTTTTTTTTTTTTTTTTTTTTTTTGGTTTTTCGAGACAGGGTCTCTCTGTGTAGCTTTGGAGACTGTCCTGGAATTCACTCTGTAGACCAGGCTGGTCTTGAACTCACAGAGATCCTCCTGCCTCCCGAGTCCTGGGATTAAAGGCATGGGCCACCACTGCCTGGCCAAGTTTAGCATTTCTTATGGGATTCCTGAGTGTGTGAAAAAGTGGGTCTCTAGTTTCTGTGCCTTTTCTTCTGTCTCCTTGTTTTGTCCAATTCCAATGTTTTGTTTATCTTACCTTGTTATACTATATTATTATATTTCTATCCCTTAGAAGCCAGTTTGTTTTCCAATGAGAGACAGAAAGGGAGTGGGTCCAGATAGGAGGGGAGGTGGAGGGGAACTGGGAGGGATGGAGGGAGTGGAAACCATATTCAAGATATATTATATAAGAAAAGCTATTTTTTTCTTTCTTCTGTTTTTGTTTTGTTTTGTTTTTCTGAGACAGGGTTTTTCTGTGCACACATGGTTGTCCTGGAACTTGCTCTGTAGACCAAGGTGACCTCTGTAGACCTTGAACTCAGAGATCTACCTACCTCTGCCTCCCAAGAGCTGGGATTAAAGGTATGTGCCAAGATACCAGCTTTGACAAAAAAAAATCTATTTTCAATAAAAGGGGAAAAATCAAAACAAGAGCTGGAAAGATGGTTCCACATTTTAAGAGCACATACTGCTCTTGCAGAGGATCTGAGTTCTATTCGAAACACTGACATCAGGCAGCTCTCAATTCCCTGTAACGTCAGCTCCAAGGATCCAGCATCTCTGGATTCTTCAGATTCCTGCACTTCCATGTGTTGCGGGATATTTGAGTAAACTGTAAATATGTGTTTCTGTTTTACCTTGCCTGCCTAAGGCACCCGATTGGTTTCATAAAGAGCTAAATGGTCAATAGCTAGGCAGGAGAGGTTAGGTGGGACTTCTGGGAAGAGAAAAATTTGGGATGAATCTAGGTGCCAGCAAGACACAGAGGGAGTTGGACCCACAGAATGGAGGCGAGGTGAAGAACCACATGGTATATTAATCGAAACAGGTTAATTTAAATTAGAAGAGCTAGTTGGGAACAAGCCTAAGCTAAAGGCCAAGCTTTCGTAACTAATAATAAGTCTCCATGTCATGATTTGGGGGCTGATAGTCTCCAAAAGAAAATCCAACTACACCCATGCACCCCCACCAACATAATTAAAAATAAATTAAATCTAAAAAAAATCAAAATAACAGAAAGTTCTTTAACATATAATCAGAACCCATCCATATCACACAACCAGCACTGCTAGTATCAGCGTGGACCTGGGTCCTCTCTGCACTGGGCACCGCTCTGGATGCTGCAAGTCATTTTGCACAATCTGTCCTTTTTTCTCTGTCTTTGTAGGCTGATATGGTATGGCCTGTTTTACTTGTTGTTTGCCTTGGGTTAATGACTAAATTGTAGACAAAGAGATAGGGCAGAAGGGATAGATGTGCATCCCTTCCAGAGTAGACCTGAAGATCATAAACACAACCCAAGCACTCTTTCTACCTCCCATGAGCTGGAATGTGAAACAATCTGCAGCCCAGGAAAAGCAATGGCCCAAGAGGAATCTGTACCTCTGGACAGTCACATGAAAGCTGCCACCCTGAACACAAACATCAGATAAGGGAGAAATGAGCCTATAATGCCTACAGCCATCTGTTATGGAACCCAACCCTATCATAACTAAAACAAGCAACTCAGGATAGCATCTGAAGCCTACAGGTTCTTCAACGGCTTAAAAGACTTTTGAATTCTTCCAAAATTAGTAGCCCACAAAAAAGCAAAAAGAAAAAGAAAACACTGCAAAGTCAACAGCAACAAATGTTTACATAATTGATATTCCTTCTAGGACAACAGTTTCCCAGTTGCTGCAAACCTTGATTAATGCAGCAAAATTTACATCATAAAAATAAATTACCTCTTCCAAATTATTTCAAAAGAGTTTACAGCAAATAATTCTGTCTTAGTATGTGGGTACCTATTATCATTTGATCTTTCAAAGGAAAAGGATTTTGAAAGGATTTGGTATTGGTTCAGGATCCCCAAGACCAAGTTCTCAGCACAAAGGAGATTTATTTGCCCCAGAGGGCCAGAGAGCAGGAATAAGAGACAAAGACAGGAGACAGAGGACAAGGGAGAGGGGGAAGGGAACAAGGGAGAGGGGGAGGAGGTATCTGTCCCAGAGAGGGGGGACAAAGGACTGCCTCTGGGTAAAGGGGAGACAGAGGTGGCCCATAGGCAAATGTGGTTTATAAAGGTAAAGGGGAAGCTCCATGTTAGGATGAGGTGTATAACTTTAATCGGGCATGTTAATCAGGTGAGCCCAAGGGGGTTTTGATGACTGGACTTCAATACTTAGTAGTCAGTCTCAGAAGGAGGAAGTGGCCAAATGAGGGACTAGAGCTTGGTGACTAACTTTAGGACTATAAGCTAACAACTTTCAGTAAGGCAGGGAATACGGGAGAAGGGCAAGGCCTGCCAGAGCCGTGTTTGCCATGCTCAGGCTGGCTAGAGTCCCTTCGGGCTTAAGTTGTAGGATGGCCTTAACCAAGTCTGCATACTAACTGAGTTACCTTGGGCAAGTTGCTTAAACTGAGATTTTGTATTTATTTCCTGTTAAATGGGGATTGGTGGGGAAAAAAAACTTATTTTAAAAAGCTATAAGAAAATTTTTTTAAATGTATAGGTTTTGAAAAAACATTGAATGAAATATATATATATATATATATATTCATGTGTATATGCATTTTGCCTGCACATATGTCTATGTATGAAGGTGTCAGATCCCCAGAACTAGAATTACAGACAGTTGTGAGCTGCCATGTGGGTGCTGGTGTTGTGGAGTATTTGTACACTGTGAAGATGTGTCTTTGCCAAAGTGCCTTCTGATTGATTTAATAAAAGAGCTGAATGACCAATAACCAGGCAGGAAGAGGTTACGTAAGACTTCCACGGACAGAGAGGACTCTGGGAAGAAGCAAGGTGGAGATGCCAGGAGACACAGAGCAAGCAGGATGTTCAGGAGGAGTGGTAACGGTCATGAGACACGTGGCAGATGTAGATTAATATAAATGAGTTAATTTAAGTTATAAGAGCTAGTTAGGAACAAGCCTAAGCTATAGGCCAAACTTTGATAATTAATAAAACGTCTCTGTGCCATTATTTGGGAGCTGGTGGAACAGAAAAAGACTCTTTCGTGCTGGGAATTGAACCTGTGTCCTCTGGAAGAGAGGCTAGTGCTCTTAACCACTGAGCCATCTCTCCAGGCCTTGGATGAATTGTAGAACAAATACAAATTCAAATACAATATAGCTTTCCACAAATCTCCATGTTTGAAGAGAATATAGGAGTCAGTTAAATCCAACTCAACAAAGTTCCCTGGGAAGAACTGGGTTGGGGTGGTGGTGGTGAAGGAAGTACTTCTGATTGTAACTCAGGCTTTGAACTCTCAATATTGACTCAGCTTCCTAAATTCTGGGATTACAGTTATGTGCCATCGTATCTGAATGTAAAAGGTTTTGTTTTGAAGACAAGATCTCACTAAGCCTAGGCTATCCTCTAATTCCCTGAGTGATCCTGATCCTCCTGCCTCTGCTTCCCAAGTGCTAGGATTACAAGCATGGACCACCATGCCCTGAAAAGATACTGAGTTTTTGTTTTTACATTGTTTATTTTATTTTATGTTCATCCTGTAAACATGGAGGTCAAAAGAAAATTTGTGGAAGTTAGGTTTGAAAAAAAAGTTTTAGCCTGGCATGGCAGCATACACCTTTAATCTAAGCACTCAGGAGGCAGAGGCAGGCAGATTTCTGAGTTGGAGACTAGCCTGGTCTACACAGAGAGTTCCAGGATATCCAGGTCTATACAGAGAAACCCCCGTATTGAAAACAAAAAACAAAAAGGAAAGAAAAGAAACAAAAAGAAAAAGATCTATATTTTTAAAACTCTTCTACACACAAGAAGCTGGTCTCACTGATCCTTTCCATTCAAAAATAATCAGGTGATAGGATGGTAGATTAGAAAGAAAAATTTTTCCAAAATAGTTTTTTGATCTTTCCAATTCTGAATTATGTAAATCTAGAGTCATATGTCTAAAATAATCACATTTAAATCATGTAATATGTTAACCAATAGATGAAATAAATGTGCCTGAAGTGCTCCTGATCCATACAGAATTTGGGGAGTAACTAACTACCTCCCAGTTTTTCTAAGGGCTCCATGAAGGTTTTGCCACCAGCCAGATCTGTGCCCACCCCACAACATGTTCAAAGTCTCTGTATACTGACTGTCCAGAGCAGCCTGGACTGTTGTTGAATACAGCTGTGAGTGTGAGCATGGTGTTCTGAGCAGGTCTGTGCCAGAGTAAGCAGCGCTGTGAACTTCATCTTGTAGGTGAGGGTATCTGACCCACTGAACTCACTGAGGAAGGTAACTGCATGGTTGATGGGATTTCATGACTGTGCTTCTTTTCTGGTGGATGTCTGACCATGACAGAAAACTCACGTTGATTTTATCCTCAGATTATTGCTTGACCTGCCAATATGCCTGTAGCTCTGGTTATCTTGAAGCTCTCAAAAGGGGATAGGAGCCCTTAGGTAATCAACATTGAGTCCAAATCATCCCTGATGGTTATTATCCAATGCAAATTAAGCTTTCTCATTGCCTAACACCACAGCTCTCAGCAGGGAAAGAGAAGTAAACTTAAGTCATAACGTCCAAACTGCTGAACACTGACCAATTCTAGCAGCAAAGAAGAGTTTCCTGGTAAATAGATGCATCCACTTTCCAACCCAAATGTACAACAGGAGCCAAAAAGAGAGAAGAAATCACTTCAAAAGACCAGAGCAGGAAATGTTTCATTTTTCACTTGGCTCCATGATTTGGAAACCAATCCTTTCAACTGAGAGACTCTATCCTTGCCCTTCTCTCTCCAACCTCCATTACCTATTATTCTCATTTGAATGGTCTGTAACTGCCAAGTAAAGGTTGCTACCAATATTGCATCTGGTCCAGACGGATTAGAGGGGGGAATGATGTGTGTGGCTCTCTGTAATCCCTCCATCAACTCCAGGATTGCCAGTTTCTCCAGGGACTGTGGCAAAGCTGCAGAAAATCCCCAAAGACAAGATGTTGCAGCTTCTCTCTGGTTTGGCTGGCAGACACCGTAAAAGTAATGCAGGCAAGAGAAATTAGAGAGACGTCTCTCTGGTCTGCAAATGAGAGGCAGCTGCGGAGTGAGTGCTCCATTCCTCCTGAGGGTGGCTGCAGCAGGGCCAGTCTCTGAGGAATGAGCACTTCCATGCATGTCTTCTGTTTCCAAGATGAACTCAAAGCCACCTGCTTCAAGCAGCCTCATATGGAATCAGAGATGTGTGCTGATGTGGCCTCCAGACTAGTTCTGTTTCCAAGTCTAAAAATAGACTCGACAAGGGCTTTGAACAAATCTATATTCTCTGGGCTTGCGCTCTAGATTGAATGGCATTTGCCATTCACTTTCATCATGGAATTGAGGGGAAATGGCTACAAGAGGGCTTGTAAAATAAAACAAAATAAAAATTTGAACAGTCTGTAGAGCAAGAACAATGAGAATAAAGTAACCATTCTTTACTCTTTTAAGCAGTAATTTATATTTATTGAAATTCATAGCGTCCACACAGGCTGTGGGGTGACAGTAAAAGCAGGCAGAGCAATGCTGAGTATTACAGAAGAAACAGAGTGAGAAAACAGAGTCAGCTGAAAATTCCCCATTCCTTGTATTGAAAAGAGACTAGCATCACAAGCAATACTATAGGAGGCAGCTTTAACATTTTTCTTTTCTACTCTGGAATGTTTTGGGTATTGTACACGATTGTGTTGAATTCTTGGCATTGGGTTTTATTCACTGGAAATCACTTACAAATAAAACAAAAATTTCTGCCCTTTTAGACATACCACAAATGGAGTGTTTTAAAAGTATTTAGAGATGGCTAAGATATTTTATCTAAAAAAAACTTATTACTTGAGCCAGGCAGTGGTAGAGCATGCCTTTAATCCCAGCACTTGGGAGGCAGAGGCAGGTGGATCTCTGAGTTCAAGGCCAGCCTGGTCTACAATGCAAGTTCCAGGACAACCAGGACTACACAGAGAAACCCTGTCTCAAAAAGCCAAAAACAAACAAAGAAAAAGCAACAACGAAAAACTTATTACCCAGTGGAAGATCTAGCTAGGAAAACAAACAAACAAACAAAAAAACAAAACAAAACAAAAAAAAAACACGGCACGGTGCTTTCTAGAGAGCATCTAGGCCCCCAAAAAGCCACAACCAACATTGAAAGTAAGGTATTTAAAAATCATGACCAACTTGTAACTACTTCAAAGACCCAGACTTCACAACAGTTGAAGCTGAGTGTTGAATGACCTGTCTTACATTTGTTCATTTTGTGACAGGGTCTCACTATGTAGCCCTGGCTGTCCTAAAACTTGCTCTGTAAACCAGACTGGCCTGGAATCACAGAGATTCACTGATTCACCTGCCTTAGCTTCCCCAGTACTGAGATTAAAGATGTGTGCCACCACCCTTGGCATCATATCTGTTTTTAAAAATAATTTCTGACTGTAAATCATAGATACTTCAATACCTAGGAAATATTGAGGGGGGGGCAACCTTTGCCTCATTTGGAATGACAAAGTATTATACACAGAAACCAGGACACCCTCAGTACTATTGTTTTCCTTCTAATTTTAGTTTTTCTGATGTCTGCATGTATCTATTTCAGAGATCTGCTTTATATTATGCATCAAAATGGGGTCAAGAAGTCTTCATTCAAAGATACGGAAAAGCCAGATAGGCTTTTAATCTTTTAAGTGTTGGTTCTGATTTCTGTATATTCCGGGTGTCTGCCCCAACAGTGAGAAGAGATGGAAGATAAACAATGAGATGTCATCTTGCTGTGACCCCTTTACAAAGGGCTGTTAGAATTCACACACACACACACACACACACACACACACACACACACACACATCTACAAACTGTTGGAAAAGTAGCAGCCCCTCAAATTTGAACCATCTCTAGGGAATACATGGCTTCATTATACAAGGAGTTGAGCAGTCACCATCAATTATATGGTTTTCCTCAGCAAGACAGACTCTTACACCCAAATTTTGAAACTATGAACTACAGTACTGCATGAGCGAAGACGTCTAGTGTTTAAAAGGCCCCTGGGGAGTTCTAGTCAAAATATTTCCATTCCTCTCTGAAACTGGGGTACAAAGGAGAAGGACACAGTGAGAGCGCGAATCAAAAGGAAAGCCGTCCTTCCCGGGAAAAGCTGCAGAAAGTCCAGGTCTGCAAGGGCGATCTCGCCCTCTTCTTCCAGAGCAGGCGAGATCACACACCTTTCCTGGGAACATTCATTCCCAGCAAGAAGCCAAAATTAGGTTTGCATCAATTTCTGAACGTCTGTAGTTAATAGACAGCCTTCATCATCCCGCCCTAAATGGGTGTGTTTAATTGTCCATGCATGCTCTCGGAGGCACCACACCGGCGGCGGCGTTCTAAATAGATGGGTGAGTGATGGGGCATATAGTTTTTCCATAAAGCGGAGCTACTGGCTCCGAGTGAGTGGAAACTCTGGCTTGGAAACTGTCCGCTACGGTGATACCAGGATGGGATTGGGGCAAGGGAAGTCGGAGCGAGGTTTAGAGAAGAGAGTGAATGACCCAGTTTCCTCCCTTGAGTTTGCAGTCTGCATCCCGTCGGGGTTTGGTGGCCGTGTACCCCGTGCAGTTAACTGCCTCTCGAGCCACGTGTCCTTCCGCCTCACGTCCCCTCGAGAAGGCCCCCAAAATAGGCCAGACTGAGCGAATAGTTGGCCCAGCGCCTTGGGGCCAACGGTGGAACACCGGGAACTTCATCCAAAAAGCCAGGCCAGAAGCCTCCACCAAAAGCCTCAGCTGCTCCCGGCCGACCCTCAGACAATTCGGTCTCCCGGCCCCCGCGGTGGCTCAGCTCCCGCCACTCGCATCCAAAAAGAAAAAAGCACCTTCAGAGCACGTTCCGAGAGCAACACTCATCTTTCCAGTTAGAACAAGTTTAAAGTGTGGGTCGGGCCAGGAAGCCGCGGGCAGGGGGTCACGTGCGCCCCCCGTCACTGCAGCTCCCCTCGCCTCTCCGGTTCGAGTTATGCCATCAAGCTAATATATTGTGACTGCTCTTCTCTCCTGTGACAAAGGCTTGCAGCTGCCTCCAAATCAATAGACGTCAAAGAAATATGAAAACAGTCATGACACAAAACTTAAATCCTGCTTGCAATCTACACGATCAGAACCGTGTTTCTGTTCTCCAAGCCGCCGATTAATTTATCCCAAAGTTTAGTCAAATTTTTATTCCGCTACCTTTTTCCCAGCAGATCGCGCTACATCTGTCGGGTTTGTAATGTAATTTGTAATTACTGCCCTTCATGTGGTCCGGTGCCTTGAACCATCTTTAATTAAAAGCATAATTAAGGGAAGATCTAAAGAAAGACAATTACCAGATGGTCTTTTTTTTTTAAGAGGCAGTAGTTGCTCAGAGAAGGGAGAAGGATCTGTCCCCTCAACCCAGTGCTAAGAAGGGGGCGGCGGTCGGATCCGCGCCTGCGCACTGCAAAGGCCTGGGCCCAGCGCGCACTGACCCCTTCCCGGCTCCTTGCCCTGGCCTTAAGGGTTCAAGGAGGCGGAGCTCAAAGGTGAGCGCTAGCGTCCCGCACTTCGTAGAAGCTGACTTTCTTCTCTTTTTCCTGGTGGTCTCCTGTTTTGGAGTGGCCGCGGGGAGCCTGGACCCAGATCAAGGCAGAGACAACTTCCAAGTTCGCCAAGCCCCTGCCCCCCACCCCCAGAGCTAAGGTCCACCCTGCTCTGCGCGGGATCCTGGGAGCTCTGAAACAAAAAGGAAGGATTGATGGTGGAAGGAAGAAGGATGGGAGAGATGGGACTGACCCACCACAAGACCCAAGCCTAAGTCCACCCCTGGACCCCGCCCAGCAAGGTAGCAGCTGAAGGAACGTTCCCACGAGGGTCTTAGAGCTCCCAAGGACAAAGAAGCCAGCCAGACCTCACCGTCGCCCTCAGCCTCGACGGGCAAAGCAGCCCTGCATAGCAATTCTCTCGGCTCCCTGTTGTCCATGGGTCCCTTGGAATTTCCAAATCAAGGGTGGTGGTGGTGTTTAAACCCCCTCTCGGTTCCTGTCTTACCCACCCATACCCACACCCACATAAATAATGTAGTCGGGAGCCAAGATTTCTGCATTAGCACCGCGTTGCCCGGGCGGCTGGCACAAGGATTCCAAAGACGCAGAATGGAAATTAAACTGTTGTTGTATGAAGGGGATGTCATTATGTGACTGCTCATATTCAAAGTCAGGCAGCAGTGAATTGTAATCATTTCAATTATCTCCAATATATTTTCCTTAGGACACAAGTTGTCAAAGATTTAAAGAAAGGAAGTACATTCTTGCGGTTCCGTGGGTCCATTTTCCAGACGGTTTGTTACTCTTGCTGCATGATTTGGTTTCAGCTTTTATTCCCCAGCCTCAGAGTCTCTTACAGAGATTTCTCTGGATGGAACGAGCCACGCTGGCCCTTGTGGCTTCTCTGGCTGTGCCGACGTGGTCCACGGGTGGAAAATCGGCCTCAGTATACCTGGCGCTCGCATTTTGGCTGCTTTCAGGTTTAATTAACTTTAAAAACAAATATGCTTCGAGTTCTGGATCTGGTGACCGCTTGGGAATGGGAGGGAGTAGTGATGTACTCCGTGTCCTTCCCAGCCTGGGGTGGGAGGTGAGGGTGAGGGCTGGCAGTGCCTGCCTGCGCCCCCCGAGGCCAGCCAAGCAAAAGAGCACGTGCTGGACTGTGTGGGGATCGGGGCTCTCTGAGCGTCCAGGGAAATCCGGGAAGAGCCGGCTCTGCGCAGCTCCCTCTCTCCTCAGCCCGATGCTTGCTCTTCCTGTCCAACCATTGGACAGTGAAGGTTGGATATGATGTCCTAGTGGGGATGAAGGAGATCTGGAGAAGCACTCTGCCACCCCAGCCTGGGCAGAGAGTGGAAAGGTCGTCTCGTCAGCCCTCGTCCAATATCACGGATTAAGATTAATCCCGATCTTTACACTAATATAGCCTCTTGGGTTTTTATTATACTCATTTGGGAGGAAATGAGCTCTTGCCAGGCAAATAGCACCCCGCACCTCACTTCTCATAGCTGCGCAGGGCTGGGGCCTGAACAGCTCCGTAGGCAATTCCCGAGCTGCCGATATTATATTTGTGAAATGTCCTTTTGTTGAGGCTTTTAACACCTTATAACGAATCATTTGTTCCTTTCTCTTTAATTTTGATAGACAATTAGCCATCAGAGATACACCAGTTGACTGTAACCGAGCATTAAACTCGCCTTTATGTAACGCTAATTTAGCATAACTGCTTTGTTTAACTTTGCTATATAAGAACCAGGTTTTGTAGTTAAAAAAAAAAGGTGTAATTTTATGTGGGGCTTCATTTCTTTTGGCCTTGTACTCAGCAAGCCTTTCCTCTTTGTGAGGCGTTCTGCTGGGGCCCAACGCCATTTCCCGGTGCCTAGCACCTGCAGGCTGGGGGGAGGAAGGGAATTAGCATTGATATAGATTTAGTTGAAATGTAATCTCTTAAATCTGTCCAAGATTCAGAGAGATAATTACACTTTCACTGCATTGCCAGGGGTCAGCGTCTCTGAGGACCTGAGGAGTTGATTTACTAACAATAGTGTTACATAAAAAAATGGCGTTTGAGATTATAATGTTAATGGCTGCGGTCGCTGGGGAATGCTGCCGCTTCCAACTAATTCCACCTAACTTTTTTTTTCTCCTCCTCCCTTTCTTCCTGGGCTTCATCTTTGCAAAGAATCGGAGCCTTCGTGATGTTTAATTTGGTGCAGGCGCCAGAAGGTTAAGACTAGCTCTGGGGTTTGGGCATGACACACTTGTTCCGGCAGTGTTTGCATTGTGGCCTCGACAGCAAGGCTGGCTGGCTTCTTCCCCACGAGAACCCAGCAAAGGCGCGTGCTCCGAGCACCTCTCAGCGAAGCGAGCAGGGGACGCAGCCAAGGCAGAAGACGGCGCGCCCGCCCGGAGGAAGCGCGGGGCGGCTAGACGTACGGGCCACCCCGCTGGCCTTGCAACTTGGGCCCGGCTTGCAGTCTTCAGAAGCACCCCGCCGGACCGGATCTCTGTCTTCCTTGGCCCTGGAGCTCTTCAGTCAAATCACTACCAGGCCCTTTTCTGTACCCTCCTCTCCGTCTCTGGCTGGTTTCTCTTCAGCACTCTCAAACCTGGGGAGTTCAATTCCCTCATTTTTCATTCTAACTGGAGTTGGGCAGGGGCCTGGGACCTGGGTTCAGAGAAACATCACCAAGTTTGTATTCCAGTCTAGGGTGGAGATGAGCTTTAAAACTAAGAAGTCGGCCTCCTTCCTGGTAGGGATAATTAGTGGAATTTACATTCTCTCTACACACTTGTCAAACTCCAGGTACAGAGGTCTCACAACGTCCCCAGAAGTCCCGTGGCTGCCCCTAAAGTCCCGTGGCTGCCCCTAACTTGTAACCGTGAGGGTTTATTCCGCAGTTAAACCACAGAAGCATCACTTCCTCTAGCTATCAAGCAAGGTAAAGGTGGGCTTCTCCCACCTCCCCTCTCACCAGTGGACCGATAGCCACTGGCAGTGTCCAAAAGGACCCGGCTAAACAGAATTCTTGGATTTTCTTGAGTAGAAAGGACACAGTTAGTTCTGTGGCCTCCAGTGCTGGATGGCTAAGAATCCAAAGAGAAGACAAAATCTAAGGAGTGTCCAGGGGCCTAGGTGTGCCCCCAGGGCCAGGGCCATTGCTGACACCCCCCTCGGATTTGGGGGGAAGAGAGGGCGGTGAGGGAGGGAGGGAAGGAGGAGAGAGGGGGCAGGGGGAGTTTGGATAGTGAAGGGGAGGGGGATGCTCAATTTTCTACCTCTGACTCCACACTTGAAGATAGGGTGACAACAGGGTTCAGTGTGCCGGATCTGGACGGAAGGCCTTGCCCAAGCAGTCTTCCCATCTAGGAGCATCGCTTCTTTGAGGACACAGTGGTGAATCTGTGGGGCTGGGGGAGGGTGTCCAAGCTAAAGAAGAAGCCTCACCACATCTGAGCTTCTTTATCCAATCCAGTGCCCCACAGACCAGCCTTGCGGTCTTGACCCTCTAGTGCCCTCCTAGAGGTCCCTGTGCCCAAGCCTTTGGAGCTTGGGGGAGGGGGCTTCTTGTAAACCCAGTGTGTTTACCTCAGTGTCCCCTTATCTTATATGTAACAGCAATATATATGTTAATTGAAAACTTCTGAATTTAAAAAGGTTGTGACAAGTTATAATTTGTCCTGTCAATGCCTGGGATCCTTATTTATCTCTTTAGCTTGCCTCCTGCTTGTGCCTGTCAGCTAACAGCTTGCCTAACTCGTTGACTTCCTCACTCACGGCACGGAAATGACAAATGTGCTGTTTTATCCGTACAATTTATTTCATTATTGTTGCCAGCACGAAGCATCACAATCAATCATAAGGAAGTCCAGTTGGCAGGTGTCAATCTTGGTGTGTTTTTGTACGTCTCAGTCTATATTTAATCCAATTATAAGGGTCACAGAGTAAGTGCCAATCCCCTTGTTACAACTCACATCTTATTTAAGATTTAAAGTAAAAAAGTCAACTTGATCACATAGCCCTTTGGGGGGAAGGGAGGGGTACATCTGAAACACCCCATCTCCATTCTATTCACCTCCAGCTTAAATTACGAAACCATCCTCTTTTATTAAAGAGTTGCAGGGAATTCAACTTTTATGAGAATCTGTGTGCAAATGAAGGCTCTCCTTATTTTGCTAAAGTAGAAGCAGCCTTAATGATGAGAGAGCTTTCCGCTCATTGCCCATTCAAATACAATTGTAGATCGAAGCCCGGCCTTGTCAGGTTGAGAAAAAGTGAATTTCTAACATCCAGGACGTGCCTGTCTACTTTCAGAGAATTGCATCCAATCACCCCCAGGGAATTCAGCTAATGTCTCCATCTCCACCCCGACAAGGGAGAGAAAGAAATCAAACATGGTATGGCAGACTGACTTCACATGAGAATGTTTAAAAGAGAAAAGACAGTGGAATGTTCTTGAATTGATGGCAGCAGAGGGTTCTTAGTGGAGAAGGAAAACTGGAAGAACTGAAGACTTTCTTAAAGGTTCAGCTGTGTGGAGAGCAGACAGCACAGAGGCAGCTAACTGAGGCATCTCTTTGTATGAAAGCATGAAAATAATTGAATGGCACAGAAACCACAAAATCGCGCATAATCAGGACATTATGCAGTCCTTTAGACCAGGGTAAAGAAGGGGCAAATATTATCTTTGCTAAATATCCCCCTGTTTGATGCTTGAATTCACAAAATATTCCTCCCACTTTGACTTAAAATAAAAATCTTGTTAGAACACGCTCGCTGTTTAAAGGGGAGGGTAAGAGGGGCAGGAAACAGGCAGTGTCCACTTAATTCGATTGCTTCAGCGACCAGGGTTCTGGTTGGTTTGTATAGATATTTGAAATGACCTGCAAGTAGACACAGAATTTTTTCAATGATGTGTGGACATTTCTCTGCCCTTTTACTTTCTATACTGGGAGATCTTTATGAAACCAGTCTTATGGGTTAGACCCACCCTGGAATACTATTCTTTAAAGATAGAACTTATCAGGATGAATTGTGACCCAGACTTAGTAAAGGAAAACTGAAATATTTAAATGAGGGGGGAAAGCTGTTTATACTTTTCAATTTTTTTTAAGAGATATTCTCAATGAAAAGACAAATGATTATCCTGCAGTCCAGATCCAGTAGATGGGGCTGTACCAAACCAGAAGATGCTTTATTTTCATAGAGTAGTTAAAGAGTCAGAAATGGACAGGGAGGGGTGGCCGAGCCAGGTGTATTGGACAACAACAGGTCTTAGCTATAGTTCAAGACTATGAAGAGACTCTCTCTCTCTCTCTCTCTCTCTCTCTCTCTCTCTCTCTCTCTCTCTCTCTCTCTCTCTCTCTCTCTGTCTCCTTCCCTCCTTACCACTCTCCACTCTGCTCTTCACCCCATTCTACCCTCCACCCCCCTACAACTAGTTAGAAGGGAAGCTCCGGGCTCCCAGGGAGGGGTGGGCCACAGACTTGTGACCACCTGCCGCCTACAGGCAATCAAAGCTGCCATGGAGAAACAGAGCTTGGGATCACCCCAACCAAGTGTAGGGAAAGGACAAGGGGAAACCTGGGAGAAAAGGTTTCTTTCTCTTTTCACCCCACCTATAGCCTGCCTCGAGTAACACTCAGCTTTCTCAGGGTTACAAGTTCTTCACCACGCTGCCAGGCTGCCCTTAATGCCCCTTGGACCAGGCCCGTGCGGCCTAGAGATGCTGTGAGTCCAAAAGAGGCAAGGCTGAAACCTGAGCAATCTTTGGAGGCGACCAGGCTGTTCCCAAAGCGAGTCCCTGGCACTAAGGAGAGGCTCCAACACCTCCCCTCTCTCCCAGTGCCTCAGACTTCTGGTCGGGTAGCCAGAGTTCTGTAAGGTCGACAGCTACCTGGAGAACCAGACTCAGGTTTGTGGTTACACGGACACCCTTATCGGGTGGAGATCACAATGCCTGCTTCCTCTCTCCCAGCCTTCAGTGTGTTCCCGGGGCAAATGGAGAGCAGCTTCTGCGTTGGCCCGGAGCTTGGGAGGGCCAAGGTCTGGCCTCGCCTCCACCACCCGCGCTCACACCCGGCCCTAGCGCCCTTTATTGACAGACAGCTAGATAAGCTAGCGAAGGCTGTGGCGTTTCCAGCTACGCTCTTGAGCACCCTGCTGGGTTGCAGGGATCCGCGCACGCTTAATGGCTCCAAACAAGCTCCAGCAGCCTTCGCCGCAACCTCCGGTCGTGACAAGGGGTGGGTGAAAAGCCTCGGGCAGACACTGAGAAGCTGGGAAGGCCTATCCCAGCCCCAGGGCCCACCGGTCGCCCACTCCACAAGGCAGATGGTGGAATAGAAGGGACTACAAGCCATTTGAGGACAGGACTGGACCAGGTTCTTGCTTGAAGCTAGAGGTTTACCGAGAAACTGGGTCTTAGGGGATGGTCAGTGGCGGCAAAAAAAAAAAAAAAAAAAAAAAAAAAAAAAAAAAAAAAAAAAAAAAGCAGAGCAAAAGTTTCAACATCCCTTTCCAAACTATCAGGATTCGCGGGATGACTGGAACAGGCTAGAATCTAGGCCCACACTACAGTGCCTCGAAGGGAGTAAATGCTCTTGGGCTGGAGAAAGGAAGAATGGAAGGCTTTTGTAAATAAGAATAAGTCCATTGGGACCTCTCCAGCATACTCCCTTTCTCCTTTTCCACATAACCAGACCTCCAGGCGGGATGCACTCAAGAAGGTTGAGAGGAGGAGGAGGAGGAGGAGGAGGAGGAGGAGGAGGAGGAGGAGGAGGAGGAGGAGGAGGAAGAGGAGGAGGAGGAGGAGTCTGGCTGATAGCTGGCCAAATCTGAAGGAACGAGTCAGAGGGGTGCCTAGAGCCGACCTGGGCCTGTTACAAAGTCCTACACTACACGTCCAGGTTTGTTGGGGGCGGAGCAAGAACTTTGAGAGAGAGCACGCACCCTGGTGCCTTTCACACAAGGCTCTCTCCCTTCACCGCCCTCATCCGGCCAAGGCATGCAGGTTCCGGCCCTGGGACCTTCCAGGCGTCCAAGTGCTCAACTCCTGGTCTCAACACGTGCATACCCTGGTCCACCCTGGCTGTCTCCCAAAAGTTGCCTGAAGGCAGTTCCAGGCCCGTTGCCTTCTTCCACCACCTCCTCAAGAGCTTCCCCCACCCCACCCCACCCCCGTTCCAGGCAGGATCTCTCAATCACTCCCAAACTCCAGACTTAAAGCAAGCAGAAGAGGGAGGAGACTGAAAGCTGAGAAGCCCCTGAGGGCGAAAGGGCAGGAATGTCGATGCAGGTGTAGCTATCTAGTCCAAGCTGGACAGGCTTAGCAAATCTAAGCCGTCTTCAGTTCCACAGAGGGTGTGAAGACCACAGGATCAGTATCCGGCTGACCTTGCCCCAATTTCTTCGTCCACTCAGCACGAGGAAAGAGAATCTTAACCTCCGAACCTCCCATGTCCCCACGTTTGCCCCCCTAGGCCACAAAGTCAACAGTTAACCCTCAAGTCAAAGATAAATACCATCATCTACATTTTCTACATGAATGGAGCTTTTCAGTCCCGCAGGCCAGGGAAGCCCGAGCATGCTGGCTTTGGGGGCTTCCATCAGGAAAAACGCCAACAGGCCTAGATTTGGTCCAGTTTGGGGATCGAGTTTGCTCGTCTGCTACTGGAGCCTCAGTCTGTGCCCGGCTGGTGACTTTTGGAAGTGAGGGCCAGGTGGGATTACCCATTGGGCCTCCTAGTGAAAAGAACTTGCCAAAGGTCCCTTTCGACCCCGCGTGGTCTTCATCCCACTGATGAAGTGACTCCCTAGAGAACTTAGGGTCAGGGTAGGGGGGTCTCTTAGATAACTCACTAGCCTAAAGGCACGGACCGTGGGATCCGCGTGCTGGAGGGCCCGAGCACTTGGCTGGACCTGTTTACTTGGGAGCAGGGGGGAGGGGCTTGATTGTGAGCCTAAAGGAGGACAATGCTAGCCAGAGGCAGGCAGCGTGTCTGCAGTTACCGGCCAGACCCGGGAAAGACTCTTGGGATGGAGCGAGTCAGACTCTGACTAAAGAGAGGGAGGCTCCCGCCGGGCCGGAGAGCTAATCTGCAGAGCTGAACCCAACTCTGGCCGCCGTGACGTCACGCGCGCCCGGCAACCAATGAGGACCGCGCTGGCGTGGATATTAAGGAAAGTTAGCGCCTGCCGGAGCACCCTCTTTTCTTATCATTGACATTTAAACTCTGGGGCAGGTCCTCGCGTAGAACCCGGCTGTCAGATCTGCTACTTTCCCCGAGAAGCGGCTGTGAGAAGTGTGGGAACCGGCGGCACCAGGCTCACCTGCCACCCCGCCCTCGCCTCGCAGGTAACCGCCCTAGTTCTAGCTGGGACCCACGGCGCTGGTGGCGGCGCCCCTCTCCGCTGCCCGCAACCGGTGTCCTCAGGTCGCAGAAGCCCTCCCCGAGTGGCCTCGGGCTTGATTCTTTTTCTTTTAAAACGAGGCTTGCAAAGATGGAAGGGGAGTTACTGGGAGTGGGACGAGGGTGGGGTGGGGGATGTGTCTGCGAAGCACGCTTCTTTCATAAAAGTAACAAAAATGTTGTGATCTCAAGAGTGGACTTCCTGTCTGGCCCTGAGCTGAGGGTGATGTGGGGGGGGGGGGCGGGGGGTGTCTGTGGCTGCAGTCTAAAGAAATCGCTTGAGATCCTAAGAAAAGCAGGCGGTGGGCATGCAGTTTGCAACACGCCTTCCTCCGTGGCAATTAGCGACATTCACGCTTGGAGAAGCCACTAAACCTCGCGCCGGGTTCGTGGAAGCACCCTGCGGAAGGTCGGGCGAGGCGCGACAAAAGTTTCCCCGCGGTTGCAATGTGTAGATGCGTGTTCCCTAACGAAGTCAGAGACGCTGGGGTTCGCTTCCCCCGAAAGGCGCAGAGGACGAAAGAATGCGGCCTTCCAGAGCTGGGCAGCGCGCGAAGGCCCCAGCGTGTGATTTGAGCTTCCCTTCGGAAGACCTAATAATTAGCGATTCTCACTGAGCTAGAACGCGGGCTCGGGTTACCGGGAGAGGGCTACTGCCGGGGCTGAGCTCTCTGTCTGGGCGGGAAGCGGGTGGGCTCCTCCAGGGCAGAGCGGCCGGCCGCTGAGCGAGTGCCCTAGAGAGAGGTGCCCAGCCATGCTCTGGCTCCCGGAAGGCCGGAACTTTCCCGAAGTGGTCAAGAAAGAGTTTACCCCAAACTTAGACTAAGGAGTCTCTCTGCCCGCTTGGAAAATCACGCAGCTAGCTAAGCCCTAAGCGATACGGCATACCCAGGCTGAGCACCCCACGGGAAAGTTTGACGAGGCCTTAGGGCAGGCCTGGCCTGGAGCTCTCCCACACCACTCGGCGGCGTGCTCCTGGTGCCCTCCCTCTAGACCTGCGGGTGGCACTTTTACAGCTCAGCTGGATCTCAAGCACCTGTGACAGGTGCCTAGGATTCACGCCGAACTCTGAGAGAGTCCCCTCTGTGCGCCTTGCCTACAAGCGATGCCACAGGCAAAGTAGCCACCCGGCTGCGCACCTTACCTGGACAGGGGTCCTCTCCTCCGCGGGTTCCTTTTCCGGGAGCTGAATGTGAGCAGGTTGCCCGCTTCGCAGTAGGAAGTGGACCTTCTCCTCCAGTCATAAATCAAACCCAGCCATCCTCGGGCCTCCTCCCTCATTAGAGATGTTTATTGGAGATTGTGTTTATTCGGCTGTCAGGGCGAGAAAACGCGGTGACATAATTACCTCTGACCAGAGTCCTCGCCCCGCGCCCAGGGCGAGCCAGGGACCTCCTCTGCTGCGGTCTCACTCCCGTGCCCTCCTTGATCAGAGGACAAATCCGATTGGCGTGTCTTTCCCCCCCCCCCCTCAGACTTCGTATCATTTGAATTATTGGAGGACTTAGTATTCAAATTTCTTCAATGCCCAGGAGTTTATTTATTGTAGATTTCGAAAGGAAAATCAAAGAGAATCCAGCTTCTGGGGGGGGGGGGGTGGAGAGAGAAAGAGAGAGAGAGAGAGAGAGAGAGAGAGAGAGAGAGAGAGAGAGAGAGAGAGAGAGAAAGAATCTTTGCAAGAGAACTTTCTGGTGTACTGGCAGTGGCGCCTGGGCCAGACCCTCTTCCTGCCTGGAGCGGTGGGCAGACCTGGAGGGGTGGGTTCCAGTATTGGTGATACTATTTGTTGGTTCACTTTTCCTTCTCTTTCTTTTCGGGAGGAATGCTAGTTTCAGGGCCCTGAGCTCAGGGTTCCACACTCTCCCGGGTGGACCCCGGATCCCGGAAGCAACCAGCCCTTAACCCCCCCCCCATCCCTCTGTCCCGGACTACCGACCCCCAAAGGTTTTTCCCTGCTAGCAAGGCTTTTTAGTCACCATCTGCGAGACTGGGTTCGAAATGATGAAAAGACCCAAACTGTTCTCTAATTGAAAATACATTTTTTTTTGAAGACTGTGCCCTGACAACATATCTGGGATCTCAGTTTTTGATCCCTTGCTACTGCCTCTGTTCTCCAGTCGCTAATAAAACTCGCATTGAGCCCCTTAGTGCCTTGATTAACAGGGAGATTAACTCTTACTGGGGTTGGAAACAGCTTGTCCCAATCAATGTCATTTTAAAAGCCCGTCAGGATGCGCTTAGTTCCGTCGGGCTGCTGGAGCGAGCCAGGAGCCAGCCCTGACATTTGGTTCTCTCCTTCCCAGACTCAAAACCCTCGAGCTCCGGGCCTGTGTGTTTCCAGCTCCTGGACAAAACAAATTGCACCAGTCAGTCCCAGGCCTTTAGACAGGCAGCTGTTTGGAGATGTTCTTTAGAGAGAGGTGACTGAGGTGGCCTTAGCTAGCTTTTCCTTTAAAGCTGCACTCTTGCCTCTTTAGTGCAGAGGCTAGAGGTAGAGGAGACTTGAAGGAATGTCCCAGGTTGGAGGAATAGAAAGGGAACTTTTCTAGACACTCCATCAGCCAAAAAATAAAATAAATCCCAAAATGATGGAAAGTTGGAGTGCCCTATGCGTTAGGAACTTGGAACCTAGTTTCTTTCGAGACAAGCGCGGCCGAAGGCAGGCTTGGGAGTTAACTCGCCGCCTGCAAGAAATCTCTTTGCTGGGATGCTCTCTGGCTGGACAAGGCTGCTTTTAAGCATTTGGGGGGTGAGGAGAGGAAGGAAGTGGAGGAAAAGAGGTGCTGCCCAATATGAATAGAAGAGGACCGAACCCAGAAAGCTCACAGATGCACTAATCATTTGGCAGGAGGCGAGTAAGGCGAGGGCACCGTGACTTTTTCCAGCCAAGCGCTGCCACAGCTTGGAGGCGCCGCTGGGCCGGCTCTCGGCTCTCCTGTACTGTTCTGGGCTTGGCTAGGTTAGCCTGGGAGAGGTTTTCCCGCCAGGTTGTTGGGGAAAGCAGAGAGTGAAGGCAGGAACTCGGTGGCTAGGGCGGGAGGCCTTGGCTTTCTGTGACCCTTTAACCTGCTTGCCAGCCAGGCAATCCATGGAACCCACCTTTCAGGGCCTGCAGAAAGAGACACGTTTGGGGCTTTGTAAAGCGTTGCAGGTGTTTGTTGAGACTTTCCTCCTTCAAAGAAATGGATCTTCATCCTTCCCAGGGTACCAGCACCACACCTCAGCTTGGACCAGTCAAACAACGGGAGTTTGGGGGGATGTCGGCACACCGAGTGGAATACTGGTGGTTCTGAAGCTGGGCACTCCTTTGCCTCGCCAGGGGCCGCTCTCGGGAAGGAGACCTGATGGCGGTGGGCACAGGCAAATGCCAGGGACTATTGGGAGTGAGATTCTGAGGAAGACTCACACTTAGGCCTCCATGTTGGCTAGAGGTTCTGAATACGGTTGGGCAAGCCGCGATGCCCCCCAGCGCCACTCCCTCCACACCAACTGCTTTCTGTTACCCGGTGGGACCACGGCGCGGCCCCTGCGGGAACACTCCTGCCAGCAGAAAAGAGGTCCCCTCCGCGAGCGCTAGAGGGTGGAGTGGAGGAAAGAGAAGCAAAGAGTAGTGGTGAAAGGAGGGGGGGGGGGGAGAAGAAAACCTAAAGCCTAACTTCGCCAGCCTATCCATCCCTGCGCTGGAGGAAAGTGAATGGGCCTCCGACGTGTTGGAAGCCGCAGTTAAAATGGCGACCTGAGTGTTGTCTCAATTTTGTGGACGGCTTGCACCCTGGTTTTAGCTCTCCTCCTCCCAGTTCTCGTCGTCCCCACAGCAGGTACTTGGCAGAAATGAGGATCCACCAAAGACAAAACAGCTCCTCCATGCTCTTTGAGACTAACCCACAGAGAGCGTTCCTGGTTCTTACCCTTCTCCTTAAACTCCAGAAACTGTCTGCCTGTTTCTGTTCCTGAGCTCCCCTCCCCAAATATTGACACACTAGAAGCAGCCAAGTCCTTTCTTTTCTTGTTTGTGCAGTTTCCAAGAGTCCCACTCGGAGCCCCCATCCCCACTTAATGACGTAAGCCGCATTCACTCCAGGCTTCTAGCCTCCTCTGATTTTTTTTTTTTTTTTGTTGTTGTTGTTAAAACTTTTCTCCGAGGTGAGGTGGGGGTGGTGGGTGGGAGAAGGAGCTGATTGAAAGAGCCAGTGCCCTGGGGGGAAATAGCAACAAGATTATGGCTGCTTCTTTCTTAGGCAAAGCTTAAGAGGGTGCTAATCCACCGGGTTGCTAATTGAGAGGTTGTAAAAATGATATTCGCCGCCTCCAGTTGGGACAGTCACTGGACCCCCCCCTCCCCACTTTTCATTATGCTTCTTTAATGCTTGCTTGAGATGTAAAAAGGGAGAAATGGAGAATGAAGACTCCTCTGCTCTGGGACCCAGACTCCAGGCCGGACTTCCTGGGATCCTCTGAAAGTCGCGCTCCTACGAAATCTCTCACTAGAGGCCGCCTGCCCAGCATCAGCGCCACCTTCTTAGCCTCTGGCCGGAGTTTGCTCCCAGCCCGGACCCAGTGCCCTTGGTCCTCTGGAAGGGACCGAGCCAGTCACCTTCCTCAAGCCGAGGAGATGAGCGGGTTGTGCGAACCCACCTCAGGCTCGAGTAAAGGAAGGCCTCTTCTGTCCTCAGAATTCTGCTAAGGTTCCTGGGTGCTGCACTGCTGGGTCCCGGGCGAGGACTTGAGTAGGGTGCTCCCACCCGGCTCAGAGGCAGCCTGCAGCGTCCACCTGGTTCCAACTCCCAAGGGGATTCGGCAGCGCGGGCCTGCCGCAGATGAACTGAGTGGGCAGGCTACTGCCGAAGGCTGGCTTTCGGTTCTTGCCCTACGTCAGAAGAATCGAGGGCTTCAGGGGGGGCTTTCGGCCTCCTTGCCCCAGCGTTTCCAACCCCACTCCCCTTTTGCTGGGTCCTGAGTGCTTCCGGACCTCAGGCCTTATATTTCTCGGCTCCAAGAACACGCAGGCTGCGAGGGAGCTCCGGAGGGACAGCGCGGGACAAGACTCCCCTGTCACCTAAACTGCAGTCTCCGAGGGACGTCTTTGGAGTGTACTGAGGTGTATCCTAATGTCCGGCATTCAACAAATGGACTTCTGGTGTGTGGTCAGAAGGGAAAAGCCATTTACTTACTTTCCTCGCCGGTTTTCTGGCAACAGTTGAAGGGGAATTGCCTCCGTGGACTGAGCTGACCCAAGAGAAAGGGAGTCTTGGCGGGGATACATAGGCACCACACACCGATAACCGGTTCCTTACACCGACACACGTTGACGTACCAAGCAAGCCAGCGGGGACACACACTCGCAGAATCTCGCCCAGCATTGGTCAAGTCCCACCCCCACCCCCAGGCTTCCACTACCTCCCCTCCCTTCTTATCTTCCCCTCCTTTCGGCCGCCTGGAAAAAGCTGCCACACTTAGTCAACAAATGGCACGTGGGAGAAGTTGGAGAGTGTTTGGTGAGGACTCTTCAGAGCTTTTCACAAGACTCCTCTGTACACAAAGTAAGTGGCGTGTTTACTCGGGCCTCTCCAGGCTGGGGCAGTGCGTCCGCGGAGCACGGTGGCTTCGGAAAGCAGAAAGGAGAGAAGAAAAGGCCAGGGGGTGCAGGAGTGGGGTGGGGAAATGGGCAGGCTTGGGAGGCCTGGCCCGGGGAGACCGCGGGCCTCGCTGAGTTCTCGGCCTGGAGGCCTTCTTCAGGCCTAGGCATCGCTGCCGTGCCACCATCGCCGGAGTGCGGCTGCTGGGATCCAGGGACACCCCCTCCTCTTTTCTCTTGCTGCTAAAGGCCAGGTGGACTAGAGAGCCGCCGGCGCTGTACTTTGTGTCCTGGGGCCAAGGCCGGGATGGGTTAGGGGTAGGAGGTTAGGGTGGACGGGGGCGGAGCAGCAGGCCACTGTACACTGGCAAGAAAGGACCTCGTAGAGATGATAAAACTTGCTACCTCCACGGGCTGGGAGCCCCTGGCCCAGCTTGGGGTTACCAGGGGGAGCGTGACTTCCAGCCCAGAGGCCTCCATTAGACTGATCAAGTTCGCGGCCGCAGCGCTGGCCGCCGAAGCGCGTGGAGCGGGAGACCTCGGCGAGCGCCCGAGCCTGGGAGCGGGGGGCCCAGCGCTGGAGAGAGAGAAGCCGGGACCCACCGGCAGAGCCGAAAACAAGTGTATTCATATTCAAACAAACCGACCAATTGCACTAGGCAGGGAGAGGGAGCATCCAATCGGCTGGCGCGAGGCCCCGGCGCTGCTTTGCATAAAGCAATATTTTGTGTGGGAGCGAGCGGTGCATTTGCATGTTGCGGAGTGATTAGTGGGTTTGAAAAGCGAACCGTGGCTCGGCCTCATTTCCCGCTCTGGTTCAGGCGCAGGAGGAAGTGTTTTGCTGGAGGATGATGACAGAGGTCAGGCTTCGCTAATGGGCCAGTGAGGAGCGGTGGAGGCGAGGCCGGGCGCCGGCACACACACATTAACACACTTGAGCCATCACCAATCAGCATAGGTGTGCTGGCTGCAGCCACTTCCCTCACCCACACTCTTTATCTCTCACTCTCCAGCCGCTGACAGCCCATTTTATTGTCAATCTCTGTCTTCTTCCCAGGGATCTGAGAATTGCTCTCACACACCAACCCAGCAGCGTCCGTGGAGAAAACTCTCACGAGCAACTCTTTTAAAATACCATCATTTCAAACCGTTGTGGTCTTTAAGCGACAACAGGGGGGAAACAACAAAAACCAAAAACCCAAAAAAAAAAAAAAAAAAAAAAAGCCCAACCAAACCAAACTCTTGACAGGAGCTTTGACAACGACGAGAGAGAGGATGCCTCTTAAAGGTGAGTCCGCTTCTTTCTTCTCGATTTCTTTTACATTTCAATACCCAGGCAGGTTTCTCCCTCTGCCTCTCCTCTTTCCTCCCCTCTCGCCGGTCCCCTCCCCCACTGCTACGCCGGGAGAGTTGGGCCGGAGAAGTTTCCACGCAGGAGCCCAAACTTTCTACTTCCAGCGAAAGTCCGCGTCGGAGGGCGACGGTCCGCGAGCCGCCGCCGCGGCGCGGAGCTCCGGGCGGGTGGCTGGCTCAGCACCAGACGGAGCCAGTGCGGCTGGAGCTCTCGGTGAGCAAGCAGCTCGGCTGCAGGCGCCCCCGCAAACCGCAGCTCTCCGCCGCAGCGTCTCCCAAAGCTCGCGGTCAGCGGCAGAGGACCGAGAGGCTCCGCTGTGCCCCAGGCCGCGGAGAGCAGCCACTGGCGATGCTTTTGTCCAGCCGGGGCCGAGCCAAGCGCGCAGAGAGCGCCCAACCAGCCGACTTTCTGCACCGCCTCCCGCCAGCCCGCGCTCCGGCTTTGTGCAAGATCCTCCCGGGCACAGGACTGCCCGCGGCAGTCCAGCGCCAAAGGGTCATTGCGCCCGCCGCCAGCCGGAGCCGGACTCGATGGGCACCGCAGCCGCGCGCTGGAGGCCACGAGAAACCCGGAGCGAGCGACAGCGGTGAGGGAAGCCACTAGGCCGAGGCGGTCCGATGCGCTCTCCGAGGGAGCTCCGAGCCGATCCCTAGGACTGCCAGCTTCCATCCAGCCCCAGGGCCCTCGCCTTCAGCCTCACTCAAGCGCGGAGCTCGGACTTGCAAGCAAACAAACCCTCAGCTCTCCCGGCTACCCACAACTCTATCTTGCGAAAGTTGGGGTGTTCCCTGCCCCGTGGACTCCCACCTCCGGCTCTTGGTGGGTATTTTCCCATGTCTTCCATTGACTAAGCGCTACCCGGTGTTGCCATTTCAACAAGTTTCGAGCTGGAAAGGTGGTTTGCTCCTCCCTTTCGAGTGTACTGATTTTTTTTTTCTTTGTGTGGCCTAAAGAAAAAAAAATCTATATGAAAGCATTGGCTTTCCTTCTCGTCGGATCACGTCCTCTCCCAGCTAATTAGTCTGAGAGTAATTCGAGAGCTTTTGGATTCTAAGACCCCAGGAGGAAAAGTGGCTTTTCAAAGTTCAGAAAGTTGTTGCCTCTTTCCCGGGGCAGATTTCCTCAGTCTCCCTGCGCCATAATAGCCTCGAATTTTAGCAAGTGTAATTGAGGGAAATGGCTTTGAATTTCAAGTGGAGAAGCCTTCTTTTTTCGAGTGCTAAAAAACCTGGCCTTTCATTAAAGATGCTTTCTGAAAAGTTTAAAAACAAAGTGAGCTCTCTCTCTCTCTCTCTCTCTCTCTCTCTCTCTCTCTCTCTCTCTCTCTCTCTCTCACACACACACACACACACACACACACACACATACACACACACACACTTTTCTAAGCCATTTTGGACAGTAAACTCGAACTTGGGAAGGGTTGAGAAGGAGATAGGAGCAGAAAATGAAATGAAAAACTAAAATGCTTGAAAGCCTAGCAAGTTCACCGAAGAGAAAGAATAGTTGTTGTCACTGACAGGGGTTTGCTGGCGATCTTTGCATATGTTTGAAAGCAATTGATTAGTTGTTATCATTCAGTTCTGGAGAGTAAACTTTGTCATCCTAATTGCTAATTTCTAGGAGGGGAATCTGGAGCGGGAGAAACCAAGTTTCTCCTAACACTTCAGCTAAGGAATATGGGAATAGATTTTGAAATTTAAATAATTAAAACAATAGCATACTGTGAAAGCTCTGGCTTGTGTTAGGGTCAGGGAGTGGGGAGGGCAGGGGTCCAATGGACATGTGGACCAAGACCTTGTGGCCTTGGAGATTTCTAGAGACTCCTTCAGCCCTGATGCAGGTCTACAGCCCCTCCAGGGCAATACAAAGCCCTGGCCTGGGCTGGGGGCTTGGGCTAAGGCAAAGGGGTCTAGCTTCTCTAAGATCTGGACTGCTTTCCGGGTGCAGGGTGTGCCCTGCTTCCCAGGGTGCTTTTGCACTGAGTGTTCACCATTACTTAGGTAATTAGATAGCTTCTTAGACGAGAGAAGGGTGGGAACCAAGCAAAACCGGAACCTGAAATGCTATCACCTTCCCAGTTGCTTGGAAAAGTAATCAGCTAGCTCTTTCAGGGACCAGCTGGACAATTTTCTAAAATGGCATCGAGGAGGTCCCAGGCAGGATGGGGACATGAGGCTGTGTAAAATGTGGTTACAGAGGAACTTACTGGTCCAAGCAGAATTCTACCCCATCTCTATCCACCTGCTGCCTTTTGCAAGCTTCAGTCCTATCTATAGGTAGGATGGACATTTTGCTCTGGGTGGGATTTCTGTTCATGATATGATCTTGGATTCGGGAACTGACCTAGAGACAGGGAAGAAGCTTTAGGAGACCCAACCCCACTGGGGTTATCTAGCCCTCTGTTATGTCCAGTCCTAATCAGACACTGAGAAAAAGTCGCCATCTCAGTTATTTAAAAGTTAGGTCATAAAAGGTCTTGAAGAGAAAAAAAATGTATTTCTTGGAATTATTTATAGGGTGGCAAGATCAATCATCATCACAGTCCAAAAGAGGAAAAAGAATAATTTCTTAAAATAAAACAAAAATGATGCTGTGACTATTTCATTATTTTAAACCCCCCCTTCTTTTTTTTTTCCTGGGCAAACCTCTTGAATGGGCTCTTTATTGTAACTCTCCCTTCCCAATTGAGCTCCCCACGGTGCCCTTGTATCTTTTTACAGCCCCTAACAACTCACACCAGCAACACAATTACCCCCAGATATTTATAACAAGAAATTACTTTACTGTTTTTCCCACCTCTCTTCCCAGAACCCCCTTTCTGAGGGAAGGTAGGGAGGGTGGGTGGACTGAAAGCCTTGAAGGGCGCTCGAGTGAGTCAGGACTTCAGGGAGAAGAGTCCCCCTTTTCCCTTTGTGAGTTGGAGGGTTGCTGGTTCCTTTCCTTGGACCTGGTGTTGCTGGCCTGAGAGTCTCTCGGCTTTGCTCTTTGGGTTTGGGGAGAGCAGCAGAATAGAAGCCATTGTTTGGTGTCTGTAGACTTTGTCGACCGTGTTCACCCCCTCCTGTTTGTACTTTTTAAAGCAGTGAGGCGAGGTAGACAGCATGTGTCACAGTACAGGAAAAGAGAGGAAGATCTAAACACTAAAAGCAAAGTTAATTACAATAAATGAGGTTTAGGGTAAAAAGTTGGGCTCACCACTTGCTAAGTCCCGAAAGAGCTGAGAGACTGGTTGTGAGGGTCTGACTGGGAAGACTTTTGGGGGTGGGGGTGGGGGGGAGTGAAGGATAAAAGAATAAAGAACTTAGTTCTAGGGGTCTTGGGACAATTGAGGTGCTGAAATTCCTTGGGAAGGGAGGGAGTTTGGTCTGAGGCTTACTCACCCAGACTTCCCTGACCCGCATCCTCAGGCACCACCAAGACCTTAAATTCTCTTCACCTCCACACTCGGGGCTTAGTTAGCTTCCTCCCTCAGCTGTTTCTACTCCACTCTCTGCTCCTTTTCTTTAAGCCTTCCCTCTTTCCCCGATGAGACCACAACTCTAGATTCCCCAAGCCAAGCCTAACCAAAGTAGCATTTTCCGAAGGATCTGGATTTCTGTGGGAGAGGCCACTGTAAGTATGATGTCTTAGTGTTTCTAGGCAGAAGGAGCTAGCCTTGGATTCACTTTGGGTTGAGAGTGGGCCTCAGACAACCAGTCACGCTATGTGTTGGGGCCAGTTTGACATACCTTTCTCTCCCTCTGTTTTGTCTCAGGCAGAAGACTTTAACTAGGGGCGAGCAGATGTGTGAGATCTTCTGTTCTAAGAGTGGACACATAGCCCGGTTTTCAGGCAAGTTCTCTGATGCTCTTTGGGGCTTCAAACCCTGAAAGAGTCTTTAAAAAACCATAGTACAGGTGGGGAAAAAAAACCGGGTCATTGTTTCCTCCGATTAAAAGGCTAATTACTAAAATATTTGGGAAAACTGATTATGAATGTTAGATGATTTTATTCGCAGCTCACAAAGTACATTTTGCATGTCTAGGAAGGCAGGGCTAGGTGACCCTCAGATCGCCCCAAGCGGTTGAGTAGCTCAATTTCTAAGAAAAGGAGGATTCTCCAGTTCGGGCACCAGGTCTTCCTCAGTAGGAGTACAGGCCTACCTGTGCAGAGCCCGGGATTAACTCCAATTTTTTTTTTGCTAATAGAGCCCCGCATTCGAGCCCCGTGGGACCCGGAGGCCGCCAACCAGCGCCAGCATGCAGAACAGTGAGTGTCTCGGGTCTTTCGCTGGACTTTTGGGCTGGAGGCGTGCCGATCGGTGGGTTAGGGGAGCGCCCAGAGTCTTGGGCCCTGGGGAGTCCAGGCCACTGGGCGGGAGGGAGGAGGCCTGGGGAATTTATCCGGACTGCACACGGTGTGTGCCAAGTAGCCCGCGAGGGAGGGCAGGGAGGCGTTTGCTCTACTATGCTCCAGAAGGGAAGGGGCTGGGCCCTTCAAAACTACTCGCCCGAGTTTTTGAAGCTGCGATGGAGAAACCCCATCCCCCCCCCCAAATCCTGTAACTCATACCCCCTCCCCGCCCCTGCCCGGGCTCTGACCCCAGAGAGAGGGGCTGGGCTGAGCAGGGCGGGGCGAAGGCTTCCTGAGAAGAGAAGGAGGCCCCTTTGGGCTTGGCCAAGACTAAACATCTCCTCCGACCCCAATGGGTGGGGGGCTTCCCTCCCCTAGTCCATCTCAGGCCAGCCCCTCCCCTCCCCACCCTAGCTACAGGCCTGGAAAGGAAGGGGAGTGGAGCACCCAGGGCTGGTACCCTGGTGGGAAAGTAAACTGCACAGCGAGTAGAAGGAAGGGTTTACAGGGTCCGGCAAGAGAGTGGAGGCTGCGCGGGTCAGGAATTGGGAAAACTTGCACCAGCAAGTGCAGCTACGTGGGTCCTGGTTGACCCAGACTCCTGGTACCTTTGATTCCAAGCCTTTGTGCCCCTCTTCTCATCTTTGGCCAGGCCCTTTGGGCCCCCACCTTTCTGCTTAGTCAATGGCTGCTGGTATGTGACAGAGTTAAACCTAAAAGTCAGGCCTGGCAGCCAGTGAAACTAGGCTGGGTTAAGGTTAGGGAGTCTACACAGGCTTAAGGATGCAACTATGCTTGGGCGTAGAGAGGCCTAGGTCTTCTAGAAACCTGCGGTTGTGAAATGCACTGGCTGGAGAGAATCCCCAGCAGCTCGGATCCATGCTCTGGAATAGCTGGGGGGCGGGGGGCGCTAAACTGAGGAAAGGGAGCGAAGGTGGGAGCTTTGCAGCTGTGTTTGTGCAGAACTTGTTAGACCCAAGGGCTTGGCCCGGGAGACACTTCCCTTGGCGAAGCGAATACCCTGGAGCTCAGACTCCCCAGCCTTCGGTTTTCAGGTGGGCCGAGGCGCTCATCCACAAGCGTTTGCCACTCCGCTATGACCTGGCTGGCAGGCCCAGAGGGGCACGGGTCGCGGGTTGGCCTGCAGGCTTTGTGCCGCTGGTTCCCGAGTGTGCGCAAGGCGCGGAGCATCCAAATTGACACCATATGTTTTCCTATTAGAAGCTTTGCGGTCGAATTCTAGGCGCATAATCATCGCCACTGGGCGAGAACGCCAGCAGTCCCTAGGGAAGGGACACAATGATTGAGGCTTAACCTCTAAAGGGGAATTTAGAGCTATGTTTCTTCGCTGCCATTTCGATGCTGGCTGAGGCGCCTTGGCCCAGTGTCTCTCGGACCAGCACATGCTGGGCTGCAGATGTGGAGGTGCTGGCCACGTTATTTTGCAATATTTTGCAATAGAGGAGGAGGAAAATCTACGCTCTGGCATCTGTAGATTGGGAATTACCCTGGCTCTGGTTGGAAAGTTTCTCTTGATTTCTCTGAGACGGCCTTTCTTTTTCTGGGAAGGTTTGCCCAGAGACGGGCCTCCATAACCTGCGTGGTAAATGAGACTTAGAAAACCAAGGTAGAAGTTAAAGAAAATTTGAGAGAAACCGGAAGCGCAGGGTAGGCCTTGCCCGGTTGGAGAAACGACTGTCTTCTGCAATGTGCAATGTACCCTCTTGCACTGGCCCGGGCCGGCCGGAGCCCAGATCCCTAAACGCCTGTCACTTCTCATCGAATTGAGGCCCCGCCCCCCCTCGGTGAGCTATAACCCCCCTCCAGCCTCAAGCCTCGGGCTACCCTGAAAACGCAGCTCCCCTCTAAGGGGAGACGAGTGCAGTTCATTCTCGTCTGAGTGATCTACAAATAGGGACGGAAAGGGTCGTTTTATCACGGTCCCGTTTGTCGTGACGATGCAATTTCCCGGAGCGGAGCACTGTCACAAAGTGACAAGGCTGCCACAAGCGCCCCGACTGATCTTTTCAATTAGCCTTCCATGCATGATCCGGAGCGACTTCCGCCTATTTCCAGAAATTAAGCTCAAACTTGACGTGCA
The DNA here is from genome assembly GCF_007827085.1 of Peromyscus californicus insignis. Lineage (NCBI taxonomy): Eukaryota > Metazoa > Chordata > Mammalia > Rodentia > Cricetidae > Peromyscus > Peromyscus californicus. The sequence continues at coordinate 80,803,448 of NW_026294595.1, forward strand.
GCTAGTTTTATTTTAAAGACAAATGTCAGAGAGGCTCATCATATTTTCCCCCCTCTTCTATATTTGGAGCTTATTTATTGCTAAGAAGCACAGGCTCTTGGAGTCAATTTATCAGGAGGCTCCAAGGAGAAGAGAGGAGAAGAGAGGAGAGAAGAGAGGAGCTGGAACCACATCTTCTCCTGAGAGGGCTTCTGTCTAGAGACGGGGCTGCAGGTTGGAGATGTCTGAGGAAGTGGAAAGAGGGGATTGGCTTTATTTGTATGCCTGTTGTTTCCTAGGAGGATAATTCAGGGAGGCGCTCCTTCCCTCGCCCTGGTCTCTAAGACCAGACAATGGGATGAGGTTGTCAGACAGGAGTTGAAAGAGGGACGGGGGACACTGTGATATGGTCTTTTTCTTTCTGTTTTGGGTTTCTGTTAATATTCGTGTCTTTGGCTGAGGGGGAGGGTGGAGTTCAGCAGTGGAAGTAAAGCCAGTGGTGGGGGGTGCATAGACTCCAGGCTTTGCTCACCAGCGGGGGCAAGCTGACCACTGTGGGGATGGGGGCTTCCAATCCTGTCTGCTGTGGAGGCACGGATTGGGGCTCACTAGCTACAAATTTGTCTTTCGGGTTCTTTTCTATTATTACACACACACACACACACACACACACACACACACACACACACACACACACACACGGTGCTAAATCTCGATGCAAAGGTTTATGATATGCTGCCTAGCCGTTTCAGAGCTTGGGATTCGCAGTGCTGTTTTAACAGGGCAGAGACTCCAGTGTGGACTCTGTGGTGGCACTCAGAGGTGATGTGTAGGGAGGAGATTTTAAGAGCTGTTGTATGCCCCTTGTGGGTTCCAAGCAGGTCTGGAGTGCTTATGAAGGGGGCAATGGACTCAGGGGACTGGGGTGATGGTGGTACTGGGTGGATATGTTTCTGGGTATTTTCCCAGTCTGACGATAGTCCAGTGGGCAGGGTCAGTCTGTATTAAAGCTGGGCTGCCCAATGCCCTGCATGGCTGGTGGTCTTGTTGTTGTTTTTTTTTGTTTTTGTTTTTGTTTTTTTTTTAATTTTAAATCAGGACCTGATTGCTGAGGTTCGCACAGTTTGGCAGGGAGCTGAGGTTGCATTGTGCCTCTTCTTCTTCTTCTTCTTCTTCTTCTTCTTCTTCTTCTTCTTCTTCTTCTTCTTCTTCTTCTTCCTCCTCCTCCTCCTCCTCCTCCTCCTCCTCCTCCTCCTCCTCCTCCTCTTCCTTCTACTACTTCTCTTCTTGCTCTCCTCTCCTCCTCCTTTCCTCAGGTCACAGCGGAGTGAATCAGCTTGGTGGTGTCTTTGTCAACGGGCGGCCACTGCCGGACTCCACCAGGCAGAAGATCGTAGAGCTAGCTCACAGCGGGGCCCGGCCGTGCGACATTTCCCGAATTCTGCAGGTGATCCTCCCGTGGCTGTCCCACTCGCTGCCCCCTACCCCCGCCCCCCGCCCCCGAGGCCGCCCTCTCTTCATTTCTTACTGTAAACGCTACTAATTATGGACCCCTGCCCTCACCCACTTCATCCCCACCAACTCTCCTACCTTCCGACTTTCCCCTCTCCTTCCACCATGGTCCCTGTCTCTTTCAACCTCACTCAGTCAGTTACGTAAGATAATTCATCTGCGTAAGAAAATATGTGTGAGAATTAAAAAATATATATATATCTTTTCATTTAGTAAAAACATTCATTATGATAACAGTGTAAAACTGTAATGAGCTGAGTTATATAAATTGGGATAATCTCATTCCCCTCTCCCCATTCCGTGTTGACCTCAGATTTTGGGAGATTTGTTTGCATTTTTCATGCATATGAAGAATGTACATGGATTTTCAGAAAGCAAATGCTATTTACTCCTCTAACTCACATTGCTCAACTGGGCAAACATTTAAAGGAAAAAGATAAAATATTCAGTTAGTTTTCCCTTTGTTCTTTACAACATAATATTACTTTAAGCAAGCTCTGCACACACACACACACACACACACACACACACACACACACACACATACACAATAACCTGACTTTATTTTGATGCATCTTCACACAGTGTTTAGGAAAATAGTTTTAAAAGCTTTTAAGATAATTCAAAGTGTTTAAAAGTATCCTCCTATTTGTAGTTTTAGGGCTACAAATGTAATTTTAAGAAAGAAAGCTCTCTACAGTAAGTTCTCGTACCATTGAAGGTATATTTTTGTGTTATAGACCCATGCAGATGCAAAAGTCCAAGTGCTGGACAATGAAAACGTAAGCTTGTCATTGTTTAATGCATACTTAAACAATTTTATTTTTGTCTTGAAATTATTAATAATGTGGTTTTCTGTCCACTTCCCCTATGCAGGTGTCCAACGGATGTGTGAGTAAAATTCTGGGCAGGTATTACGAGACTGGCTCCATCAGACCCAGGGCAATCGGAGGTAGTAAACCAAGAGTAGCGACTCCAGAAGTTGTAAGCAAAATAGCCCAGTATAAACGGGAGTGCCCGTCCATCTTTGCTTGGGAAATCCGAGACAGATTATTATCCGAGGGGGTCTGTACCAACGATAACATACCCAGTGTAAGTTCATTGTGAACATTCGCCTTCCTTGCCCCAAGCTCCTCACTCTCTCCCTCTCTCTGTCACCTCTTTCTTGCTCTCCCGCTCTTTTCCCTCCCAGTGTCTGGCTGTCTCCTCTCTTTCCTGATTTGCACGGGTCTCCATGGTACCTAGGGGATAGTGAGAGGTGTGCTTTGACTTTTTGACCATCCGGAAAATGGGTGTCAAGTGTGGGGAGTTGTTCACTTCATTTGCATACTGACAACCAGGGCTTGAAGGAACTGGGGAGAGACACTGGAATCCAGGAGGAAAATGAAAATGAAAACCAGATTCTAACTGCCCCCCCCCCCACTCAAGCACACGCCTGGAGCTTCTTTCAGGAAACATGCATCCGTTTATGCTCTACAATAAAATAAACCTCTAGATTAAGTTGAAATCTTTTATCAGGAGTCTTTGAACAAAGTCAAGCAACCCAGTGAGCTAGGTCATTAGTGATATCTTCAGAGGTAAAGGATTGCTCCTTTCTCTTTACCCATCTTCATTTCCAGGAACAAAGTGAAAGTTGACATTTTTTACCACATAATAACTAAAAATCCAGAGTAGCCCAGGGTGGCTGGGAGCTTTTGCATGTGTGGTGGGTCATTCTTTAAAACTTGGGAGAGCTGAGAGGGGGACCTAAGAAGGGGTGACCGTGTCTTGCGGAGACACTACCATTTGGTTTGATTTGCAGGTATCATCAATAAACAGAGTTCTTCGCAACCTGGCTAGCGAAAAGCAACAGATGGGCGCAGACGGCATGTATGATAAACTAAGGATGTTGAACGGGCAGACCGGAAGCTGGGGCACGCGCCCTGGTTGGTATCCCGGGACTTCAGTACCAGGGCAACCTACACAAGGTAAAACTCAAGCAGCCATCCTCCTGTAACTCTTTCCTGGGCTCCCAGTGCCTAGGAGATATGAGGGCACTGCCCTGGAAGGCTTGGGTACCTCAACTCACACTTCGTGTAACTGGTGTGAAATATGTGAAACCATATTGTTGACTGTGAGGGTTATGTATGTCCACAGTGGTAGGAAGCGGCTAGGTGGTTGTGCATGTACAAGGTCGAACCTCGTGGCGCCCTATTCAGATTTGGTGTTAAAATGCAGTAGAGCCCACTTGCCGTGCAGGTGGGACAAGTTAACACACTGACAGACTGCAAGGTAAACATAATTGTATCATTTGCTTCTGAAGTAATTGACAAATGACTTGACTTTGAGTAAGGTTAGGAGAGGCTGACGTCCCCACGCGCATCCCGGATTTGAAGATCGCCACTGTTAAGTGGTGGTCTCCTCCCCCAAGTTTAACAACTTACCCCCTCCCCGCCCCCGTAGGTCCCAGTTCTTATTCTCTATGGGTGGCACTGGTTAGAAGTGGGGTAGGGAAACTGAGTACCCGACTGTAGGTTCAGGGAGGGGCTCTGGGCCTGGGAGGACAGATGGGAACTATGTCGTCCTGTCTCAGGTTCTGTGAGAAGGATGTAGGAAGAGGAGTGGGTGAGTCGGCTCCTTCCCACTCACACCGAGGTAACTTGGTCAAGAACAGGAAACAGTTTACTCCGAAGATTAATCGGTATTTGTTGTCCTTGTGACAAGGAGATAATATGCGGGATAATGGGACGTGGCGTCTCACTCCCGGGAGCACCACAGAGCCTGGGGGCTCAGGGCCGGGGGGCGACGCGGGGACTGCTCAGGGGCTGCTGCGAATCGGTGAGCTCTTGGACCAGCCCCGCGTGCAGGGCGCCTCCACAGAGCCGGGTTAGAGAAGGGAAAATCGGTAACAGTATGCGAAATATCTTGTACAAAGGATGCTTCTGTCACTCGCAAGAATTTGTTATGGGGACAATCCTGTCGCTCTGTAATTGCTCATTAGAGAACGTTTTGTTTCTCATTAAGGCGACATGAATAAGCGTCTAGTTGAAGGAGACAGCTGTAGAAATGTTCCACAAGAGACCTCTGGACACGATTCGGCACCAATTGCCAATTAGACATGTCAGTTTTAAGAGCAGAAAACAATATAGGACGGACACTGGGACGATAGGGAGAAAAGCGCTCCTTTCTGGTTTCCCAGCGCCGCGGCTTCTGGCCAGGGCCGGGCTTCCTGATGCGCAGGCCCAGACTCCCTTGGGTGACCCCGCTCACGTAACCTCGAACCTGCAGCCTTCAGAGTTGGAGATCAGAGTCCAACCGGTCCAGGGCTCTCTCTGCAGTCTCCAGTAAGACCGGCTAGGGAAAGATGTAGCCAACCCCCGCACCGACTGACGTTTGAAGCTGTAGGATTCCCGCATGCATACCCATAGGTCACATCCCAGTGATGCTGGAACTCCATCTGGTGACCTTCCACTCTCCACCCCCAGCACTCCAGAGTCCTGTTGACCTCTTCCCCACCCACTAGATCGAAGGTGTCTCAGTTGTAGGCAATAGGCCCAGAAGCTCAGACCTAGGAAGGCTGAGCCCAGAAGCCTCCACTCCTGGGTCTCCTAGGTGTTTAGAGCTCACATTTGCTTGGGGACCAGGGAATGAACATCCCTTTCCTGTTTCTAGGTGCCGAGACTAAAGTCCAGGGCAGTAGCTTCCACTAGAGGTAGCGCCGCCCGCCCGCTTAGGACAGATTTTCAACCCTGGGAGCAAGCAGAGCTACAGACCAACCGCAAGGGCCTGGTGGTGACCACTGGGGGCGAGAGGTGGCGCTAGTTCAGGGTCTTTTAACTTAATGCAGCTAGTTACTAGAGAATACTGGTCCATACACTTCCTGAGCGTCCCACCCACCCACCCTGTTTACCCCCATCTAAATGCTTTCTCCCTCTAGGCTCTCTGCCCCGCCTCCAGCGTGGGGTGGAAGCGTGGTTCGAAAGGAGTTTAGAATCTTGGGCGTGGGGACCTCGGGCTCTGGTGGTGAATGTCAGTTCTCCAGGCTTAAGTTCCTGGGGATTCCTCTGGCCTTTTGGTGCTAAGAGGGTCTCCCTCCCTCCCTGGCCCCCTTTCCCGGCCCAAGATGCTGATCTTGGGTTGTAAAGAGTCCCTTTCCAGAAGCATAAGGAGAGGTTAGGTCTCTGAGGGAGACAAATATGGTTTCCATCTGATCTATGCCACTCGGCGGTGAATAAAATCCTGACGACGTGGCCTGACAATAACGAGACGACTCTATCCAGCCCCAATTCTCCAGCGATTTGGTGGTTTTAGGGATCACGAAGACACTTTTTCTCATCTCCTCCCCTCGCCCCAACCCCCATAATACCCAGGCCCTCTATAGGATTTAGTCAGCCTCCTTTCAACAGATGTTCAATGTTTTGATCCGCGCTCCAGAGCTGAAAAGGTTCCGCAACCGCGTTGCTATCTTTTCTTGCTTATTTTCCGCCTCACTGATTAAGACCCTAAGAAACTAAGGAATGATTTTATTTCCCAGCGTCTTTTTTCCCCTTCTTCTTTCTTTTCTGTTTCCCCCCCTCTCCCTCTCTCTCTCCCTTCTCCTTCTTCCAGGAAACAAATCCTATCCCCTGCGTCAGATGGTCTTGGGGCTGGGATAATGGGAGGCGCTTTCACTCTCAGCTCGGATTAGGCAGGGAGGTGTACGGCGCCCATTGAAGGTCCCTTCTTTACGCCGCTAGGAGGGGGCGCCTTTTAAAGGAGATATCTTAATTGTCTGCCACTTAGGTTTATCTTGTGGGGAATTAGAAAGCTCTAACTTCTATTTTTAGTTTCTTAAAAGATTTAAGGGTGGAAGGTAAAGCCACTAAAGAAAAAAGAAAAACAAAACAAAGCAAAAAACAAAAAAACCCAGCTCTAAGTGACCACTCAATCACCTGGCTGCAAACAGTTGCTATTTTAGAGCAGTGAACACATTTCCAATGTTGCTCTCTGGCTTGGTTAAGATGTAATGGTGGTCGTGGTGAATCCCGCAGCGTTTTCTCCTTGTTGACTCTGACTCCACTTTAAAAAAAAATGAAAAGAGAAAAAAAGATTTAAAGTGGCAGTTTTCCTGTTCCTATACACTTAATTTCCTCATTAAATACCACTTCCCAAGCCAGTGTAAGCCCTAGGCTTATATCTCCGGTGCATGCTTGTGTATGAGCAGTGTCTGAGCTTGGAGGGCAATGAATATAATTCCGACGCTTTAAAATTAGGAGGACGTCAAAGAAGCAGATGAGAACAGAGAATGCTATCTGCAGGCGTCTTCTGAAGGAGACCTCCAGCTTTGTTTAATTGGCAAGATATAACACGCTAGAGAAAGGACAGGGGCGGGTCCAGGGCTTTCCTTTTGGATGGTGGCATGAGTGACCAGGCCAGATTGTGCTTCTGTTTTCCAAAAGCAGTAACCATGGACTTTTCTGGTAGACCCAAACAGCTTGGTGGGGGGGGGGGGGGGGGAAGCCTCCTTCACTGAATCCAACAATAAAAGGGACAGACCCTCTTCATTCCCCACCCCACTCCGAAAAAAACACTTTGAAAAGTCCTCCAGAGACCTGGGGCAGCAAATTAGTACAGCCACTTGTGCCCCTACACGTGAGTGCGGCGGCGTGTCTCCTCCAGCAGGCGACCCTCCCCTCCCCCACTCATCTGATGTAGGGCAGGACGCCTGCGGCTTGTTTACCAATACACGCTCCCTCCTCCTCTTCCTTTTCGTCGTTTTCTCCCGTCTCACCCGACCCTCCAATCTCTTTTTTTCCTCTCCACATTTTCCCCGCTGTCCCTTCTTATACCTTTCGGCCATTATCTCTTTGAAGCACCCCCCCCCCTCCGCCCTTCCCCCACGCCATTCTTCCCCTTGCTTCCCTCCCTCCTCTCTCTCTCTCTCTCTTTAGCCTCTCTCCTTCCGCCTCCCCTCAGCCCCAGCTCTGCTCCCCATCCACCCTCCCCACCTCCCTCTACCCCCTGCCCTGGCCCCCCATCCACCACCACCGCCCAGCCAAGCGCCCTAAATAGCACCGAGGCGCCCGCTCTCCGGACAGTGATTAATGATAGCAGAGCAGAGAGGTTAACACACTTCGCTGAAAAGTCTGTTGACTGGGCTTCTTGTAACACAATGTGGCCCGCTGCACGCCTCAAGAGAATCCTTTTGTTGTCCGCGCTCATTGTGGCCTCAAAATTCTGCCCACGAAAGTTTGCCAACGCTCCTGCCCCAGGAGTTTAATAGTTTCCCTTACTCGCGGGGCATTGTGTGGTGCTGAAAAGCAGCCCCTCGCTATTCAAGTGTTGGTGGTCATCTCAATAGATCTCCAAGGGCCCATATGGTGGCCAGTGCCGATGAATCCGCCTGTTTAAATGGGGGAGAAAGTTGGGGTTTTAAAACATTTCAAAGTTCCTGAAAAGATCCCACTAGATCCTGTCACAATTCCCTGAACTCTTTGAAGGCGCTGCCCATTGTCTCCTGGTTATAAATGATATTCCTGGCCAAGTCGATTCCCACAGAGGCCTGGCAGCCCCTCCCCCCAAACTGGCCAAGTTTCTAGGATAGGGAGGGGGACCGTTCCTGTTGGTATCCCGTAGGGGCCACAGGCCTCGGGACCCAAGATTCAGCCTCCAGTGCCCTGGGAAGCCCAGCCAGGGCCGGGATCCTTCCCTTCTCACAGGCTTGCCGCCTTGCAGGCAAGGTGCACCGGCTAGAGCCAGCTAGCCCAAGTGCATAGCTCTCCACCAAGCGCAAAGGAAAACAATGAAACTTTCCCTGTTTAATGATAGAAATTACATTAAAAGTGGTGGAAATGCCCTAATTAAAAATGTACCCCTTAAATGATATGCCAAGGACTCAGCTGCAGCACAGCATAGTTAGCTAGTTAGTGAACTCTCCACGATTTCTTTTTTAAAATTACACGTTAAAAATTTAAAAGAAATCTTACTTTTCTCTGGTGCAACACATTACAAAGAATGGACAGTCCTTTTATCTAAATATAAAATTCCATTTTCAGCAATTATAGCCTGTTCTTGGTGATGATATAATTACAGCTGTGCTCGTAATAGGTGTCAAGGCGAAACACACTCACACAATGGTTGAATAAAACTGCAGAACAATGCAAGCACTTCTAAATTCACAACCTTTAAAATGAAATTGACTGTGCAGAATTCAAATAAAAACTAGATAAATATTTTTTTAAAGATTACAAGCTTGGTTTGGTTTCTTAATAGCATTTTCTACAAACCTATCAACATCTAATTGATTAGATAGGAATTACTGATTATAGATCAGCTGAAATCTTGCACATCACTCTATTTTCCCAACACAGCCCTAGGTAAATACTTTCTGTAGGGAGAGGGAATTGGGGGAGGCAAGTGAGGAGGCAGCAGAGGAAGATCGTTTGGCCTGGAAACTTTTTGGATTGCTTTTTCATTCTCAGAAATGCTGCTTTGTGAGAGTACTGTCAGGTCTCATCTAGATAAATCCAGAAAGGAAAACGACTCAGGTACCAGTGTCCTTAAAGGAAGGCTAACACTTGATTACTTCAGCAAGACTCGGTGGAGACTCAGACTGCCAGTCCTTGGGGTTCATAACTGTACCAAGTCCCATCAGGAGCCCCCATGTCACTCCAGTCTCTCTTATTGTCCTCCTCTTTTTGTTGCAGATGGTTGCCAGCAACAGGAAGGCGGGGGAGAGAACACCAACTCCATCAGTTCAAATGGAGAAGACTCGGATGAGGCTCAAATGAGGCTTCAGCTGAAGCGGAAGCTGCAGAGAAATAGAACGTCCTTTACCCAAGAGCAGATTGAGGCTCTGGAGAAAGGTGATGGGAATTCTTCAAAGTCGAGAAGCCTTAAATCCAAGGAAATGCCACACCAACAGCACAAAGGGCGAAATTTAGCCCGGGTCCTTTGCATAGAAGTCTGAACCCCCCCCCCCTTTCCTCTTCTGTCTTCCCCCTCCCCTCTGGACATCTTTTCAGGGTGTGTAAGTGTATGTACATTCTCTTTCTTTTCACATACCCGGAAGTTGAAAGATCAAAATTCTGACATACAAAGAAAAGGATGTTCTGGCTGTCTCAGGTCACAGATGGTGACACTCACTGAATGTCATTCCAAAGAAAACCTAACTTAGTCTGGTGGGAGAGTTCTCTCAAGTACAGTCAACACACTGTAGAGTTATTTGAAAGGAAACTGTTTGGAGGAGATGGGAGTGGGTTGGCAAAAGCCAGCTTGATCTGGCATTCAAATATTCTGTGTAGTTCTGGAATAACATATAAAATCAACTCACTCTTCCAGAGTTTGAGAGGACCCATTATCCAGATGTGTTTGCCCGGGAAAGACTAGCAGCCAAAATCGATCTACCTGAAGCCAGAATACAGGTACCCAGGGACTATGTTGGCTTTATGCGTTGTGAGTCTTATACTTTGCCTTGTCTGTATACCAATCATTTATATAGCTAGTAACAGGGTCAGTTTGCAAAGACTCTCTTGTCCTAGGACAGAGGATGGTGGAAATGGAGGGGTTTTTGTTTGTGGCAGAGCCTGTAGGGAGCACAGGGCTAACTAACCTGTTCCACGCATTTCCAGGTATGGTTTTCTAATCGAAGGGCCAAATGGAGAAGAGAGGAAAAGCTGAGGAATCAGAGAAGACAGGCCAGCAACACCCCTAGCCACATCCCTATCAGCAGCAGTTTCAGCACCAGTGTCTACCAGCCGATTCCACAGCCCACCACGCCTGGTAACTTGAAATGCCAGCTGCCAAGAAATGTTCTTAAATCTGTTTGCCCTGGGCTCTCCCGCATCCTGAAATGACCTTCCATCTTTCTCTCTTTTCTCTTTCTCTCTCTCTCTGCAGTTTCCTCCTTCACATCAGGCTCCATGTTGGGCCGAACAGACACCGCCCTCACCAACACGTACAGTGCTCTGCCACCTATGCCCAGCTTCACCATGGCAAACAACCTGCCTATGCAAGTAAGAGAGGCTGGCCACCTGCTGCACAGGACAAGGACTGGGTTAGGGCTTGCAGACCCCATCCACTGCGCTTACCCCCTTGGGAGTCCTTCCTGTGACAGTGATTGGCTTGACCAGTCAACTCTGAGACAGTCAATCCAATCTCTTCGAGTTGATTGATTGCCTGATTGATTGATTCATGCCCTTGAAAAACAAACACTCGATTTGTTCAGCCAAGTTAATGTGCCTTTTATCATCATGTTAGCTGGGTAATTCTGGGTGGCAGTGAAGTCTGTTTTGGGTACCAATGAAGCTTGTGCCACAAAGCAGAAATAATGATGGCATAACATAAGAAACTAAGATGTTCGTGTGTAAAAACTTGTGTTTATGTTAGTATGTTTGTATTAATAAATACAGAATCAGCAGAAGTATATTGAGGATTATTTTTGCTCCATGTAAGAAACTAGTGAGAAAGAAAAAAGGGGACTGAGAAGTGAGATTCCTCTTTACACAGGTGAAATACATTTACGAGAAGAAGGAAACTAGTTCTTTCTATATTTAAAAATAAACATGTAATAGAAAGTGTTTGCTTGAAATTTAATGTGTATCAGCTGTAGATGCTGTGACAGGTTGGTGGTAATCCTTGCTGCCTAGAAAGCTGACGGCATTCTCAGTACCCTGGCCTGTGCTCTTAGGGGTAGTCCTGGATTCAGCTGGCATTTTCTAACGTTAGCTGTACAATGCTTCTGGGATGTACTAGACCTTTGTTGCTGGGGGGACTCTTGCTGGGGGGATTCTGATGGGTCTTCTCCATCAGTGTTCCTAAGTCTCCTATTGTGCCACCAATAGATAGATAGGCCTGATTGTATGAGACTGGCAGCAGGAGCCCCTGCTGGAAACAGTTCTGGGGTTACGCAGATTGTTTATTCTCCATTGAACATCTTTTTGCCAGGTTTGGAATTCAAATTAAAATGAAAGTTTCTCAGTCTTCAGATTAATATTGGAAGAGCTAGATCGGCAACTCTAGAGGACTTATTCACATGCTTCTTTTCTATTGCGTTTGCTTTTATTGGCCATAGTACAATTGATGTAAACAAAGGGACCAATAGTCCACTAGTTAGTGTTGCTGTAACTATCTTGGAATTTTCCAGAAGTCAGGTTGCCTAGAGGAAGTGATTGTAGGAATAAGAAACAAATGCAAGCTGAAATCCTGGCAGGGCCCTTTAGGCCTGCTTGCCTTTTTTAACTTGACATAAGCAGTCACCATCTGACTTTAATGAGGCCACTGAGTGCATTGTGCAGTATTATATATTATAGCAACATCTAGGTTTCTGTGAGGGTGACATAATGTGCACATGAAAAAACAAAATGAAAAAATTAGATAGATGCCCAATTATATTAAGCTTGCTTCTACATATAAAGAAATATGTTGGGTTAGTTTATTTCAAACACGGACTTTTAAAAATTGTACAGATACAAAAGTAAGTGGCTTCATTAAACAAAGAAAATAAAAATGATCTGTGATTTTACAGTTCAGAGAAAATTCCTTTTTTTGTAATGGGGAGGGGTGGTCTCTCTGTCAATGGCTTCATCCTGTTGACCAAAATCCTCTGTCTTACAAAGACTGGGCATCTTCCTCTGGACTTCCTTCAGCGGGTGTCAGTCTTTGAGAATGAGGGTCTGGGGATGTGAAGCATTTGCAGAGCAAAGCAGCTGTTGCTGACACTAGGCTTCTATTGGCTCACCTCAGGAGTTTTCTCATCTCAAATAACCCATGAGGGCTCCCATGTGGGGTTTATCCTGGGTCTGCATATTCCTTTATTTCTTGTTCAGTTTTGAGAGAGATTTATCTCCTCAACATTTCCATTTTTGAATGCTTAAAAGACAGCAACACACTTTTATGGATGAGACTCAATCAGGACTTTTGGGTCAGTTAAGAAGTCAGTTAATTCTCAGGTTGTATTGAAGTTACATTCATTCACTGACATTTTTGACTTCTTTAACCTCACTCCATTATGACTCCAGGTTGTGTCTTAAAAAAAATCTCTAATCCTCTAAGTCCAGCACTGGAAGGTTCCCAAGGTCCCTCCATCAAACTCTCCAAAGAGTTCCCCCATTGCTTTCTGCCCCACAGTTGAAATATGGAATTTGGGGATCTTAGCATTCTCAAATAGATCCAGGTTTATGGAAAGAGAGAATCTCTCATGCTAGTAACTCCAGCAGAGGTAAAACATAGTGCAGATTGCCAAGACCAGACCTTTGTTTGAATTTACTACATTTCAGAAATTCGTCACACAGGCGACTTTGCTCTGGTGGTGGATGATGATGAAGAACCAAGCCTAGACTCATTATATGGAATTCTAGTACATTCCAAAGAGGCATCAGTAATGACCAGGCTCATTGGTAGAGGCCCTGGGGAGGAGGAACCCCAGGATGTGGTTGTGTGGTGTGGTTCCAGTAATCACAGGTTTTTCTTTCTCCCGGCAGCCCCCAGTTCCCAGCCAGACCTCTTCGTACTCCTGCATGCTGCCCACCAGCCCTTCGGTAAATGGGCGGAGTTATGATACCTACACCCCTCCGCACATGCAAACACACATGAACAGTCAGCCCATGGGTACCTCGGGGACCACTTCAACAGGTGAGCTCTCTGTAGCTGTTCAGAGGGGTCTACTGGGCCTCTTTGGCCAGCTGATGAACTGTACTGTTCTGTAGCTGACTTGAAAAGAAACTTTTGGTCTTGCGTTAAGGGGTGGGTTGAACATGATACTGCTCTTGCCTTTAGGGAAAACTGACTGAAAAGGGAAATTCAGTTAAGTTAGTGAGCTGACACCATAGAGACAAAAGAGACATCATTTATGTTGGTGAATTGATCACAGAAATCGTGTATGAAAACAAGGCCCAAGATCAAATTTTCAGAAGACATCTAGGCCTGAGCTGGACAGTTGACAGGGTCCACTGAGCTTGATGTGGGTGCTTATTGGCAGACTTACACATCTTCTAGTTTCTTGATGCCGGCTGAGGAGGTACCACATGAGTCCTCCAGAGATGGCTGAACTGACGAACTTCCAAATGTTGGGGAGGTTGACTTGGGTTTCATGAAGTATGTGTGAACACAGTCTCTAGTTTCAAAAGGTCTCCTTTTCTTTCTAATGATTGAACGTTTTTCTTTTAATATAAAGTAGAAAAGAAGTGTTACGAAGTGTCAGCAGTTTTAGAAAGTTCACACTGTGTGCCATCTTCTAGAGTCTACCCTGTGGTTGTATTTTTTTTTTTTTAATTCATTTACAGGACTCATTTCCCCTGGAGTGTCAGTCCCTGTCCAAGTTCCTGGAAGTGAACCTGACATGTCTCAGTACTGGCCCCGATTACAGTAAGAGAGCGAGCGTGATCAAGAGAGGAAATGTGTTCACTCAGTCAGTGACGATGTGGACACAACAGTTGGGTGTTCAGGAAAGGAAGAGAAATGACTGTTAGAAGCACTTCCCTTTGCAATTGTGTCCTGTACTGGAGCCTGGGAATGGACTAGAAACAAGGACCTTTGCACACAGAAGGCACGGCGTCAGTTGGAACAAATCTTCATTTTGGTATCCAAACTTTTATTCATTTTGGTGTATTATTTGTAAATGGGCATTTGTATGTTATAACGAAGAAAAGAACAACACAGACTGGTGGACCTTGGATCTGTGTTGGCTCATGTGGTTGTTTAAAGGAAACCATGATTGACAAGATTTGCCATGGATTTAAGAGTTTTATCGAGATATATCGAATACTTCTACCCATCTGTTCATAGTTTATGGACTGATGTTCCAAGTTTGTATCATTCCTTTGCATATAATTAAACCTGGAACAACACACACTAGATATATGTAAGAAATATCTGTTGGTTTTCCAAAGGTTGTTAACAGATGACGTTTATGTGCAAAAAGGGGTAAGATATAAATTCAAGGAGAAGTTGATAGCTAAAGGTAGAGTGTGTCTTCGATATAATCCAATTTGTTTTATGTCAAAATGTATTTGTCTTCCCTAGAAATCCTCAGAATGATTTCTATAATAAAGTTAATTTCATTTATATTTGACAAGAATACTCTATAGATGTTTTATACACATTTTCATGCAATCATTTGTTTCTTTCTTGGCCAGCAAAAGTTAATTGTTCTTAGATATAGCTGTATTACTGTTCACAGTCCAATCATTTTGTGCATCTAGAATTCATTCCTAATCAATTAAAAGTGCTTGCAAGAGTTTTAAACCCAAGTGTTTTGCAGTTGTTCACAAATACATATCAAAATTAACCATTGTTGATTGTAAAAACCATGCCAAAGCCTTTGTATTTTCTTTATTACACTATTTTCTTTTTAACCTTATAGTGTGGTGTTACAAATTTTGTTTTCCCATTAGGTTAACATCCTAAATCAATGCTTAGGTTCACACACACTCCATTTTATAGCCTGATGTTTTACAGACATCAGAAGTTGGCAACGTATCAGGGGAAAGAAAAATCACTTACAGTTGTGTGGACTTGCATCCCACAACATGTGCAGAAAAATGGCAATATTTCCAGTTTATCCATTTATTTCATTTAAAAGCTCAAAGTGTAGAAATAATTTTAAAAAAACGCAACAAGTGATTCACTAGGAGTTTTGTTTTGAATTGAAGCTGGCATTTTCAAACTGGGCAGCCAATCTCCACAGTAATTTCACTGAAGTATATTCAAAGGTTGAGTTCTTCAAGGAGACTTTCTACAAGCTGTTGCCTCTCTCAGATAACCCTTCTCCCTGTCCTGTCTCCCTCCCCTTTCACAAGAGGCATCCTGTCTCACTGCCCCCCTACAAAGCTGTTCCCATCTGAGTCGTGCTTTCTGTGCCTCTGTGGATGGTTGGAGGGTGGAGGGGGACTGTTGCATGTCGAGGAATAATGAGCACAGACACATCAACAGACAACAACAAAGCAGACTGCGACTGGCCGGTGGGAGTTCAAGGCCTTCAGTCACTGGCAGCTTAAGCCAAACATTCCCAAATCTACGAAGCAGGGCCCATTGTTGGTCAGTTGTTATTTGCAAAGGAGCACAGATCTGATCATGCTTAAAGTGGCAGCACGCAGGGCAGGAGTGCCTGAGCCCAACAGTGGATGGAAAAAAACGAGATAAGCCTTTGTTGGTTAGAGAAAGGCCTGCCTGTTATTTTCTGTCTGTTCTGTGCAACACTTAAGTCAAAGTAGATGTATTTTCTCCAGTAAACTTCAGTGAAAAATGTGTGCGTGTGTGGGCCCTGACCGTCTGGATTAAAAATATTTAAACATGGAGAAATGTCTGGGGGAAAAGACACTTCCATGGATTTGAACTCTGATTTTTTTTTTAACCCCCAAAGGCAAATGATAAGAAATAAATGATTTGAGGATTTCAATATGACCCTGCAGTTCAACATCTCTCATTTGGTACTTAAGGTCTTACTTCCAGACAGGTCACTTAGGTCTATCGGTTTTAGTCTAGCAGAGTTACTTTATGTTTGGAGAGGCCATTCTAACTGGCTTGCCATTTTTGTGTGTGTGCTTTTGGTCACTGTCCATGTCAGCCTGCACTGCCTGCTGGCACCTATATATACACTATTGGTACAATGGCCCTTGTAGACATTTCCACCTCCTGACATTTTGCAGCCTCCATTCCCTGAGGGATGTGTGCTGAGGGAACTGTCAGAAAAGGGCTATGTTGCAGCCACTGCTGGCTGCCTTACTTCTTCCTCAGAAAAAAAAAAAAAGAGCAGTTTCCAAGTGGCTGTGATTTTGGCTGGGGTCAGGCAGCCCGGGCTGGCCCATGGCTCTGCTGAGTAGAGCACACAGACTACAGAGAACAACAGCACATGGAATTCTGGGTGTAAGATCTGAGAGTGCTGTGAGAACTGAGGGTCTGGATGTGTGCAGTTGGGCACGTATACAAGTCCTCAGAGGGTCAAGACTGCCAGGGCGCAGTGGCCCAGCCTGGCAGATCCTGAAGGGGGGATGCTCAGCTGTGGAAGCCTCTAGTTGAACAGGATAAGAACAGCCTTGCCTTCTGCCCGCATGCACCCTAGAGAGATGAGCTAGCTGTCTGTATCCTAGGCTGTGTGGTCCCAGTGCCCGGGAATTGGCTTTTAACTCCCAGTAATCATTTTCATTTGTTGATTCACTGACAGGTATATTTATAGATTTGGCAATGGAAAATCTGCAGAGATGTTTTAGTGCCATTTTCCAGGACAAAGACCAAGTTTTATGACATCCTCTGTGCAAACAGCTTACATTTTATCTCAAGGTTTGACTGACTTAGGGACATCAGGTGAATGGAGAGTTCAATCACTCTAGATGAGTGGTTTTCAACCTTCCTAATGCTGCGACCCTTCAATACAGTTCCTCAGGTTGTGGTGACCCATCCCTAGCCATAATTTTATTATGGCTGTTACTCTATCATCACTGTAATTTGCTGCTGTTACGAATTGCAATATAAATATCTGATATGCAGGAATGAACCCTGTGAAAGGGTCATTCAACTTCCAAAGTGGTCTCGACCCACATGTTGAGAACCATTGCTGTAGGTGAAAACAACTTTGCTTTGTACTTCGATGAAATTCCAAGGATTTCCCCTCCCCCAAAGCTGTACCTTCCAACAACTCTTACATGGTGGTGAACAACTGGCTTCTCAACGGTGCTTACATCATCTCCTCTTCCTGCTTAAATGAAAGATCATTGGGTTTCCTAAAAATTACATCTATGGTATTAACACTTAGCTTTGTTCTGCAAGCATTTGCTGTCACAGGATAGCACTGATCATCTCCATTCATGTCTTCGTGTTCTGGGCCTTAATGCTCTCCAGAAAAAGTGTCTTTTTCTTGAGGAGGTAGTCTCTATATTGATTTGATTGATGGCAAATACACATTATTCTGATTTTCAATAACTTTTTTTTGGCCTTGGTCATACATGACTAAACTGCTCATATTTCAAGTTCAAAGTGTAAATCTTTAGAGTTTATATTGCTTAATTCGAATACTGCTAATGGTGACTATCTTCGGAACATAGTAACATGATGTCTTAGAGATGACATTAATAATGGTCTTAATCGATATGGGTTTCCCCACACACCCTTGCTGTAGGTGTATGCGTATGTCCCATTCATTGAAATGAAAAGACAGGGAATCAACAGCAGAATACCCCTTGCTTTTGAAGCATTTTCATCTGTTCTGGTGTTAGTACAGGAAAGTCCTGGGCATAGTGCTAAAAAATAAGTAAAAAACAAGATAAGAAAAATGAAAACAAGATAAGAAAAGTGATCTCATTCAGTGGCTATTAACAAGAAATCCAGAGAGTCTCAGAGCCCTATACCTGAGCAATCTACAGGAGTCAAAATATTGACCTCATGTTAAAGAAAGGCAGATCTAGCACAAGGATTAGGACTACCACAAAGGGCTTTGGGGTTCACGCACTGGAAACATTGAAAAGATATAGAGATATTACAGATATTCTATTTGACAATGTTAAGTATTTATATTCCAGACAAGTAAAAATCTATGAATAGAGTATACATTTCATAATACATTAGAAGTACATGCATATATACAGTAGCATATAATATATAGAGATATATTATATGTTAGCATTTGAAAAACAATAGTTTCATGTAGGAAGTTATTGGGGTAATAGAGAATAATTTCCAGATGAAGAAAGACATATTTTTAGAATGGGTTTTTATCAGAGGAAAACAAAAGAAAATAGCACCATACATCTCTTTCCAATATCAGTAGCTTTATCATCATCACCATCATCATTATTATTATTATTATTAAAATATGCTGAGGAAATCTGAGAAACAAAGTGGTGGATGTAGTATTTTTGGAAAGCCAGCTACTCTATTTATTTAAGAGTTTGAAAAGTTTAATTTCTGTTTAAACTAAGGGTTCAAATATGCTTACTCAATTTCTAGGGCATTTATCTATTTGTAAAGTGCATATCTACTAGTAGTTGACTGTTAATTTTATAGCTATAGCCAAGAAGCAAAGCAAACCAATGATCTATTAAGTATTTTGTAAGCAATTTACTTATCTGATGGCTTCACACTTTCTTTCCAGTCAAAAGCCATATAATTGTGCTGTTGTGTGTTTGTGTAAAATGAGTCACAACAGGGTAAGAGAAAGGTTAGTTATTATAACAATCAAACATTCACTTCAGTTTATTCACTATCTGTTAAAGGACAGCTGGGCTTTTGTGGACACCTGTGCAGCATGATTTATTATCTAGGGAGGAAATCAATTTTTTGAAGTTGTTTTAAATCTTAAAAGTACCTCTCCTCAATATAAAAGCCCTTTAATTTTAACTGACAGATCAATTCTGAAACTTTATTTTGAAAAGAAAATGGGGAAGAATTTGCGTCTTTAGAATTAAAAGGTATGAAAAAAATAAACCAGACATTCTAAAAAAAAAAAAAAAAAAGAATCAACTTGATTTTTTTTTAGTGCTAATGAAGTCGTGGTGACAAAATAGTTGTCTTTTTGATTTTATCACAAAAAATAAACTGGTAGTGACAGGGTATGATGGAGAGATTTGACATCCTGGCAAATCACTGTCATTGATTCAATTATTCTAATTCTGAATAAGAGCTGTATACAGTGTGTGTTTATGCTACAGTGGGCTTTTTTTTTTAAGTGACTGACATTCATCATATTGGTTAGACAGTTTTAAAAACCTAGTCTTTGTTTTCTACAATGTTGTCAAGAGCAAATAGAGTATAATTTGTGGTATATTAAAAGGAAACTGCTTAAAATGTTAGTTAAAGGTGCTTCAAAATATTCTAATTTATTTGAAAATGTATTTTGGAAACTCGATTTCTGCCAACAGATGTTAAACATCTTTTTAAAAAACTTGAGTCTTTAAATACATGCAAGTTGCCTTTTAACTTTCACTTTGTACCTATGATTTGTCAAACCCTTCAAAAATATGGACCTATGACACCAAACCCTAGTGCGTGCTATGAAAACTTGTTCCATATGCTGTGTTCCCAAGACATGTTACATGGTTAGAGATTCATTAGCATGCTCAGCCAATGCTCGTGGTCAACAACGGGTTGAGGTGACACAATGGAAGTCTGAGTTCCTTTCAGGTTTTCACGTGTCTTAGACCCTCGTTCTGTAACCTGCTCACCGGGCTTCAGGACACATCTTTGGGACCCCAGCATTAGTGGAGCTGCCAGCTTGAATTTCAATCTTGAATTCTGTCTGTTGAAATAATTTCACAGAACTGATGTCAATTATTTAGAACTTTAGAACAGCAGTCCACCCAGCTATTTTTGTGCAGTCCATCAGGCTCTGTGTGTACTATTGTGTGGGCTAATTAAGACAAAATCCCCCAAATACGGCTGTTTGGTCTTCATCACTTGAAATAGCAGGATGCACAAATGCAAACAGAACATTCTTTAAAAAAGGCTTAGCAGTTTTTGGTGACTTCTTCAGAAACACAGAGCAATGTATCCCACACAACTTGAATTCCTGTTCTATACTCTGTGGGTGAGCATGTCTGTCACCATCATTCATGACACCATCACTCCATCGCTCCAGTCCACATGAACCAATGACCACTCTAAGGCACATCATATTTTGGGGAATTTTTTTGGTGTTTATTTAAAAATTAATTAGTATTTTAAAATACACAACAGCAGCTAAATGTCAAATGATGGTATTTCTGCTCTATTGTTTTTGTACAAAATTTGGTGGAAAAAACAAACAATGAAACAACCCAAACTGAAGAACGGTGACTCCGTTTGAAATCCCATGTTTTTCAAAGACTGGAGGGTCAAATCATTAAGAAAAATATTTACATAAGCTATTTGCAATCATAATTAGGGTGTCAGATAATTCCGCATGCAGTTACTAAGGAGGATTCCCTAGAAGTCCAGGTGCTTCTTGCCTCCGGCCATCATGCCACAGCCTGGGCCCAGCAGCGTGGCGGAGTCTGCCAGATCCTGTTTGCTTGAACGGCTCACTGTGTCTGACAAGTCTGGAGGCAAATGCAGTCGCTGTGGTACATTGTGAGAGAAGGAAAGAAGAAAAAAAAATTAATTTTGCTTTCCCCACACACTTCAGAATACAATATTATGCTCTGTTGATCAGCATTTAGTCTTGCATATGAAATCTCTGCTAAAACAATTCCTCAGACGGAGCCCATTATCTTCATATTCCATTCTTACTAGGTTTTTACAAATTACAGCTACTATTAGAAACTGGACCAAGATTCTCAGTGGAATGACTTCAGAGGCCAAAACCAAATCTAGTAAGATTTTTCTTTCTTAGGTGGGAATGAAAAAATGCAAATGCACAAATTGAAAAAAATATTGTAAGTTACAGTATTTTCTGGTTCTGTTTTTGCCAGGGTCCTAAAATGCTTTTTAATCAACTATGGCTTTTCAGGAATGGTGGAATCCCACAGATGCTTGCTTCTCTTTGTGTATAAGTTGACTGCTGATCCTCTTTCATGACTATACTTTTTCTAGGAACTGACATTTGTCACAGACGTATTGGCACAGCGAGAACAGTGCTGCCGGTCCGCAGTGCTTGCCCTGCGCACAGGTGAACTAACCGAGGCACTGACTCCAGTTCGCCTCGGTGCGGAACACTGGAGTAGGCTTTCAAAAGCGGGGTTGGCTTTGAGTACCTAACTCCTGCTTTTATTTCCCCAGATGCAAGCTCACTTAAGCAGACCTACCCCACAGCCAAAACTGCAGATGTTATTGTGCTTAGATAAAGACACAGTTTTAAAACAATGTTTTTCTTTTGAAAGAGATAAAAGCCAGAGATGGCGGTGCACACCTTTAATCTCAGCACTTAGAAGGTAGAGGTAGTTGGATCTTTGAGTTCAAGACCAGCTTGGTCTACAAAGCTAGTTCCAGACCAGCCAGGGCTGTTACACAGAGAAACCCTACCTCACATGCCCACTCTTCCAAAAAAGAGAGAAAGGAATATAAAATTATTTTAATTATCAGCCCCCCACCCTCTCTCTCTCTCTCTCTCTCTCTCTCTCTCTCTCTCTCTCTCACACACACACACACACACACACACACACACACACACACACACAAATAAAAATTTAGTTGGGAGGTAGAGGTAGGATAGATCTTTGTTGTGAGTTTGAGGCCAACATGTTCTGCAAAATGAGTTTCAAGCCAGCCAAGGCTACATAGTGAGACCCCGTCCCCCGGCCCCCCCACCCCCCGTCCCCCCAAAAAAAGTCAAAATTAAAAGAAGGAGTTGACTTTCCAGATTAGTGGATTCCACATGAAGAAACATGGCTGGAAAATATTAAAAAAGAAATGATCTGTATTGAACACACAGAGACTTTTTATATCATTACTACTCTCTATTCAATGTAACAAACATTTATTCACTTGGCATTTTCATTGTATTAGGTATTACCATAGTCTACAGGTCATTTAAAGTTTCTAGGAAGATATGTGTAGTTATAGACAAATACCATGCCATTGTATAGGAGGGGCTTTGGTATCCACAGATTTTGGGATCTGCAGGGGTTTTAGAACCACTCCTCTAGGGTGATAAAGGATGACTCTCTCTGTTAGGTGAGGCACAAAACAGGAGGTCAGGGCCACAGGCAAGACAGGATAGGCTAGTGTTCGATCACAGGCAACCTGGCTGGGACCTTCATTTGGAAGACTCTCTTCAATGGGGAAAAAAAAGCCTAGGACGGTTTTTGTCAAAATGTTTGCCCACAAGCATATGTTCCTGCTAGATGCTTTCCTGATGAAAGGCTTCCTTGTTGTCATGTAAACACAAGCTGTGTGTAAATAATCAAAATATTTAGAGACATTTGAGATAATTTATGAAAAGGTTCTTCCTGGATTTGTTTGTCTCAGATACAAATATATTTCAAATGAAAACCGAGGCATGGTCAGCAAAGATGTCAAGCAGGTGAAGGAGGTCAGAAAACCTGGGACATTCACACAGAACTCTTCATTTCACTTCAGCACTCAGCCTGCCGCTTACTAAGTAATTGTTTGTTTCTTGAATCTCAGATGAGACTTACTTGTTCCCAGACAATTCCTTCAGTTCTTTGTACTCTAGCTTGTTCCACAGGAGATTTCAAGCAGAACTGAGACCAAGACAGGCTCAGCGGTCTAAAAGGAAGCATGGCACCCGGGTCTGAGGCTATGAGTGTCTCTGCAGTGTTAAGACAGTCCCTGACCACAGAAGACGCAGGAGGAAGAGACCTTTAATTGTATCTGTGTTTCACTGCAAGGGCTCAGAGTTGTTGCTGATGAGCCCAGAGGAAAATGAGCAGCACATATGCATGGTTTGAGTTACCTGAAACTTACAGAGAGTTACTGTGTGCACGCATGCACACTCGGGCGGCACTGGAACCTACCAAATGGTAGGAGTAGCCTTGTGGAGCCAACTCAACAACCAGAATCTGGAAGGCAATCTGAAGTGAGCATAGCACCTTCCACACAACCTGATTTCCTATAGCCACAAATAAGGTGAGTGCACAAATCATCCTCAGAGTGAACTCACTCTCTGGGTTATGGATACAAGAAAGGCAGAGGAGAAAGCTTTACAGAGATGGGGCCTGAGTGGGCTCTTAAGTGATGGCCTCAGTTCTCACAAGGAGAATGGGATTCGCCCAGTAGCAGGAGCAGTGTCATAAGGCTCAGCCTGCATGACTAATCTAAGCAGGAAAGCAAGTGCAGTTTATCCAGGACTAGCAAAATCAAATATATTTTAGGAACTCAACTATTTGCTTAGTGACTGCCTAAGCACTTTTTTCTCCCCACTTTATCCAGGCAATGAGTGAACCAATTGGCCGAATGCCCATCATTGGAAAAAAAAAAGTGACATGTGACATGCTTGGAAATCTTTTGGGTTGAATGGTCTTAAAGAAAAGTCACATATTATTCATGTGCTACTTCTGATCATAAACATTTGGGGTAATATGAGTAATCATTCCTAGCCAAACACTTCACTGCAAAGCTGGTTATATATTCTTGTCCTCTGAAAAAGCCCAAAGAGGGCTGGGAAATCCATGCCACTGTGTGGTTTCACTTGCTTTTGTTGATTTCCTGAATGTGGTCACCATGCAATGTAAATTCTTGAGCAGAGTGTTTTGTTCTCAGTCCAAGCCTCCCCTGTGTGCCACATCAGTGTGATGTGAAGCAGCCAGGAGAGGAGCTCAGGTTCCAGCCTCGCCAGGTGTGTCAGGGAGCTCTCCTAGGAGGCTTCCAAAGCCTGCACACACTTGACATGTAAATGCTCAGGTGCCGCTGCATCCCAGATCTGTCTTCTGAAAATGTAAGCTGCATGGTGACCTTCTTTATGACAAACAGCAAGGCTGTAGCGTAGATAAACTTTTAGATGTTGAATTTCACTGAATAACATTTTAAATAAAAATGACTCAAATAAAAATGAATAGGATGAATGCATGCAACGAGTCTCAACATTATAAACCCAACCAGACGATTCATGTGTCTGTTTTTTATACCCGAGCAAAAGCCAAACAAAAATGGATCTTTCATCTTGAGCTGAATATTTTTTTCATCTAATTTTGTTTCCTCAGATTTGGAGAGGGAAAGACTGTGCAGATGAGGCAGGGGATGGGTATCTGGTTGGGTGGCAGCCTAGTTTTTGTCTTAGTACCATATCTGTATGGGTAGAGAGAGGTATGGGAAAATAGGAACTCCCATGATTCCCACAGGAAATTGGGGAATTTGCAGGGATCTGATGTGATCAATGGCTTCCCTCCTGCCACTGTATGGGAGGAAACAGCATACTAAAACACTCTGGCAGGTTCAGGAGTTTCTGCCAAAGGCATCTGCATTCCACAGAAAGTCAAGGCTAGAACCAAGCAGCAGAAGTGACTGCTGGTGGCTCTAGGTCCTTCCCAAAGGCCTGCCTCTCCATTTCCCTGGGCTTAGCCACTATCTATTTGTCTCTTCTGGGCCAGCAACAAACCGATCCTATAGACACAGAGAGTGGGGTTTCCTGTCTTAATGGTTCCCTTACTAATTCTTTTTCTCTCCAACTGCCAGACCTGTGCTTAGCACCCACAGTCCCCAAACAGAAGGGCCAAAATAATTAATGGAGATCACACCTGGACTTGAGGCAAACTGAGAGTAAATACCCATTAAAGTCAGTCTAGCCAATTTATAGTTTTCATAGTTTGCCAAAAGAAAACTACCAGGCACTGTCTGTTTTCTGAAAACAGTCGATGGAGTGCATTTTAACCCTTAGCAGTTGGATAGGGATTTGTCTACATCTTTTACAACTTTCTCAGATTCCCTGGAAAGTCAGTTTGTGTTGCTCAGAACCATGGGACATTAATCTTTCAGAATAGTTTTCAATATATTTTCATATTCTTTTAAACATTAAGAAATTGAATGGAGCCGGGCGGTGGTGGCCCACGCCTTTAATCCCAGCACTCGGGAGGCAGAGCCAGGCGGATCTCTGTGAGTTCCAGGCCAGCCTGGGCTACCAAGTGAGTTCCAGGAAAAGGCGCAAAGCTACACAGAGAAACCCTGTCTCGAAAAACCAAAAAAAAAAAAAAAAAAAAGAAATTGAATGGAAACTGGTTCATACCTGACGGGGGTCTATGTTGGTTCCCTAACTGAAGATCTGTCACTTTGCCCCAGTGTCCAAGGCCCTGCCAGAGACAAAGCAGAAGTCAAGGCGCAAGAGCTCTGGGCATAGAGGTGGAGTGACAACATGATTCCTGCCTTTGTCCTTCACTTTTAGGGCGACCTCTCATAAGCCAATAACTTGTCAAAGCCCCAGTGTGCTCATGCATATGAAGGAACAACTGTCTCCTCACAAGACGGCCATGGACATCAAATGACATGTACAGATACTTCATGGACTATCAAGTACTATACTAACATATTTAAACCTCTTTTGCTAAAAAATAGATTTCAGGGGGCTCAAAAAATACATGTAGTATAACACGATAAAAACAAGTGAGTTTATAAAGTGAATCTAGAAGTATAACTCACTATACATAACTATAAATGACAGCAATTTAGTTACTAGGTCTCAGAACATAAGCAGAACCTCAATATTTAGTATATATTATCCCCCCTCCATTGCAGCTCTGTAAATAAACATAAAGGAAGTTGCACCCACAATTCCCTGTCTGGCTTCTAGGCCAGTGTCAAAGTGCATGGATGTATTAGAAAAGTATGGTGTTTTGAACGAGAAATGCTTCCCATAGTATTGGGCATTTGAACACTTGATTCCTAGTTGGTGGTGCCCTTGGGGAGGTCTATGTGGTTCAGCCTTGCTGGAGGAAGTGTGTCACTGGAAGCAGGTTTTGAAAGTAAATGCCTTACCTACCAGTTTGCCCCTCTGCTTCATGCTTCCCTCTCCAACTGCTATGCCTGGAGCTCGCTGCCCTGTTTCCCTGCCGTCATGGTTGGAACGAGAAGCCCAACTAAAACTCTTGCTTTCTTGGCTATGGTGTTTGATCACAGCAACGGAATAGTGAGTAATACAGAATGCAATTCAGGATCCACCTCATTTTAAAAATCTGTCTTTTGCACATGTCTTCACTGCTGATAAAATGGCGAATAAAGGAAATGTCAGAATATGAAGCTCCTCCACCTGGGTTTTAATAGTTATTTTTCCTTCTTCACACAAAGGAGAGGAAACAAATGAACAGCAAGCATCCATCCCACTCCCTTGCAGAGTCTCTCAGCTCTGCGGGCCCTCACATGCAGAGAGCTTGCTGGTTTCTGTAATCATACTCTGTGTGATACAATGAAGTAGAGTACAGGCTAAGGAGTCATTACAGAGGCATTCTTGTCCTAAGGGTGGCTTAAAAAAGGTAGAAATGTCACCACTCACAACCTCCAGGTCCAGGGGATCTGATGCTCCTGGCCTCTTCAGGAACCTGCACACACACACACACACAAAGTAAATATATTTCTTTTTCTTTTTCTTTCTTTCTTTCTTTCTTTCTTTCTTTCTTTCTTTCTTTCTTTCTTTCTTTCTTTCTTTCTTTCTTTCTTTCTTTCTTTCTTTTTCTTTCTTTCTTTCTTTTCTTTCTTTCCTTTCTCTCTCTCTCTCTCTCTCTCTCTCTCTCTCTCTCTCTCTCTCTCTCTCTTTCTTTCTTTCTTTTTGAGAGGGTTTCTCTGTGTAGTTTTGGTGCCTGTCCTGGATCTTGCTCTGTAGACCAGGGTGGCTTCGAACTCACAGAGATCCACCTGGCTCTGCCTCCCGAGTGCTGGGATTAAAGGCAAGCACCACCTCAACCCAGCCATAAATATATTTTATTAAAAGGTGGAAGTGTATTTATTCTTCACTTTATTCCCACAAGCAGGCAATTCTGAGCACAAAGGATAGGTCTGCCTTTTAAATAAGGAGATCTACTTCTGGCTCCAAGACTGATGCTGAGTGGGGAAAAATGTGTCCAAAAAGACAGGATCTGGAAGTTGGCCATGTCACTTCTACACACAATCCAAATTTAGACATGAACAGACTGAGCTGTTGATCAAGTTTATTACTATCGAAGGAAGAACGAACGCATATTGAAAGACAAGCATACTAGGAGACAGTCAGTACTATGCCATGGTTACAAGAAAGGCTGCATAACAGAACCCTCAGCATCCAGGGACACAGGATTGCAGTGAACCACAGCTCGATGCTTGGGGCTCCATTTTCAGTTTCTGACCAACAAAACACACATCTAATCCCCCCAGGAGCCTAGCATGAGGGAGGCTAATGCAACGCTTTCTTGTTCTATTTTGTAGGGAGACTTCACTTCCTTCAGCAGAGAGATGAATTTCCTAATAGAGGTACAGGGAAGAGGATGGAGCAAGCTTGATACATTCATCATTATTCTACAGTTTCAGACTGTTGTTTCAGCTACTAAGAATGCCAGTGTCTCATGCTATTATATAACTACATTATTATTGTGTGTGGGGTTTGGTATATGTGTGTAGTGTGTGCATGTGAGTGTGTGCATGGAATACCAGAGTAGGACAGCAGATGCCTTCTTCTGTGACTCCCACCTTTTTTTTTTTTTTGTCTTTCTCACTGAACTAGAAACTTGCCAATTTGGCTGGTTGGCTGGCCAGCCAGCAAGCTTTGGGATCTGCCTGCTTCTGCTCCCCAGTGCTGAGGTACAGGATTATGCAGCCATGGATTTTAGGTAGCTGCTTGGGATTTGAATTCAGGTTCTTATGCTTGCAAGGCAAGTGCTCTTACCCACTGATCCATTTCCCCAACCTCCAGTTACTATATTTTTATTCTTTTACATTTATATAATTCAACAATGATTATACTATTATAATGTAACATTATATTGCAAGTATTTTACATTTGGTTAAAATACTACAGTGTGGTATACTTCTGCATAATTTTTCATGAATTTTACACCATCCTCATATCCACCTTGGCCAGTGGAAACAATGCCAGAAACGATTTCCCTTTCCCCTATTTCTTCCCCCTTTTTGGATTTGCAAGTGTTCATTTGGTAGTGGCTGAGTACTTTTGGAAAGTAGTCTGCTACACATGGTGAGGTGTTTTTTTTTTTTTTCTTAAGGTTCAATTCATTCTCAGGGTTTAAGATTAAAATATTTTCAATTAGTGTCATATTTTTACGCTATTCTTTGAATTAAGAAATTCATTTGGTTTTGGTTTTTCTTGATTGATCTGAAAATTAGACAACATCTCAGAGCTGGAACACTGCATATTGGCTGCCCATTGAAAAATGCTCAGGTGTGCAATTATTTTGACCGTCAATTATAACTGACAGTATTGTCTTGCCTCCAAATCTGCTTTCACCTCTCTGAAAGCAGACTGTGAAGAACTTACTTGTCTAAACAGAAGTGTGATTTGTGAAAAGGCATGTGTCTGTGGCAGAGATTGCTAGCTTACTTCCAGTATCTATTCTCTTTAGAAAGTAAGAGAATCCTGAATACTAGAAGGGCACATTGGCCTCCTTGAATAAAGGCTGCGTTTCCCAACTTCCTTTGCTAATAGTTGAGGTTGAGTGACTGCATCTTGGTCAGTCTGTCTTGGACAGAAGTGCCATGGTTAGTGTTAGGATGAGGTTTCATAAAGGGAGTAGGCACTGCCACCTTCCCTTCCCTCTTAGTAAATAAACCTCACCAAGAAGGCCCCTCTACCTCTCCTCTGGTCAGACTCTTTCCCATGGACTGGGGAATTAGGGGGCTAATGCAGTGTGCATCTAGAATTGGTATCAATCTCATAGCTGGGGGTGGCACATGCCTATAATCCCAGGACTCTTAAAGCAGAGGCAAGAGGATCAGTAGTTCAAGGCCATCCTTGGATACTTAAAAGTTAGAGGCCAGCCTGGATTACATGAGATTCTGTTAACCCCATCCCCATGCCAAAAAAAAAAAAAAAAGAAACCTGTATTTTTCTTTGCTGAATATGTTCTTGGGGCACAGGAACCCTGAATTCTATGTCCAGATGCCTACAAAGCCTGTACAATTCTTGTTTTCAGGTTTGTCTACTCCTGAGTGCACTGTGCTGTATGTGTGCATACTCTGAAGTTCCTGGAGTAGCAAAGGCTTGGCTGTTAGTAGGCAGTGTGTCTGCTATGGATGTGTAAGCTAGGTATGCACAAGTATATGAGTGGTCTCATTTGTAGGAAGAGAAAGGAGGTGGCCTGTAGAGCACTTCTCTCTGTTCCATGTTCTCAAGTAGAACTCTGCTCCTAAATTCCAAGAAAAGTGTATTTTTGAAAGAAAGAAGAGAGACATATTTAATGGCTTGACAACTTCAAAATGTTCCAGCATAATTATGCTATCCTTTCTTTGCATTCCTGCTCTAGGCTCTGAAAATGTTCAGGACAGACCTAACTTCCTTCTTTTCACTTGCGGACACACAGACTTAAGGGCAGGTGCTAAAGTGGCTACTCTGGTCAAAGATGGAAGCTATGTGCTAAGGGCAACAAAGCAAAATGACAGAATGAGTCGAGGAGCTTGGGCTGTCCAACTTGGTCTATGTGAGAGACACAGACTTCTGTATTATCCAAGGCACCCTCAGTGGATCACTGTAACAGCAGCGTAACCTCCATCCTATTAATATAGATCTTGGCAAACGACACATATAATACCCAAGTTCTGTGATATACATATACTTTAATTTAGTGGTTGGAAGGTAGGCAGGGAGGTCAAAGATCAGCTTGTGAGTGTTTTTCTTATCATATCTCTGATAACCCGGAAGGCAACCCTTATACCTCTAATCAGTGGCTCACCATGAAATGTTGAAAAAATTTAGAATACAGGTGTGTCTGTTGACTCTTGCCACTTTATAAAGAGATGAAATTATGCTAGAACAAGAGCACTAGCAAGAAGGGACTACAGTTCTGTTAAAGGAGGTACCCCGCCTAGACCTCACTGTCTCAACCAAAGGCTTGGTAATTCAGGGCCTTGCTAGTCTGCAAACACCTGGATGTTCTTGTACCTGTGCACCGGAGGTGGTGGGGGGCAACATTTGCCAATGATGTCTATGCCTCCAAGCCTTCTTAACGACCTTCACTAAGGGCACAGCCAGAAAATGGTCAGGTGAGGGGTGCTTATTTCATTCAAGCCTATTATTTCATGTGGTGCCTAGGTAGCTACTTATAAAACGAAAGGGATCCCAGGAAATAAGATTCAAGTCTTAGAGCAGGCCCTTGGTAACCACTCAAACTGCCTTCTGGTGTTCCCTCCTCATAGCAGGGGCTGGAAAGATGTAGATGAGGGTTATCCAACTCCATACATCTGTGTACTAGGTTTAGAAGGTGGAAGAGAAGCAGGAGCAGTTTTCCTGCTGTGTTAACTACTGCAATTGGCAGGCACTGATGCAGAGATGATTGTTCTGGCATCAGCATTCAGTGACTAGATACTGGCTTCCTAAGTGCTGAGAAGCCTTTGTGGAAGAAGAGGTTGAACCAGTGCTTAAGTGTCCAGCTAGCTGCTTCCTGAGGGTCAAGAAAGTGGGACTTGCTAGCCCCAAGGCTGTGGCCAAAGAGCTGTGTGTTCAGTCAGTAGCTTCAGTGTGTGTGTGGGGTCTCCCAGCTCTTCCCCTTCCTGTTTTCCTGGAGTCCAGTTTGGTGGCAATGCTCTCCAGTTCCTCCAAATATTTCACCCACTCCAATGTTCTGTTACAGATTTTCTTTCTGCATAAAATAATTAGGCAATATCTGAAACAAGCTCTTTGGTGGAGATTATTTGCACATGGAACTGAGGGGGGAGCAAATGGGCTGGGAACATTCTAAGGGAGAGGTTCTCAACCTTCCTAATACTGTGAATATTTAATACAGTTCCTCACGTTACAGTAACCCCAACCATAAAATTATTTTCATAGCTATTTCCTAATTGTAAGTTTGCTACTATTATGAATCATAATGTAAATATCTGTGTTTTCTGATACCCTGTGAAAGGGTTGTTCAACTCCTAAAAGGGTTGTGACCCACAGGTTGAGAACTACTGGTCTAAGGCCTTGAGGGAATTATATTGCCAAAGAAACCACAAACCTGGTCAGAAGCCTATAGTTATTCAACCCTGAAAGCCACTCTACTCCTCAAACCTCAAAGGGCACATCTTTCAACGGCAACTTCACTCAGCAATATTTGATGATAGCCAAAGGAATGACTTTTTAAAAGAAAAGGGAATAACAGATCAGAAAGACCCCTTCTCCTCCCTCTCCCTCTTTCTTTTCAAGGTCTCATATATCCCAGGCTAGGCCTAAGCTTGCTATGTAGCAGAGGGATGACCTTGAACTTCTGGTCCTTCTGCCTCTCACTCCTGAGTGTTAGGGTTACAGTGTTTTCCACCATACTCATTCTCATTAGATTCTGAGGGATTGAACCCGTGACTTTTACATGCTGAACAATCTTTCTACCAATTGAGCTATATCTCAAGACTCAAGGACCATTTTTTCTACAAACTACCAGGGCATAGGAGTTTTGAATTTTCTAACTGGATGGATTGTTTATCTCTCCCTGGGTAAGGGAACAGGTATTTGTGGAAAGAATGTGAGCATGGTCTTGGGTTCCAAAGGCTTGTCATATTTGACAGAGACTGATAATTGTCTGTAAACATCTATTCTCCCGTTTCCTTTAGTACTGAGTCCCTTAAATACAAGACCATTATGACTAATGGCTTCATTTCAATGCTTCCCTTGCAGCTAGCTATGGACCGTGTAACTAAGTCCAAAACAATGAGTAGAGCAGGAGTGATGTCACACCCTCAATGCACTGAAATGAATTGAACTCAGGCGGTCTGGCTTCAGTGTCCACAGTTAATTTTCTATGTGTCGGAGTGTCTCTAAACATTAGAGACATTGAGCAAGATAGGCAAGATCCCTGCTTTCATGAAACTTGCCCCAGAAGGAACAATGTATACTTCCATAGTTCAAGGAGAGATTGGCAGCATAGGACAGCAGGCGAATGTGGACCATGTGGATAGTGAATAATACTTGAAAGGAAGTGAAATATGGTCACGTGGGACTACCTGCTGTGGGTACCACTTTAATTGGTGAAGGTTTTCCTTAAGAGTACATCTGTGCTAAGTTTTTAATTTTGAGACAGGATTTATAAGACCTGGAGAAAGAAGATCCAGGTGATGAGAATAAAGTTGAAAAGTTATGAGGCAGGGGTAAGCTTGGCATATTTGAAAGGCAGAAAGATCACAGCTTTTCTGGAGCATTAGACAAGTGGGCAAATGGTTATTAAGTGTGGCTGGCAGGCAGGCGGCAGATCTGGTAGGGCTTGTAAATTATGAGAACTGATTTGGATTTAGTTCTGAAGGGCAAAGGCTATCATAGAAGTGATAGAAACATTTTTCTATGACTGTTGATTATTTCCTTACAAAGTCATGTGTGGATATTTTCAATAATGGAGAACAACAGTTACTGCAAACATTCATATTTATGAAATTTATGAAAGATGTTTCCAGAGAACAGTCTACAAAGGCTGTTTTAGGTCACATTTTCTTCTGATTCAGAAGAAATATACCAGCAATGAAGAGGCTCATGTGTCTTTCCCTGCCACCCCCAGATTCCTCCTATCTGCTTTCCCTGTGGAGGGGCTGAGTTCTGTGTGACACATCTAAGAAGCACTGAGTGTGTGGGGATGACTTATTCAGGTGGCTTCTCTTAGAAGGGGAATTAGAATCTTCTGGACTACAGGGTAATAATAACAAGACATTCAAATCTTCATGTTTTCAAACTTTCAATTAAGATGCAGAAAAGTCAGATTGTTTTCCCTAGTTCATACACCCAGAGAACTAGGCAATTCTGGAAACCCTTGCTTGGTATGACTCCTCCTTCCCTTCCTTTCCTCCTCCCTCTTTGCTTTCTTTGAGACAATGACTCTCTTTGTAGCCTACATTAACTAGCCTGGCCTAGCCTCATACTTGTGGTAGTCTTCCTGCATCAGCCTCCCCAAGGCATGGATTTATAGGCATGAGTCATCATGTTTGGCACTGAGGGAGTTCTTTTTCTTCAGATAATCCTCTCTTTTTATTCTCATTTATGTGCTGGGCTTAAGAAAAGCATTTAGAAAACAAAATAATACAACTTGAATTGTTATCTAAAGTTGGAAAGAAAAGAGACAACATAGAAACGCCTTCTCCCTGTGCCCCTCCACCTGCTGTACCCCCTGTACCACAATACCCACTGCACCCCCAGCTGCTGTATCCTCCTGCACCCCACTACCTGCTGCATCCCTGTGCCCCACCACCCAATGCACATTCTGCACCCCTCCCTACCCTGCTGCTTCTTGGGAAAGGGCATGAGATGATGATTAGTCACTAGCCTGACTTCCATCTCTGTGATCCTGGGCCCTGTTGCCTAAGTGGCAAAATGGGCTCTTCCTATCTCTCAACCAACTCCCTTTCATCCATCTTTCCACAGTTTACTGTGTAGCAAAGATTCTCACTCTGGCTACCTCTTCCCTGGTCCCAGCTGTTCTTTAATTCAAGGTCTGTATGGCTCTGGAGCACACAGTGCAGGAAAAGAGCACAGATGTTCCACTGTGTGCAGGTACACAGGGAGAGAAACTCCAGTGCCTGTGGCTACTATCACAGGAAAGGGAAGAGGACAGGTATCCCAGGTGCACTTTGCCCATTAGGTCCCTTTTCTACTTGAGATAAATGAGAAAAAATTTTAGGATCAGTATCTTGTGGACTACCCATCAAGTTTCTTAAGAATAGGAAGATGGCTTAGGAAAAAAAAATTATGTATGTGTTTTAGATCTGGATGCTAAACTTAAAGAATTATTTTAGAAATACATGCAAATGTCTAATCACATGAGAATCCCTTCCCACTCCATTTCTTTCTTCCTTTAAAGCATATGATATGGACACTGCACTGGTGGTAGCAAAGGGAACAATCTTTTTGTTTTGTCATTACAATTGAAACTAGTGCCTGTTCCTTGTCATAATCTGAAACCATGGACTCAGTGAACTGCTAGTAGGTAAATGAATATCTTTGTATCCTGGTCCATTCTGAAATACTAGGGATTTTTAGGACTGCAGCAATACAGTTCGTGATACAGTTCAGTGGCTGGCAGAGGCATGACTGACCCTTAGCTATGCACTAGAATCCTAAGATGTGAAAAGGCAGAAACCAGAGAATCTTGCAATCTGATAGTTTTCAAAATAGCTTACTTAGGTAAGCATGTTACTGCAAGTCCACTAGCTAACTTCCAGAGCTGGCAACTCTGGAGGAGTACTCAGCCCAGAAATGTGGCAAGCATACACTTTTATACCCTGGATAGCATACCCATGAACGCGTTGGTTTCCTTTTGGCTGCAAGCAAATGACTCCCGAGAGCATAATGGCCAGTGTGTTTCTCTGTATAATGCCTACAGTGTATGCAGAACATCATTCTCCAAAGCTCCGAGATGGTGTATGAAGTGCTCAGTGGCAGTGGCGATGTAAAACATCCTGACAGCTCTAAATCTCCCAACTACTCTCCAGTTACTTTGAGATCCCCATATTTAAGGGTCTGCTGGTTCCTGGGTATGAAGAAAGAATTTTTAATGGGGCCAAATGTAGGTGTTTACAAGGGGGAATTGTTTTTTTTTTTTTTTTATTAGGAGCTGCCTTATGTTCAAGAGTTGTATTTACTTTGTCAAGCTCGCCAGAATTAGAAAATCCCCATTGCTAGGCAGCCTAGAGTGCTCACGAAGTATTTCTGGGCATTGAGAACTGAAGCATGTGCTGCCCAAAGGCAGGTTTCATTACAGTGTGTTATTTAGTCCTCTTTCGTCCCTCCCTCCCCCCACACCCCCAGACAGGGGCACTTCTATAACAGGGAATCTAGGTTACTTTATGCTGTAACATATTTACATGATTGAAACGCAACAATCAACACATCTGTAAAGCCTGAGAGACAGGCACACTTTAATGGTTTCTTGAAGCAGGCTGATTTCCTGGAGCTTTTAATCTTTATTTTGTCTTGCATGCATGAACAAGCTCTCCTCTACTATAGGTATTTGACACAATATGAATGCAAAGGAAAAGAAAATAACATAAAATTAATTTTGTGTTTTATCTTTGCCAAACCATTCCTGGTTTCTTTCACCAGTTCAATGTGCATTGAGGGCTCGGCTATGATTTCTGTCATGGTGTGTGAGATTCCATACAAATGGAGCTAGGTAGTATGGTTTTGGTTTGACAAAATGAAATGTGGCTTTCTCTCTATTGGTTAGACAAAACCAGTCCATGATGAATGAATAGTATCTATCACAGCAAGGGTTTTCCTTACTTTCCACAGACAGACAAGGCATACTCTTCCAGGCAGTGAGCACTTCAAACTAAGCTGACAACCTGGTGACATGAGGCAGTGCTGCTTGATACATGCTACCGTATGTGTTCTGAGTGTCATACATGCATTGCTATCATAGATTCTTAACTTCTACTAAATCTGTACATTAATTACTTGCTAAGGTCTTAGTAAAATTGAGAAAAAATAAAAAAATTGATATTAAAGCTCTTTGAAATAAAAATTTCCATTTTCAATTTGATTTCAGAAAGTATGTTAACCCCTGGAAACCCCAACCTCAAGTATCATGGAAAAGTTAGCGCAAATTTATAAATGAATCTGGCTTAGCATCTGCCCTGCACACACATCTCCCTCTACATTCTTCCTTCTGTCCCAGTTTGGAAGAGAGATTGAGAACACACTGGGCAGAGCCAGTGCCCTCTCCCCACACCTTGGGGCAGTGACGGGGCAGCCAAAGACTCAGTACTCTGGCTGAGGGACACAGACTAGAGGTGGACACAACTCCAAAAAACTCTTTGCTGAAATGACTTCACATGTGAGATGCATGCAATGATGCAATTCAGTCTAAGACAGAAAGGCTCTCCATGAATGAAAAATAAAATTTAGGAAAAATAAAGGAACCACAACAAGTAAAGCAACAGCAACAACAAAAATACCGACGAAAAATCCAGAAAAGAACAAAATATTTATGAGTAAACAGATAAATGATTGGCTACTTTTTAGTTTTTTTTAAATTTGTTTGGCTTAATCAAAATGCATGTTTCTATAGAAATGTTAACAAGAGCTAGGTTTACTTTCCACATGGATAATTTACAAGTAATTTCTCATAGAGATTATTTTCTGTTCTTTAAAAACTCATTTGCTTTTACATGTGGAGGATTTTTACCCCCCACTACTTA